>NW_027206664.1:1780275-2107597 GCF_032191515.1 Phaenicophaeus curvirostris
CGTCCATGGAAACACATGGCATTTAACTCCCCTTACCAAACAAACAGCAATTTGAATTGTGAATTCTCAACAATGAGCTCAGTAATATGGAGTAATAATGAGCTCAGTAATACTTCCAAAATGTAAAATGCAATCTTCCAGTACCACATCCAGTGTCACTGCAACTCCCTGCTGCAGAAACACACTCTGCAATCCTCTGCAATCTGCTAGTTTTATTGCTTGCATGGGATGAGTTTCTGGTCCCTCACATGCACATTCCATCTTTCCAGGAGCATGGGATACTATTTTCATGTTAGGAGAATGCAAAATTTTTTGCTGCCATCTTCAGAGCTCCTTGCATGAAGGGAAACGTACATCATGTAGACAGAGGTAGAGCAGAGGGCTATAACTTACCCCTGTGGGGGTAATTAAAATGTATTCTTCTCTTGGCTAGATAATCAATCTAGCCAAGGGGAGGGGAGGGGAGGGGAGGGGAGGGGAGGGGAGGGGAGGGGAGGGGAGGGGAGGGGAGGGGAGGGGAGGGGAGGGGAGGGGAGGGGAGGGGAGGGGAGGAGAGGAGAGGAGAGGAGAGGAGAGGAGAGGAGAGGAGAGGAGAGGAGAGGAGAGGAGAGGAGAGGAGAGGAGAGGAGAGGAGAGGAGAGGAGAGGAGAGGAGAGGAGAGGAGAGAGGAGAGGAGAGGAGAGGAGAGGAGAGGAGAGGAGAGGAGAGGAGAGGAGAGGAGAGGAGAGGAGAGGAGAGGAGAGGAGAGGAGAGGAGAGGAGAGGAGAGGAGAGGAGAGGAGAGGAGAGGAGAGGAGAGGAGAGGAGAGGAGAGGAGAGGAGAGGAGAGGAGAGGAGAGGAGAGGAGAGGAGAGGAGAGGAGAGGAGAGGAGAGGAGAGGAGGGAAGCAGCCCAGTTCCTCTCTCTTTCATACAGCACAAATGTACTGCTAATGAAATGCTTTCTCACACTCTTATGTATTAGAAATAGCACTGTACAACTCTATTGATGATAGCAATGTTTAAAGTTACAGACTGAACAGTGCACACAGCAATGCAATACGAATCATCCATGCGTCGTCCATATAATTTCAGGTCTGTTGATCAGGCCCTGTCTCTTCATGCACTGAGGCTACCCATGGGGAATGAGATGCATCATCTGTCCTGGTGCTAACTAGGGTCTGTCTCAACAGTGCAGCACAAACCAGAGAGAACTAGGTGAAAACACATGAGACTAACTTCAGTGTAGTTCAGTGTCCTGTAAAGTCCTGCTTGACCTCTCAGGATGTCGACTCTGTAAGATGGAAGACCATTGAGCTCCATTTAACATCAAGTACCTGCTCTAAAAAGTCATCTCCTAGGTGACAAGTGGAATTGTAAAACACAAACACAATTAATTTTAAATTGCAAACAAAGGTAAAAGCACTAAGCTGATTACTTTGTCTTGTCACTATAAATGAGGTAGAACTCCACTATAACGAGGGGAGCCAGCCAAATACAAAACAGCAGCCAGCCCCAGCCTCTCTGCGTTGCTAAAGCCGCATCACATGAGAGAGTAAACTCAATGGGGAGACAACACAGAGCAGCAGATGCAATGTAATCGTGGTTGTGAAAAGCAAGCCAGTCTCTCCCTTTTCAAAGAACAAACTACCATGATGTCATTTCTGCCTTTTGATATTTCTGTGTCTAACTGCACTGTGCAGCCAGCTCACTTTAAACATTTCCTTTTGAATTGTCTCCTTACTTGACTATGTAACTGGATGTCTTCCCTCGACTTGGAGCAATGACCCTCTTTCCCTTAGCATTACACCTTTGGGTCAGAAGCATCAGAGTTCACAGGACAGTCCCCTCAGACCAGGGACTGAAAACAGAGAAGAAAGAAAACCCAAGACCTTATCCCTAAAATAGTCATGGGGTACACTCAGGCTTCAAGTCACAAGTGATGTAATTTCACTCTTCTTACCTTTCTTAATGGCTCTTTTTCCAAGTGATATCAGTGTTGTTCATGTGGCTTTATTTGTTGCCACTGTGCCGTCATTATCTCTTCCTTTCAGACTGAGATGGTAACATAACTGATCGCCTCTAAACACAGGGACAGCTGCTCCCTCTCACTATCTGTGGTGCCTGTGTGTCTTGAGAGACTGGGGCATCATCGCAGTATGCAGGTGTCATCATGGAGTCTGGAGATGTATGAGGGCAAAGGTGCTCACCCACTGCATCCTCCATGTCAAGGATAAATGTCTTCATGACCTGAAGCATTTGGATATTCCCCTCTAGTCCTGTAGGCCAAGGACAGCTTATGTCCTCACTGCTTTGGCAGGTGATCAGGGAGGCCTGCTTCACCTGCTTCTTCAGAGCCAAGATGTTGAAGATGACTTGGCCAAGAAGGGCAGCCTTCTTTAAGGGAGCCAATACAAGTGAAGTTAGTTAGAGACTCCATGTGAGGGAAACCAGGAAAGCTTCCTTTTCTACTTGGCCGGTCTGCACCCAGCCAGTGGACATGATGATGTTCTCATTGCCTTCATCTCCAAGACCTGATTAACTTCTGCACAGCACAATTGCATGGTCTGGAGAAAACAACTTCTGCTGCTGTGTCTTTATTGAAAGCTCTTCTGTTGACTTTCTGCAACTTGGTTGCTACTGTGAGACTGCTAGAGGACAAAATGCCTTCCAGCAGAAACATCTCACCTGTGCAGAAAGCTTCACGGGCTTCTCACCTCTGTAAAAACTAGGCTGTAGCAGCACATGGAGAGCAGATATTATAGCAAAGAGCTGGATAACCAGCTTCCACTATAAGTAATGTCTGTAAGATATCCTTATATATCTTCATTGTATATAACTCATCAAAGTCTCTTTTCTTATTATTTATATATTCGTATACACAGCTATCTTTTGTCTTTTAATTTGAAAGCTTTTTTAAGACTCTAGAGGAACCTCTATTAACTAATAGTGACAAGGGCTCTATGAGAACTGTCTTTGTTGTACAAGAGAGCCAGCAGAGACAGAGAAGCTAAGTAGATTAATTGTGAGTTTGTCAGATTCAGGAAGAGCATAGAGAAATAATGACTCCCAAGCCTATGCTTTCATCTCTTAAAACAGTTGACTATAGAGGGAATGGCTTGTAGCTCTTCTTAGTGTCAGTGATTTTTAAAGCAGTCATTTGATACATGTTTGCAGGAAGTAAATGCAAGTCACTTCTCCAAGCATTATTTGCAGAATTACTAGTACATCACTTGGATGCATTGCAGTATTATTCCTCTCTTATGACCACATAACATGATAATATCCATGCTTTTAGAAGCTGAACACTGAATCATTCAGTGGCAAAACTGAACAATTTGTGCCTTATAATGCTTGATGTTGTTTAGGTATTGTGATTATGAATACAGTTAGAAAATGAAAGGGTTCATCTTTCAACCCAGAACTTGAAGCTCCGAACTGGGTTCTTCAGATTTCATTTTCTCCTCAAGGCTCAGTGAAAGTCCAGAAATGGACTAGCTGACATTATTAAAAATAGCCTATTTTTTCATAATATTTATATCCCAGACAGGAATGCATTTTTAATCAGTCAAAAAGTCATGAGTTCATGATAGGATAGACTTTTATATGCTATAAATCATTACAGCTCCACTGAAATCTTCAGTAATCCTTTGTTACATTTTTTCTAAGCATATGAACTGCACCATCCTAATTTTTTTCCAGCACAAACATAAGGGTACATTGTTAATTCTCTGAAGAACAGCAGAAAGACCGTGAATGGGATGATGCACTAAGAGGCTCCTATGAAAGAATATTTAATCAATCAAATGACAAAAGTGCTCATCATTGAAAGGATCCAGAGAAACCTCCTTTTGTTGCTAAAAATAGACTTAAATGCCAATTTTACACATTATTATATATATAGCTTATATTTAAAGACATATACACACAAATGCACGTGTCTGGATGTGGCAATCATTCTAATGGCACACAGCCTACCATCTACTGGATGTCAAAGGCCATATATGATGTCATACTATATTTTTTCCAGTGCTTCCCTCTGATCATCTAGAAATTCTCTAGGCCTCATCCAACCTGGCCTTGAACACCTCCAGGGATGGAGCATCCACAATTTCCCTGGGCAACCTGTTTCACCACTCTCATCGTGAAGAAATTCTTCCTTATGTCTAGCCTAAATCTGCCCTTGTCCCGTTTGTAGCCATTGCCCCTAGTCCTATCACTGCAAGCCTTTGTAAACAGTCCCCCCTTCAGGTACTGGAAAGTCACTATAAGATCTCCTCAGAGCCTTCTCTTCTCCAGACTGAACAAGCCCAACTCTCTCAGCCTGTCCTTGTATGGGAGATGCTCGAGCCCTCTGATCATCTTTGTAGCCCTCCTCTGGACCAGTTCCAACAGTTCCATATCTTTCTTATGTTGAGGATTCCAGAACTGGACACACAAGAGAGGAATAGAGGGGCAGAATCAACTCCCTTGACCTGCTGTCCGCACTTCTTTTGATGCAGCCCAGGATATGGTTGGCCTTCTGGGCTGCAAGTGCGTATTGTCAAGCTTCTCATCAACCAGCACCCCCAAGTCCTTCTCTACAGGGCTGCTCTCAATCACATCATCCCCCATTGTGTGCTGAAAATGGGGATTGCCTCAACCCAGATGTAGGACCTTGCACTTGGCCTTGTTGAACCTCATGAGATTCACACAGTCCCACTTCCCTGGCCTGTCCCCACTAAGAAACACTGAAAACACTAAAAAAACATGAAAAAAAGAGGGGGCTTTAGTAACTTAGATGCTATAAAGGTTGTAATCAAGGCAGCTAGTAATAAAGGCTGCAAATATTTCTGGTCAATGAAGATCAATGCTTTCAAGAGACTGAGACTGTCCATTTACAGGAATAACTTGTGGTTATGGAGTTTGTGCTTTCCAGCCAAACAGACATCACAGCAGATGCTTATCTACTGTGAGCAGGGCTCTTATGATCTCTCATATTGGAAAAAATGGAGGATTAAAGTGTGACTGCCATAGGGGTTGGTCAGTCTCCTGCAAAGTTAAGACATATGGAGTCTTGTAAAAATATCTTTTTGACTACAGTGTGGATTTTTGCTATGTGTGGATCCAGCCTAGATTTTGAAAGGTCTAATAAATCTTAATTATTCAGAGATAACTTACTTCCATTTGTAAACAGATGGCTTGACAAAAATGAGGGTGATGGTCAGATTGTCTGAGAATTAGTGCCTGCTGGGGAGTCAGCAATCTAAAAAGTGAGTTTAGCTTGGAAAAAAGTATCCAGATCTCAGTTCCAGAATTGTTTGGGTTGAAAGGGAACTTAAAGATCATCTACTTCCAAACCCCTATGCCATAATCAGGGACTCCTTCCACTAGATCAGGTTACTCAAAGCCTCATTTAACTTGGCCTTGAACACCTCCAGGGACAGGGCATCCTTCCACTAGATCAGGTTACTCAAAGCCTCATTTAACTTGGCCTTGAACACCTCCAGGGACAGGGCATCCACAACTTCTCTGGGCAACCTGTTCCAGTGCCTTACTATCCTCACAGTAAAAAATATCTTCCCAATATCTAATCTAAATCTCCCCTCTTTTAGCTTAAAACCATTACCCCTCATCCTATCCCTGCACTCCCTGGTAAAGAGGCCCTCCCCAGCTTTCCTGTAGGCCCCCTTTAAGTATTGGAAGGCTGCTAGAAGGTGTCCCTGGAGCCTTCTCTTCTCTAGGCTAAACAAGCGCAACTCTCTCAGCCTGTCCTCGTATGGGAGGTACTCCAGTTCTCTGATCATCTTCATTGCCCTCCTCTGGACTCCTCTAACAGACCTATGTCCTTCCTGTGCTGAGGACTCCAGATCTCAATGCAGTGACCTCCAGGAGAGGTTTCACGAGAGCAGAGTAGAGGGGGCGAATCACCTCCCTCGACCTGCTGGTCAAACTTTTTCTGATGCAGTCCAGGATATGGTTGGCTTTATGGGCTGCAAGCACACATTGGCCAGCTCATGCTTAGCTTCTCATCCACCAGCACCCTCAAGTCTTTCTCTTCGGGGCTACTCTCAATCCATTATCCACCCAGCCTGTATTTGTGCTTGGGATTGCCCTGACCCAGGTGTAGGACCTTGCACTTGGCCTTGTTGAACTTCATGAGGTTCGCACAGGCCAGTCTCTCAAGTCTGTCAAGGTCCTTCTGGATGGCGTCTCTTCCCTCCAGTGTGTTGACTGCATCACACAGCTTGGTGTCATCAGGCAACACCTTCTCCTCATTTCCCCTTCCTGTCCTTCCTAAAGAGCCTGTATATCTCCATCTCAACACTTCAATCACAGGAACCATCCCACCATGTATCCGTCATAACAATGAGATCATAGCCCTGCAGGTGTGCACACGTCTCTAACTCCTCTTATTTATTTGCTATGCTATGTGGGTTTGCAGAGAGGCACTTAATCTTGGCCCCTGATGAAGCTGTCTGACTGTTAGGAGTTCCTTTGTATTTCTCTTCAATAATGGCAAGCAGATCATAACTTCCTAGCAGCATGGTAGCTTCCAACTCCTCATGTTTGTTGCCCAAGCTGTGTGCGTTTTTATAGAGACACTTCAGCTGGGCTGTTGGCTGCATCACCTTCTTACTGGAACACCCCTTTATACAGAATCATAGAATCATACAATAGTTAGGGTTGGAAGGTGTTGGGCTAGGTTGTGACTGGGTAACAATAAAGGTATTATTGCCTTGGTAGGCAGGAGACGGTGGGATACAGAAGGAAGGAGACCACAGGACCTTGATTGTTGCTAAGAGCTGTAGACAACTGGGCTAAAAAAAGGCTTTGCAAGGCTGGAAAATAAGAAAGCAAAACTGAGCTATTTGGGCAAGTGGAAAAGCACTGCCTCAACAAGGCAGGGGTATAAAAGGGATTGTCTTTGCTTAATAAAGATCTTTGATCAACACTCGGAGTCCGTGCCTCAATATAAGACAGGAAGGGACCTTAAAGACCATCTAGTTCCAAGCCCCCTGCCATGGGCAGGGACATCTCACTAGGTTAGGCTGCCCAAGGCCCCATCCAAACTGGCCTTGAACACCTCCAGAGATGGGGCATCCACAACTTCCCTGGGCAACTCGTTCCAGTGTCTCATCACTCTCATGGTGAAGAAATTCTTCCTTATATCAAGCCTAAATCTGCCCCTCTCCAGTTTATATCCGTTCTCCCTTGTCGTGTATAAATAGTCCCTCTCCAGCTTTCTTGTAGGCCCACTTCAGGTACTGGAAGGTCACTATAAAATCTCCTTGGAGCCTTCTCTTCTCCAGGCTGAACAAGCCCAACTGTCTCAGCATGTCCCCATATGGGAGGTGCTCCAGCTCTCTGATCATCTTTGTAGCCCTCCTCTGGACCCATTCCAAAAGCTCCATATCCTGCTTATGTTGAGGATTCCAGAACTGGACACAGTACTCCAGATGAGGTCTCACAAGAGAGGAATAGAGGGGCAGAATCACCTCCCTCAACCTGCAGGCCACATTTGATGCAGCCTGGAATACAGTTGGCCTTCTGGGCTGTGAGCGCACATTGCCAGCTCATGCTGAACTTCTCATCAACCAGCACCTCCAAGTCCTTCTCTGCAGGGCTGCTCTCAATCACGTCATCCCCCATCACATACTGAAATTGAGGATTGCCCTGACCCAGGTGTAGGACCTTGCACTTGGCCTTGTTCAACCTCATGAGGTTCTCACAGGCCCACTTCTCCAGCCCGTCCAGGTCCCTCTGGATGACATCCCATCCTTCCAGTGTGGCAACTACACCACTCAGCTTGGTGTCGTCTGCAAACTTGCTGAGGGTGCACTCAATCTCGCTGTCAGTATCATTGATGAAGATATTAAACAGCACTGGTCCCAGTACGGACCACTGAGGGACCCCATTTGTCACAGATCATAGAATCATAGAATCATAGAATCATAGAATCATAGAATAACCAGGTTGGAAGAGACCCACCGGATCATCGAGTCCAACCATTCGTAACAAACACTAAACCATTCCCCTCAGCACCTCGTCCACCCGTGCCTTAAACACCTCCAGGGAAGGTGAATCAACCACCTCCCTGGGCAGCCTGTTCCAGTGCCCAATGACCCTTCCTGTGAAAAATTTTTTCCTAATGTCCAGTCTAAATCTCCCCTGGCGGAGCTTGAGGCCATTCCCTCTTGTCCTGTCCCCTGTCACTTGGGAGAAGAGGCCAGCTCCCTCCTCTCAACAACCTCCCTTCAGGTAGTTATAGAGAGCAATGAGGTCTCCCCTCAGCCTTCTCTTCTCCAGGCTAAACAACCCCAGCTCTCTCAGCCGTTCCTCATAAGGCCTGTTCTCCAGCCCCCTCCCCAGCTTTGTTGTTCTTCTCTGGACTCGCTCCAGAGCCTCAACATCCTTCTTGTAGTGAGGGGCCCAGAACTAAACACAGGATTCAAGGAGCGGTCTCACCAGTGCCGAGTACAGAGGGAGAATAACCTCCCGGGGCCTGCCGGACATGCCGTTTCTGATACAAGCCAAGATGCCATTGGCCTTCTGGGCCACCTGGGCACACTGCTGGCTCATGTTCAGTTGGATGTCAACCAACACCCTCAGGTCCCTCTCCTCCAGGCAGCTTTCTAGACAGACTTCTCCTAGTCTGTAGCACTGCATAGGGTTGTTGTGCCCCAAGTGCAGGACCCGGCATTTAGCCTTGTTAAACCTCATGCCATTGGACTCTGCCCAGCGGTCCAGCCTGTTCAGATCCCTTTGCAGAGCCTCCCTGCCCTCCAGCAGATCAACACTTCCACCCAGCTTAGTATCATCCGCTAACTTGCTAAGGGTGCACTCAATGCCTTCATCCAGGTCATTGATAAAGACATTCAACAGGGCTGGACCCAGCACTGAGCCCTGGGGGACACCACTTATTATCAGCCTCCAGCTGGATTTAACACCATTTCCCACCACTCTCTGGGCCCGGCCAGCCAACCAGTTTTCCACGCAGGAGAGTGTGCGCCTGTCCAGGCCAGAGGCTGACTGTTTCCGAAGCAGAATGCTGGGAGAAACTGTGTCAAAGGCTTTACTGAAGTCCAGGAAGACCACATCCACAGCCTTTCCCTCATCCAGCAGCTGAGTCACTTTGTCATTGAAGGCGATTAGGTAGTTTGGCAAGACCTGCCTTTTGTGAAGGCAGGTGAACCTGTGTTGACTGGGCCTGGTCACCCAGTTCTCTTGCATGTGCTTCATGATAGCACTCAAAATCACCTGTTCCATGACTTTCCCTGGCACTGAAGTCAGACTGACAGGCCTGTAGTTCCCTGGGTCCTCCCTGCGACCCTTCTTGTAGATGGGCACAACATCAGCCAGCCTCCAGTCCAGTGGGACTTCCCCAGTCTTCCAGGACTGTTGGAAGATGATGGAAAGGGGTTTGGCCAGCACATCCGCCAGCTCCTTCAATACACTTGGATGAATCCCATCCGGCCCCATAGCCTTGTGGGTGTCTAGTCGGGCTAGCAAGGCTCTGACCACCTTCTCTTGGATCATGGGAGCCTCATTTTGCTCCTCTAGCTCCTGGGTTTGTACACAGATGGAACAACTTCTTTTACGATTAAAGACTGAGGCAAAGAAGGCATTAAGTGCCTCAGCCTTTTCCTCATCCCCATCTGGACTTCGAGCCATTGACCACTATTCTCTGAATATGACCATCCAACCATTTTCTTGTCCACCGTACCGTCTACACATCAAATCCATATCTCTCCAATTTAGAGAGAGGGATGTTGTAGGGGACCATGTCAAAGGCTTTACAGAGGTCTAGATGGATCACATCTGTCATTTTACCATTGTCTACCGCTGCGGTTATCCCATCATGGAAAGCCACTTAGTTGGTCACACAGGACTTGCCACTGGTGAAGTCATGCTGGCTGCCATTAATCACCTCCATGTTCTCCATGTGCTTTAGCAGAGCTTCTAGGAGGATCTGTTCCATTATCTTCCCAGGCACAGAGGTGAAGCTGACAGTTCAGTATTTCTCAGGGTCGTCTTTTCTGCCCTCTTTAAAAATGCGTACAACGTTGCCCTTCTTGCAGTCACCAGGGACTTCTCCTGGTTGCCATGACTTTTCAGATATCATGGAGAGTGGCTTGTCAACCACATCAGCCACTTCCCTCAGGACTCTGGAGTGCATAGACTTATATATGTTCAGGTTCCTCGGGTTGTCACGAACCTTATCTTCCTCTAATGTGGGAAGAGATTTTCCCCCCTGGTCACCATCTTGCTGTCTCATGACCCAGGAGGAGTGAGGAGAGCAGTTATCGGTGAAGACTTAGGCAAAGAAGTTATTAAGTATCTCAGTCTTCTCCTCATCTGTTGATATGAGGTCACCATTCCCAGCCATTAGTGGGGATATGTTCTCTTTGGCCTTCCTCTTTTTATTGACCTACCTGTAGAAGCCCTTCTTGTTAGTCTTTACTTCCCTTGCCAAGTTCAGCTCCAGCTGCGCCTTGGCCTTCCTGACTTCCTCCCTACACAACCGAGCTGTGTCCCTATACACCTCCCAGGTTACCTGTCCCTGCTTGCACTCCCTGTGTAGTTCCCTCTTCTTCCTTATTTTAACCAGTAGGTCTCAACTCAGCCACGCTGGTCTTTTCCCTTTCCTGCCTGATTTTTTTACATATGGGGACTGAGCGCTCTTGCACTTTATGGAAAGCACCCTTAAATAATTTCTAGCTCTGTTCCCCTCTCTTGTCCCGGAGGACCATGTCCCAGGGTGTGCTACTGAGTAACTCCCTTAAAGTATTCCATGGAATTTTCCTTGCTGGCTCCTACTACCTCAGAAGCCCCCCGCTCATCTACACAAGACTTTGAACGTGCCGCAGTGTCCTCAGCATGCCATGGGGCAACAGGTTGAGGGCCCATACTAGCACCCCATCCCTCTAACCATAATGTGTCCTCCCACAGCTTGTCACAGGCAAGCCTGATATTACCCCTCTCCCTCCCCCTCCGCCTTCACATCTAGTTTTAAAGCCCTGTCAATGAGCTCTGCAAGCTCCTGAGCTGAGACCCTCTTCCCCCTTTGACAAAGGTGGCTCCCATTGGATGCCAGCAATCCTGGTGCCATGTAGGCCCTCCCATTGTCAAAACCCCCAAAGTTATTACGGTGACACCAACTATGGAGTCATGTATTAATAGACTGGGTCTGTTTGTCCCTCCCAGTACCACTGCCCACAACTGGAAGGAGGGAGGAAAAATCACCTGAGCCCCAGATTCCCTCACTAAGGCCCAAATCTCTTTTGATCACCCTTGGGCTACATACTGCAGCTTCATCACCTCCCACATGGAAAAGCTGTAACAGCTACTAATCGGAGGGCCATACCAGGCTAGAAAGTTTCCTAGCAATATCCCTAACTTGGGCTCCTGGGAGGCAGCAGCCTTCCCTACAAGTAGGGTCTGTCTGGCATATTGGACCCTCTGTTCCCCTCAGCAGGGAGTCTCCTACAACTATGATTCATCTTTTCTTCTTTGTTGATGTAGTAATACAAGGGTTATGTCTTTCTGGTCTTGGCTGCTCCTCTGATGTAGTTGGATTGACATCCACATCATCAATTGACTGGTCCTCCACAGCTAGAGCCTCGTATGTATTCTGGAAAGGCACCTGGGGAGGAGTGGGCAAGGAGGGGTACACTTTCTGCCCTATTGGTGGACTTACTTCCTCTTGCTGCTTCCCTTTAAGTCCCTACATCTTGATGTGAGGAGGATGCTGAATCCCTTTGATCGGGGACTTTTTCTGGTGGCTGTCTCTGTTTCTGTTTCAGGGAGCTCAGGGTGTGGTTACACCAGTCGATCTCTTGCTCAGACTCCCCATCTACTTCCTTTCACAGCTCTGCCACCAGGCTGAGGGTAGTCCAACTGATTGCACCTTACACAGCTGTTCCCTCTGCTTCTATCTGTACCCAGTGCAAGCTGGTTGCAGTCCAGGGAAGGCAGTATATGTTCCACTGCAACTGATGGCTCAGCAAAGATGAGGCTGATGGCAAGGTGGAGGAAGAAATCTACCCAAGTGAGATTATGCCTATTGAGAAATGTGAGATAAAACACATTGAGAAATGTGTGCTTTTTTTACACTAGGACTAAATTTATGCTGCTAGCATTCTTAAGGACTGGATTAGATACCAAAGCCAAACAGTCCCCATCCCAAAGAGCTTATGTTTGGTGAGGAAAGTAAATTATTCTGCTCTTGCTTTGTTTTGCAAAATAGATGGAAAAATATTACAGAGTTTTCCATTTCCTGAGATCACATGAAAAATTTACGTGCTGGACAGTGTAACACAGCACAAAGCACTGTGTATCTGCATTACAGTATCAGTGAGTGCTGCTTTTTTCATATTTACCTGACCCACTGCCCTTGCCCTGTGCAAGAACATGTCCCATCCTGCCTGTATTATCCCATTTCCTGGATAAGAGAGGCTGTTTGATAAATGAGGACCAAATCTCCACTGTTTATTTGACTTTTATCACAGAATCACTAGGTTGGAAAAGACCCACTGGATCATCGAGTCCAACCATTCCTATCAAACACTAAACCATGTGCCTGAGCACCTCATCCACTCGTCTTTTAAATACCTCCAGGGATGATGACTCAACCAGCTCCCTGAGCAGCCTGTTCCAGTGCCCAATGACCCTTTCCGTGAAAATTTTTTTCTGATGTCAAGCCTGAACCTCCTCTGGCGCAGCTTGAGGCCGTTGACCCTTGTCCTGTCCCCTGTCACTTGGGAGAAGAGGCCAGGTCTCTCCTCTCCACAACCTCCTTTCAGGTAGTTGTAGAGAGCAATAAGGTCACTACACCAAAGTGCATCAGGCACTACGTAGGAAAAACTTATGCACATGTGTTGAGGAGTTTTTAGATCAAAATGGGCACGGATATTTAGACGTGCACAACCCAGCTTTTGCACCTAAATAAAGCTAGCCTTGCAAAAGAATTAGTCACTGTAGAGGACACGTTGTCTTTAAGGTTTCTCTCTGTATCATTAGAAAGTTTCTCTGTCTTGTACTCCTCTCATTTCTCACGGGAAGCTTTCCTCGGTAGTCCTTGACTTGTTATTTTGTAGACCAGAGTGCTCACATAGCCGCTTCTCATGGGAAAGCATAATAATGTATGTGAACAATGATTGTTTACTGCTAAAGGAGAACTGACGAATCAGCTTGTAACACCATGGCTTGCCTCTGCTAAAGAGGTATAAATGTGTTGTGAACTCTGAATAAAACAGCTTCATTAGATCATATTGGTCGTGTGATGTCCATATCCTCTGCACACATGTATGAGAAAGAGTGGATCCAGAGCAAAACACAATAAGTGAAAATGGAGTAAAAACTCCGAGAAGCACAGGAAGGAGTAAATGGCTCCATGATGGTTCCATGATGGCTTCTCCTGCTGCACAGGTATTAGCTAGCAAAGCAATCATTTTCCCATTCCAGTACATCATGCTGAATAAGGACTCTGGCTCTTTATACACTCTATATAGAAATTGAAGCAATTCTGGGTACAGATTGGATCAGCTTCTTTTATTGAAGTCTCAGCTACACTTCTGCAAACAACTCTTTCTAGTTTTTCAAACCTCCAAACTTTTCTACTGTCTGCTCTTACTTTTGCTACTGTAAACACAAACCAATTAATCACTTACATGTAGTCAATTTAGATTCTTCCAGGTCATATCACAGCTTATGAAAAAAGTTCAAGCCAGCGAAGAAGCAGGTACAAAAATAATACATCACTTCATTTTTGTTTATGCCTTTAAAATGTGTGCTGAATCATAGAATCATAGAATCACCAGGTTGGAAAAGACCCATCGGATCATCGAGTTAACCATTCCTATCAAACACTAAATCATGACACTCAGCGCCTCGTCCACCCGTCCCTTAAACACCTCCAGGGAAGGTGACTCAACTACCTCCCTGGGCAGCCTGTTCCAGTGCCCAATGACTCTTTCCGTGAAAATTTTTTTCCGAATGTTCCGCCTGAACCTCCCCTGGCGGAATTTGAGGCCATTTCCTCTTGTCCTGTCCCCTGTCACTTGGGAGAAGAGGCCAGCTCCCTCCTCTCTAAGACCTCCTTTCAGGTAGTTGTAGAGAGCAATAAGGTCTCCCCTCAGCCTCCTCTTCTCAAGGCTAAACAACCCCAGCTCTCTCAGCCACTCCTCTTAAGACTTGTTCTCCAGCCCCTTCACCAGCTTCATCGCTCTTCTTTGGACATGCTCCAGAGCCTCAACATCCTTCTTGTAACAAGGAGCCCAGAACTGAACACAGTATTCGAGGAGCGGTCTCACCAGTGCCGAGTACAGAGGGAGAAGAACCTCCCTGGACCTGCTGGTCACGCCATTTATGATACAGGCCAAGATGCCATTGGCCTTCTTGGCCTCCTGGGCACACTGCTGGCTCATGTTCAGTCGGCTGTCAACCAACACCTCCAGGTCCTTCTCCTCCAGGCAGATTTCTAGCCACTGTTCCCTGTAGCACTGCATAGGGTTGTTGTGCCCCAAGTGCAGGACCTGGCATTTGGCCTTGTTAAACCTCATGCCATTGGTCTCAGCCCAGCGGTCCAGCCTGTTCAGATCCCTTTGGAGCCTCCCTACCATCCAGCAGATCTACACTTCCACCCAGGTTAGCGTTTTTGCAAAAGCAAAAACAATGGAGATCCCTCAATGGCCTTTCAGAAAATGATCTGCGGGATTGCTTTGAATGTTGGCCGCATTGTATGCAGCTGTGTCAATTCTGAAGGGAGCAATTTTGAAGGTGATTGTAGTTGATTTTCTTAATTTGTTAAATAAAAAGAGTTACAGGCACAGTCTCATTTTTTTTATGTCACATCTCATACTGTGTTGATGTGAGTTTCTAGTACAACCACTACCCCAAAAATGTTGTTAGTCATCATAATTAAAAATTAGGTGTCAATCACGGATAATTTGAAAGCCGACCAATTTTTTTGTCATTTTTTTGTCAAGGTTTATAACCCTTTTTTTTTTTTTAATTGAAAAAGCGATGGTGAGGCCAGGCTGAGTTTTGAGTCTGTGACGAGACAAGTTTCAGATCTCCAAGTCTTGTCAGAATGGTTTGAACATCCCTGCACAAATGTTCTGAGAAGTCAGACAAGTATTCAGCATCTAATTGTGCACCACCCACTTGGCTTACCCAAATGAGCTTTTGGAAAAGCACTTGAAAAGCAGTCTGACCCTTCCTCCCTTTTAACACCTGAACTGAAATTTATGAAGACCACAGAAAAACATGCTAAGTCCCAAGCTGTGGCCTGAAGGCTTTTCCCTTAACCAATATTATTATGCAATGTATAAAATTATTAAGCAACCTACCTTTACTACACAGATTATTCATATTTTGCCTGGATTTGCAAAGGGATACTGAAACCCTGAGCTGACCCATAGATCACAGAAATACTTGAATGAAGCACAAAGGAGAACATTTACAGTTGTACTGGGACATTCAGTCAGTGATGACCTTGAAGTCAGCATATATTTATTTGTCTTTATTGAATGGTGAGGTCTAATAGCCTATTTAAGATGTAGGTGCTCGGTCTCATCTTCAGGAAGGTCTCCTGGTGTAAATAAGGATTCAAGCCCCTTTCTGTTCTGTCATCTATTAGGGAGAAATCTGGACTTATAACATCCTTGCAGCCAGTAGGGTTGTCTGGGGAAATTAGCCCTTGCAGAATTCAATCGCATGTGTGTATGGGAAAGCAGTCTCCTATGCACATTTGTAGCCCAATGCAGCATGGTGTTATCCCTTCTCCAAATGAGTTCAATGGGATGTGAACTTACTTAGCACACACAACCGCTCCCTCTGATGGGATGAATCCCTGGTTTTCTGAAGTCTCATGTAAATGCATATGTGTGGATTTTTTTCTGATTACTAAACTTCTGTTTGTTGCAGTGATCTCATACTATATCACTGTCACAATGGGCACATAATATGATTCCTGCACTGACAGCCAAGTGTATATCATCATCATGGGTTCTCAGAAAGTGCAGATGGATAGGCTGTGGCTGGATCTCCCAGAAGGAAAAGATGAGTTTGCAGATGGCTCTGTAGAGCAATTGTCTGTTTGGGGTCTAGATGCTGGAGAGCTCAAAAAAAGTGGAGATACTTTGTGAATACAGCACAAGCACTGGAGGCACGTGAAATACATGACCAAAGAAAGCACGTGTTCCTGTTCTTCTTAGCAATGAAGAAAAGGCACTTAGGTCTAAAAGGAATGTAAACAGGGATGTGGCAATGAGATTTCATGTGTGTCTAAGCCTGAAAATCAGTATGCTTTACATCTCACAAACCCAAGATCCTTGGGAGGCAGAAGATAATTTTGAATTATAAGGAAGTTGTAACATGTCCCAGTTTTGTCCTATCTCTGGCATTGTGTTTTCTTAGTCAAGCCCTGTTATTGACAGATGCAGTGAGGGTTCCCAGGATGCACTCCTTTATCGACCTTTTTCCTAGCTGATTTTTACACTAATTCCAGCTGGGTTTTATAAATCGTGCCTGCAGTGAGAAACATATCTTTTATAATTTTCTAGCTAAACATGAAATCTGTTTTTACAGCTTAGAGGATCCAGGCTTAGAGAAGAAAATTAATCATTGTTCATAAGGGATGTACACAAATAGATTTTGGTACAGGAGCCATTTTTTCTGCCATGTCCCTAAGCGCTGCATCTACACGTTTTTTAAATGGTGACTCAACCACTTTCCAGGGCAGCCTGTTCCAGTATTAGAGGTTCAGGAGCACCAATGACGTGTACAGGGGTGCGATCACTTTCCTAGTCCTGCAGGCCACACCATTTCTGATACTAGACAGGATGTTGTCGGCCTTCTAGGCCACCTGGGCACACTGCTGGCTTACGTTCAGCCATCTGTTGTCCAAGACCTCCAGGTCCTTTTCCGTCAGGCAGCTTTCCAGCCACTCTTCCCCAAGCCTGCAGCATTGCATAGGGTTCTTGTGGCCCAAGTGCAGGATCCAGCACTGAGTCTTTTTGATCCTCATACAGTTGGCCTTGGCCCATCGATCCGGTCTGTCCAGGTCTGCAGAGCCTTCCTTCCCTCAAGTAGATCAACATTCCCACCCAAATTGGTGTCGTCTGCAAACTTACTGAGGGTGCACTCGATCACCTCATCCAGATCATTGATAAAGATATTAAACAGAACTGGCTCCAGCACTGAGTCCTGGAGAACATGCTTGTGACCAACTGGATTTAATTCCATTCACTAAAACTCTCTGGGTTTGGCTATCCAACATTTTTTTTACCCAGCAAAGAGTACGCCCATCCAAGCCATGAGCAGCCACTTTCTCCAGGAGAATGCTGAGGGAAATGGTGTCAAAGGCTTTACTAATGTCTAGGTAGACAACAGATACAGCCTTTCCCTCATCCACTAGGCGGGTCACCTGGTCACAGAAGGAGATCAGGTTAGTTAAGCAGGACTTGCCTTTCCTAAACCCATGCTGACTAGGCCTGACCACCTACCTGTTGGTGTGCATGCTTGTGTATTCAGAGGGAGATGAGTGAAAGAAATATAAAGAGAGAAGAAGCTGAAAGAGGGGAGATTTAGATTAGATATTAGGAAGAAATTTTTTACTATGAGAGTGGTGAGGCATGGAACAGGTTGCCCAGGGAAGTTGTGGATGCCCCATCCCTGGAGGTGTTCAAGGACAGGTTGGATGAGGCCTTGAGCAGCCTGATGTAGAGGCAAGTGTCCCTGCCCATGGAAGAGGGATTGGAACTGGATGATCTTTAAGGTCCCTTCCAAACCAAACCATTCTATGATTCTATGTTTCAGTGATATTCTTAATGCACTCCAAATGCCTGGATATTATGAGTATTAGTGGTATTTTCTATCTAGCCATCTCTAGGTCAAACTTTGAAAGTACATAAATCTTTCTCTTCCAGACTGCGTGCACATGGAAACAGGCATGGAATGTGACAGAGAGGGAGGAAAGTGGGATTATAACCCCTCAGTGTTAGAGAGACAGAAGGAGTTGGAGGAAGAAAGAAATAGAATATGTCACTGGAAAAGAGACAGTGA
This sequence comes from Phaenicophaeus curvirostris, assembly GCF_032191515.1. NCBI lineage: Eukaryota > Metazoa > Chordata > Aves > Cuculiformes > Cuculidae > Phaenicophaeus > Phaenicophaeus curvirostris. The sequence continues at coordinate 1,798,301 of NW_027206664.1, forward strand.
GTATTAAGAGGAATGGGCACAAAATAGGAGAAAATGGGAAAAAACACTTGGAAATAGAAGCAAGGAAAAGGAGTAATTTGTAAAGGATTACAACTGGGAAAGAAGAGAAAAGATTGCAAATGAAATGCAGAGATTTAGAAAAATGAAATAACATATAGCTTTTAATTTGGGTGATGTTCTTCTGTACCCTTTACCGCTATCCTCAGTGATCTCACCAGTCTGCTGCCTCATCTCTTGCTCATTTTTCCCTTTTAGTTTGCAACCCCTCAGTTTGTCATTGGAGGAGTCATCTGGTCCTGGCCTCCTGCCTTCCTTCCTCCTGTGCCCTCTGCTTGAAAGGTCTATTCTTCTTGATCTACATCCCAGTGATGACAGCGATGTGCCAGTCTGCCATGGTTGCCGTGGAATCGGTCCATATTTTCCTAGTAGAAAATCTCAGTGTTCAGGGATAGAATCATAGAATCACAGAATGATATGACTTGGAAGAGATCTCTGGAGATTATCCAGTCCACCGCCCCCTGTTGAAGCAGGTTCACCTACAGCAGGTTGCACAGGAATGCACCAGGTGGGTTTTGAACATCTCCAGAGACTCCACAACCTCCCTGGGAAGCCTGTTCTAGTGCTCTGGTCACCCTCACGGTAAAGAAGTTTTTCCTCATGTTAAGGTGGAACTTCCTGTGTTCCAGTTTGTGCCCATTGCCCCTTGTCCTGTCGCTGGGCACCACTAAAAAGAGTCTGGCCCCATTCTCTTGACACCTGCCCTTTAGATATTTATAAGCATTGATAAGATCCCCTTCAGGCTAAACAGACACAGGTGTCTCAGCCTTTCCTCATAAGAAAGGTGCTCCAGTCTCTTAATCATCTTCTTGACGATTTGCTGGACTTTCTCTTGTAGTTCCTTGTCTTTCTTGAGGAAACTGGACACAGTAGTACAGATGGGGCCTCACTAGGGCAGAGTAGAAGGGGAGGAGAACCTTCCTCAACCTGCAAGCCACGCTCTTCTTGAGGCACCCCAGGATACCATTGGCCTTCTTGGCCACGAGGGCACATTGCTGGGTCATGGTTAACTTGTTGTCCACCAGGAGTCCCAGGTTCTTCTCTGCAGAGCTGCTTTCCAGCAGGTCAACCTCTAATCTGTACTGGTGCATGGTGTTATTCCTCCCTAGTTGCAGGACTCTACACTTGCTTTTGTTGAAAAAAAGAACAGACATTGCAGAAAATTGCTAGTTATCTGTCAGAAGAGATGGGGAGGACCAGTGCTATTTAATATCTTCATCAATGATATTGACAGTGAGACTGCGTGCACCCTCAGCAAGTTTGCAGATGACACCAAGCTGAGTGGTGCAGTTGCACCTCATGAGGTTCAACAAGGCCAAGTGCAAGGTCCTACACCAGGGTCGAGGCAATCCCCGATTTCAATACAGGAGGGAGGATGATGTGATTGAGAGCTGCCCTACAGAGAAGGACTTGGGGTGCTGGCTGATGAGACATGAGCCGGCAGTATGCGCTTTTGCAGCCCAGAAGGCCACCCGTATCCTGGGCTGCATCAAAAGAAGCATGGCCAGCAGGTCAAGGGAAGTGATTCTGCCCCTCTATTCTTCTCTTGTGAGACCTCATCTGGAGTATTGTGTCCAGTTCTGGAATCCCCAACATAAGAAGGATATGGAGCTGTTGCAATGGGTCTATGGGAGGGCCACAAAGATGATCTGAGGGCTGGAGCACCTTCCATATGAGGACAGGCTGAGTTGGGCTTGTTCAGCCTGGAGAAGAGAAGGCTCTGAGGAGATCTTATAGCAATCTTCCAGTACCTGAAAGGAGCCTACAAGAAAGCTGGGGAGGGACTTTTTACAAAGGCTTGTAGTGATAGAACTAGGGCCAATGGCTATAAGCTGGAGAGGGACAGATTTAGACTAGAAATAAGAGGAATTTCTTTGCTATGAGAGTGGTGAGGCACTGGAACAGGATGCCCAGGGAAGTTGTGGATGCTTCATCCCTGGAAGTGTTCAGTGCCAGGTTGGATGAAAGAGAAAAAGATAATAAAAGAATCATACAGTGAAAAGGCAAAGCAACATTTGGTGTCCACGTGAAAAATTGCCTATGTTAAATTTGGGCTATTTTTCAGCAGTTCCCTAGGAAGGACTTAAGAAGAAGGAGAAAGCATCAGGGATTCAGGCAGTTCATGTGGCAATATCTTTTATGAACCTGAAGCTTGCTGAAATAAGGAACAAAGCAAATTGAAATCCATTTCCTTAGAAGGAGTAGGCTCCCAATTAATGCAAGATCTCAAAAAGCACATAACCAAATGTTTCTTAGCAAAATCTTCCCCGCAGGAAGAAGCTTATGAAGGTCTCATGCAGAGACATTTCCCTCATGAGCAATTAGTAGGAGATGTGAAAGAGAAGAATAGACATTGCTGAATCAATGTACATTTCACTTATTTACGTCTCTGATTTTTTTGTTGTTGTTTCTAATTCCAGGAAACTGTCAGGCACATTTCGGAACTGTAACAAATTTGACAAATGAAGAGATGAAGGTACTGTGGTTGCACAAGCCTTAACTGGCAATAAGTGCAATAGCTCATGGGTCAATACTGGGGTTTGCAGTACTCATCATCAACATTCTAAAGTATGACAGAGTGCATCTTGAGCAGAGTTCTGAATAACATTAAATTTGGTGGAGTGACTGACACGCTGAATGACAGAATTCAAACCCAGATGGACTTTGAGTTCAGCAAGGAGAAATGCAAAGTTCTATGTCTGGGGTGAAATAAACCCTGCAAATGTACATGCTGGGGAGCTGAAGAAGACCCAGAGGTTATAGCAGTAACATTAATATTCAGGTTGAATCTGAGCTAACAGAAAATTCTCAGTGTTCAATGCAAACCATATATTTGGCTACATCAGGAAGATTATGGTCAGCAGCTGAAAGGAAAATCTTATCCCCTTTGCTCAGCACCAACGAGCCCATACTTTGACCATGGTGCCAATTTCGGTTCCTGGGTCATGTCGAGACACTGAGGAGGGCTCAGCAGATGGTTGCCAAGATGAACAGGAGCTGGAGCACACAGCTGTGAGGAGAGGCCAAGGGAGATGAGTTGAGGCAGGTGAACAAGGGTCCCTTGACCACATGGAGGAACAGTGGTAACGATGACAGGGTCATGTGCTGTGGATGCATGTGGAGATGTCAGACCATACCCCAAGGAGACACAGCCACAAATTGTTGGGGAAGTTCAGGTTGGGCATCTTAGGAAAATGGTACAGGTCTGGATCAGGTGCCTGGGGAGGTGGTGGCATCATCAACCTTGAAGGTGTCCAAGACTCATCTGGGCAGAGTCTTAGCTGATTTGACCTAGTGCTGGCAATAGTCCTTTGTGCAGGAAGATGGATGAAATAACCTCCAGAGGCCCCTCAACACAAGAAGGATGTTGAGGCTCTGGAGCGAGTCCAGAGAAGAGCAACAAAGCTGGGGAGGGGGCTGGAGAACAGGCCTTATGAGGAGCGGCTGAGAGAGCTGGGGTTGTTTAGCCTGGAGAAGAGGAGGCTGAGGGGAGACCTCATTGCTCTCTACAACTACCTGAAAGGAGGTCTTAGAGAGGAGGGTGCTGGCCTCTTCTCCCAAGTGACAGGGGACAGGACAAGACGGAATGGCCTCAAGCTCTGCCAGGGGAGATTTAGGCTGAACATTAGGAAAAAATTTTTCACGGAAAGGGTCATTGGGCACTGGCAGAGGCTGCCCAGGGAGGTGGTTGAGTCACCTTCCCTGGAGGTGTTTAAGGGACGGGTGGACAAGGTGCTGAGGGGCATGGTTTAGTACTTGATAGGAATGATTGGACTCGATGATCCAGTGGGTCTTTTCCAACCTGGTGATTCTATGATTCTATGATTCTATGTTATGATTCTTACTGAGCATCTGCATCATTTTTAAACAAACTGTAGGATTGAGTCACAGCCTTCTGAGGCCAAAGAATGTACTTCTGACTTAACAGAGACACAGATAAGGCACTGGGAACTGATATCAACTGTCCTAAATTATGTAATTTGTAAGCTGTAGTTGAGCTGACAACATACTAATTAATCTTATAACAGCAGAGATAAAAAAATCCTGCTACATTAATGCTTGGAAAAGGAGAAAACAGTATTTATTCTTTCTCCATCTTTCTTGCATTGCATGTATATGATGCCTGCATATAGAATATAGAAAATCTGTGAAAATCAAAATTAACAGGTGAGGGCATTTTTGTGCCACAGAGAGAGCCATCAGGTTGTCTGGCTCTATTGAAGCTGTGCCTGTGTGTCATACCTTGAAGAAAACAATGTTGTGAGCTACTTCTCTTATAAGATCAAAAGTAAATCAAGATCTTATTTTTAAACAAAGATTGCTTATCTAACTTAGAATGTATCTGCCATAACAATCTCTTCTCCCCTTATCTGTGTGTACTCTGAGAGCCGCCATCTGAGGCACTTCTGGTGGCCTCTAGATTTGACCTTTGAAAGAGAGGGGATTTGACCTTTGCAAGAGAGTAGTCTTTCCCTAATGCGACCTTCATATGTTGCATGATCATCCAAGTTGAATGACTTCTAGAAAGCCAAATTGTAACTTAAAGGTTCCTTTGAGGAAAAAGTAAAACAGGACTGTTGGTAAATATGTGTGTATGGTGGGGAGAAAATGACTACTGCTTTCTAGTTTGCTGAGGGACATGTTTGGTGGGATTAATTTTCCCTAATTTTAGCCATCCAGCCTAACTTAACTGGGCTGGTTCTGACTGAATCTGATGAAGACAGAGTGACAGAGATCCTCTGGAGGATGATCCAGACCAGTGATTAAGACTCCTCTCCCAGATGAATTGACCAGAGTCAGTCTAGACTAGAAGGAGTTAAGACCACAAGTATAATTTTTTTGAGAGCAACAAATAGGTGAGAAGAATCCTACCCTACATTTTCTTTTTTTGTTTGTTTCAATGACTCTGGTGCACTGGAAGTTGAAAGCCATTGCAGAGAAAACTTGATACCTAGAAATAAGTACATCTGATTCTATTCACTGTTGAGCATTGCCTAGACAGTGTCAGTGTGGCAGGAAATTATATAACAAGTTTAAACTATACATTAAGGATCAAGCATATTTTTTTCCTGAATTGGTCCAACCAAGGGTAATTGTGGAATACATAATGATCAAAGAGGGGAGACAGTTCATAACTTGTACCTCTTTAGATAAGCTGGATAAAGTTCAGCATTACGTCAGCGTGCTCTGTGATCTAGTCATAAACAGACTCTCTGAAACCTCTCTGTAATCTGCTCTTTCTTACTGATTGTTGCTGTTCATAATGAAATAAAATGTTTCATCATTAATACCTGTCATCTTTCATTCAGTGTGAATGGCAGATTTGTTGCTGTCACCTTATATTCTCCTCTCATTTCTATTTCCATCACCAAAAAGGTCACAGAAAAATCTATCATTACACTAGATGGATAGTCAGATAAATAAAAAAAAATCTTCTCTCTCTTTTGTTGTTTTTGGGGTTTTTTTTTTTGTATTGCACTATATGTTTTTCTGACAAGCAGCAGGCAGAGCAGATAGATAAAAAAGGGTGAGCTGGCACAAAGACATTCAACAAAAGGAATTTTGATATTCTCAGATCAAACCTCACAAGCTGCATAAATTGCCACTGGTAAATCCAGGGGGGAAAAAAGGGGGAAAAAGAAAGAGAGGTAGAGATTAGGAGGTGATTATGTGCACTTGTGTGGCAGAATCCCCTTTGAGGGTCAACCTTTCAAACAAGGTATCTGCCAGATAGTGTCTAACTTGCCCCATTTTGGCACGAGGCAGCTTGTGTGTGGTTGCAGGCTAGTCTGGGATGAGCAATGTGAAGACATGCCAAAGTCTGAGGAGCTGCATCCTAATGAGATTCAGAGGAGATGGGCACAATGAACCACACTTAAAGCGTTTTTATATAAGTGCACGCAGCATGAGGAATAAGCAGGAGGAGCTGGAAGCCTTGGCCCAGTCCCAGTGATATGATTGGTATTAGTGAAACCTGGTGGAGTGAGTCCTGTGACTGGTGTGCCATGATGGATGGTTACAGGCTCTTCAGGAGGGATAGACAGGGCAGGTGAGGTGAGGGGGTGGCATTGTGTGTAGCAGAAGGGCTGGAATGCATGGAGCTTGCAGTTGGTGATAGCATAATTGAGAGCCTCTGCATAAGGATTAAGGGACAGACAATTAAAATGGGTGTCATTTTTGCAGTCAGTATCTTATCATCAGCTACCCTTATCCTGTCACAAATGTATGTAATAAAATTTGTTTGTGCACATACAAGTTTCCAAAAACTTTAATAATTGATTTAAGGGATAGAAGGGATTTGTTCCGGTGACGCTGCCAACAATTTGTTCTAGTGATACTGTCAAACGTGGCCCTGGCAGATTGGGCAAACTGTATTTGTCCCAGTGGTGATGTCAACGAGGCCCTCATAGACTGGTCAAATTGTAAAGAATCCAAGGAGATTCCCCTGTTTCCCCTTACTCTGACATAAAATGTGGCATGGTCATAGCTTCAAAACCTGTACTGAGCTCTTCTAGGATAGACAGAGCTCTCTCCTATGAACAACATTTACTGTGCTGACTTGTCCTGAGAAATGATCTTCATAATGTTGGATCTTTTCATGCATGGGGTAAAGCACAGGAAGAAATTTTCTCCTCTGAAGTAAGCTAAGGACAAAGCTCATCTCTAAGAGTCATATAATTCCTGGAAGCCAGTATGGAATGAGCTCCAAAGAAGTAACAGAGAGTTATTAAAAACTTCACTACCTCTCCTTGAAGTACACAGAATCTTTGTTTCGCCTGCCTCCTCTGTGCAAACACATGACAATCATTGTAAAGATATGCAAAACAACCCCAAACAAGTTAAAGCAATGCACAAGATAAAATTAGGCCAGCAAAACTTAATGCTTCACACTCATTTCATAGAATCATAGAATCATAGAATCATAGAATCATAGAATAGTCAGGGTTGGAAGGGACCTTAATGATCATCTAGTTCCAACCCCCTGCCATGGGCAGGGACACATCCCACTAGATCAGGCTGCACAAGACCTCATCCAACCTGGCCTTAAACACCTCCAGGAATGGGGCATCCACAACTTCTCTTGGATACCTGTTCCAGCGTCTCACCACTCTCATGGTGAAGAAATTCTTCCTATAGTCTAGTCTAAATCTGCCTTTCTCCAGTTTATATCCGTCTCCCCTCGTCCTACCACCACAAGCCTTTATGAATAGTCCCTCTGCAGCAAAGTCGCTATAAGATGTCCTTGGAGCCTTCTCTTCTCCAGGCTGAGCAACGCCAACTCTCTCAGCCTGTCCTCATAGGGAAGGTGCTCCAGCCCTCAGATCATCTTTGTAGCCCTCCTCTGGACCTCTTCCAACAGCTCCATATCCTTCTTATGTTGAGGATTCCAGAAATGGAAAACAGTGCTCCAGATGAGGTCTCACAAGAGAGAAATAAAGGAGCAGGATCACTTCCCTCGACCTGCTGGCCATGCTTCTTTTGATGCAGCCCAGGATACGGTTGGCCTTCTGGGCTGCGAGCACACATTGCCAGCTCATGTCAAGCTTCTCATCAACCAGCACCTCCAAGTCCTTCTCTGCAGGGCAGCTCTCAATCATGTCATCCCCCATTGCATACCGAAATCGGGGATTGCCCCGACCAAAGTGCAGGACCTTGCACTTGGCCCTGTTGAACCTCATGAGGTTCTCAGAGGCCCATTTCTCCAGCATGTCCAGGTCCCTCTGGATGACATCCCATCCTTCCGGTGGGGCAACTGCACCACTCAGCTTGGTGTCATCTGCAATCTTGCTGAGGGTGCACTCAATCTCACAGTCAATATCATTGATGAAACTATTAAACAGCACCAGTCCCAGTATGGACGCCTGAGGGACACCACTTGTCACAGATCTTCATCTGGACTTTGTGCCATTGACCACTACGCTTTGAATACGACCATCCAATCAGTTTCTTAACCACCATACCATCTACCCATCAAATCGATATCTCTCCAATTTAGAGAGGAGAATGTTGTGGGGGACCGTGTCAAAGGCTTTACAGAAGTCTAGACAGAGCACATCCATTGGTTTACGCATGTCGACTGCTGCGGTCACCCCATCACAGAAAGCCACTAAGTTGGTCAGACAGGATTTCATAGAATCATAGAATCATAGAATAACCAGGTTGGAAGAGACCCACCGGATCATCGAGTCCAACCAATCGTAACAAACACTAAACCATGCCCCTCAGCACCTCATCCACCCGTGCCTTAAATACCTCCAGGCAAGGTGAATCAACCACCTCCCTGGGCAGCCTGTTCCAGGGCCCAATGACCCTTTCTGTGAAGAATTTTTTCCTAATGTCCAGCCTAAATCTCCCCTGGCGGAGCTTGAGGCCATTCCCTCTTGTCCTGTCCCCTGTCACTTGGGAGAAGAGGCCAGCACCCTCCTCTCTAAGACCTCCTTTCAGGTAGTTGTAGAGAGCAATGAGGTCTCCCCTCAGCCTCCTCTTCTCCAGGCTAAACAACCCCAGCTCTCTCAGCCGTTCCTCATAAGGCCTGTTCTCCAGCCCCTTCACCAGCTTCATTGCTCTTCTCTGGACTCGCTCCAGAGCCTCAACATCCTTCTTGTGGTGAGGGGCCCAGAAGTGAACACAGTATTCAAGGAGCGGTCTCACCAGTGCCGAGTACAGAGGGAGAATAACCTCCCTGGACCTGCTGGTCACGCCGCTTGTGATACAAGCCAAGATGCCATTGGCCTTCTTGGCCACCTGGGCACACTGCTGGATCATGTTCATTCAGCTGTCGACCAACACGCCCAGGTCCCTCTCCTCCAGGCAGCTTTCTAGACAGACTTCTCCTAGTCTGTAGCACTGCATAGGGTTGTTGTGCCCCAAGTGCAGGAACTGGTATTTGGCCTTGTTAAACCTCATGCCATTGGGCTCTGCCCAGCAGTCCAGCCTGTTCAGATCCCTTTGCAGAGCCTCCCTGCCCTCCAGCAGATCGACACTTCCACCCAGCTTAGTGTTATCCGCAAACTTGCTAAGGTGGATTTGCCCCTGGTTAAGTCATGCTGGCTGCTATTAATCACCTCCATGTCCTCCATTGTGCTTTAGCAGAGCTTCTAGGAGGATCTGTTCCATGATCTTTCCAGGCAAAGAGGTGAGGCTGACAGGTTGGTAGTTCTCAGGGTCGTCTTTTCTGCCCTTTTTAAAAATGGGCAGAATGTTACCCTTCTTCCAGTCACCAGGGACTTCTCCTGATTGCCATGACTTCTCAAATATCATGGAGAGTAGCTTGGCAATCACATCTGCCAATTCCTTCAGGATTCTGGGATGCATCTCATCAGGTCCCATAGACTTATATATGTTCAGGTTCCTCAGGTGGTCACGAACCTGATCCTCCTTTACGGTGGAAGGGGGTTTACCTCCCTGGTCACCATCTTGCTGTCCCACGACCCAGGAAGGGTGAGGAGAGCAGTTGTTTGTAGTGATTAAGGCACGGACCTCGTCGATGGGGGCGACAATTGAGATCAACTTTATTGAGAGGGTGCAAACCTTATATAGTACCTCTGTATCCAGTAACAGCTATTCCAGAGAATTTCCACCCGTGAGAATCCCACAGTACAGCGACAGAGTGCAACCCCCCTGTTTCCCGCAGATGTGCCCCTTATCTTCATGTTTTCCGCTTAGTGCATTCCTTTCATATTAACCCACAGGTCTTAATAAAGATTCCACGGTCTCAACAAGCTGGCAAGCATGAGAATATTGGCCGTTTTTTCTGTGCTTGCTGCTAATTTCGCAGGTACACCAAGGCATCAGCCGTTTGCCCCAGCATACACGCAATATTGGAATCTTTATGCCCACATTTCCCCCTTCTTTTGTTTATAAACATCCTGAACTATCAATTGCTTGTTGTGCCTTTCACAGAAAACATGATAGACACATGATTAAATATAGAAATATCTTACTACAGATACACAGAATTATACTAATGCAAGAAAAGTGATTTTGATTAAAGCCTTTAGCTAGCTTTCTGACTTAAGAATCCTTTATAACAAGTTTTTTTCCCTACTTGCACTGCCTGTACAGTTCCCTCTTCTTTAGTTTAACCAGCAGGTCTCGACTCAGCCACACTGCTCTCTTCCCTTTCCTGACTGATTTTCTGTATATAGGGACTGAGCGCTCTTGCATTTTATGGAAAGCAGCCTTGAATATTTTCCAGCTCTGTTCCGCTCCCTAACAGAGTGGAATTGTAATGCTGCAGATCAGCAGCTCTGTTCTGCCTTCCCTCTGGGAAAAGGTGACAGAGCAAACAGTATGCAACAGATATTAGTTATGCTGTCTAATGTGTCATGGGAAGGAGCTCAGATGCTGTGATGATAAAAACAGAATAGGAACCTTTTCAGAAAGATCCAGTGAGCTACTCCAACAAACATCTAGTAAAATACCCACCTTTATGTGTCTTGTTCAATGTGGGCTCAGTGGAACATTAGTCTACCAGCAGAAAGGCATTACACTTGCCTACAGCAAAAACCTATCTGGTGACATTAAAAACCTGCTCTATGAGTCAAGAGATGTTGAATCAAATCCTTGCTTTGAACCAAGAAGAAATCAGGTCTCCATCATCCCAGGTGGTGCCCTCTCTACTGGGGTACAGATCAGAAGGAAGTCTCCTCTCTCAAGGATGCATGAATGATGTCTACATCCTCTTAGTAGTCCAACCTTGAAACTTTTCTTCGGCTAAAATTTGCAAATTTGAATCGTGAATAATCTCAGGTTGACTGAAAATGCCTTTTTTTCCTCCCTTGTTGCATAAACTCTTTGCTAGAAAAGATTCAGCCAGCTCTACAGCTGCCCTGCTCGGGAATGACAGAGACACTGTTAGTAGCAAAATGTCCTAGGTAAAGCTTGCAGGGAAATGTCAGGAAAACAGTGGTGGGTAGAAGCAGATCAGAGTTGCCAGCTGGAGTGCACTTGCAGACAGAGATCAGACCTCTCACAAATAATCAGCCCATGCCCAATGCTTCAGATGCTGTCTGGGACAAATTGTTTGGCTACTAAAACTGCTGGAGCCAAATGCCCTTTCTTTCCATCCCCAGCCCCTCATCCAGGATGAGTGATTTCTTCCACATGCAGCTTCATGTAATCAGTTAGCACAGACAGAGAGAGCAGCCTCTGCTATCTCGTTCCGAGTGCTGCTCCAGAGAGGAGCAGACAGGAGAAAGAAATTCATTTTGTGAGCTTCATTTGCTCAGGGGAGATCACCGCAAGGGACATGGAGGTAGCAGTAAACCTGTGACAGGCTGATTGCTCAGTCACAAGATGGGTGCGTTGCCTGCCTTGCCTAACATGAGCTGCCTAAATGCTAGGTGTCCAGCCTAAGCGCATTGTGTCAGCCCTTACTACCGCCAATAGGAGCTGGATATCACCAGGGAAGCAACGCATCCCACCCAATCTGGGGGCAGATAAACAGTCATTCAAGGCATCTCCCTCTCTAAGATCTGCTGACTACAGAAGATGCCTAAATAGTTTTGTAGAAGAGGTGAACGCTGAATGCATTTTTTTTCATTTGTTAAAAAAGCACACAATTAATCCCATACTACAGGGGAGATGTTTGTAGGTGTTGCACACAAAGAGGATGATGCTGGATTTTTATTTGGATCACGAGGATCAAGAAAGTCATCTTGAGGAGCTTATTACAACTACTGGCAATGACGAGGGAAAGAATAGGAAGTGCTGGGAAATAAATAACTGGCTCCAAACCCGGTGTGAGGAGCAAAACTTTGGGTTTTTTGATAGTGGGTTGACGGGCAAATCACCAGGCTTGCTATCCAAGGATGGGATACACCTGTCCCCTAGGGGCAAAAGGGTACTCATCAAGAAGACAGCAGGGGTCATTAATAGAGCTTTAAACTAGATGTTAAGGGGGAGGAGGACATAACCAGGCTTGATGGAAAAAAGCCTGGGAATGGCACTCTAGTTTCTGAAGGGGTGGTGTGCTGGTGACGTCTCTCAGCCACCTGTGCATAGCAATAATCAATAACATTCATTTGGACTCAACACATCACTAATCAAATTTTGTTCCCTCTAGAGGATTAAGTATCAGTGTTCAAAATCTTATTGCAACTTTTGGTGCAGTTTGAATCTTTGGCACCAAGTTCATTACTTTTCTGAGATTCTGAATGAAATTTCAATGCATTTTATCTAGATAGAAAAAAAAAGACTACTTCTTTGCTTGTAAATTGAATCTTTTGGCTGTGTATATCATCATTGATAATTCACACATTTTAATTTATATTTATGCACTTTTGTTTCTGGTAAACTAAAAGTAGTATAAATTATGACCACCAACATTTTACAAAAAGACCAAAAAGAATTAAAAATATACTTTATCGTAATTCTAATAGAACAAGAAAACTAATAATATTCTGTAGATAAATAGAGCAACAAATGGTTAATTATGGGGTTAATGGCTTTCTCATTTCACTGTGCTAGTTAGCACTAACTCTGAACCATCTGTTTGAGAGTTTAGCACTACCCCCACAGGTATTTCATTATGCAGTTTTGACATGCTCTTTTGACAGAAATGGAAATGGGCTCAGATTATTTTTCATGTCACACCAGGCTACATAAGTTTTTAAGGCTAAAATACAAATCAGAGAACAAAAATCCTTCCTCCTCTCTTCCAGAGCACTTCTGTCCTCACACTCTGCCTGGGAATGCAAATCACAGAATCACAGAATCACAGAATCACAGAATCACAGAATAACCAGGTTGGAAGAGACCCACCGGATCATCGAGTCCAACCGTTCCCATCAAACACTAAACCATATCCCTCAGCACCTCATCCACCTGTGCCTTAAACACCTCCAGGGAAGGTGACTCAACCACCTCCCTGGGCAGCCTCTGCCAGTGCCCAATGACCCTTTCCGTGAAAAATTTTTTCCTAATGTTCAGCCTAAACCTCCCCTGGCGGAGCTTAAGGCCATTCCCTCTTGTCCTGTCCCCTGTCACTTGGGAGAAGAGGCCAGCACCCTCCTCTCTACAACCTCCTTTCAGGTAGTTGTAGAGAGCAATGAGGTCACCCCTCAGCCTCCTCTTCTCCAGGCTAAACAACCCCAGCTCTCTCAGCCGCTCCTCATAAGGCCTGTTCTCCAGCCCCTTCACCAGCTTTGTTGCTCTTCTCTGGACTCGTTCCAGAGCCTCAACATCCTTCTTATGGTGAGGGGCCCAGAAATGAACACAGTATTCAAGGAGCGGTCTCACCAGTGCCGAGTACAGAGGGAGAATAACCTCCCTGGACCTGCCGGACATGCCGTTTCTGATACAAGCCAAGATGCCATTGGCCTTCTTGGCCACCTGGGCACACTGCTGGCTCATGTTCAGTTGGCTGTCAACCAACACCCCCAGGTCCCTCTCCTCCAGGCAGCTTTCTAGACAGACTTCTCCTAGTCTGTAGCACTGCATAGGGTTGTTGTGCCCCAAGTGCAGGACCCGGCATTTGGCCTTGTTAAACCTCATGCCATTGGACTCTGCCCAGCGGTCCAGCCTGTTCAGATCCCTTTGCAGAGCCTCCCTACCCTCCAGCAGATCGACACTTCCACCCAGTTTAGTGTCGTCCGTGAACTTGCTAAGGGTGCTGCTACATTTAACTTTGAAGGGAAGGTGGGAAAGAAAACTAATGAAGTACTCTACATATCACTAGAGCTAGAAGATCCTCCATGCTCTGTTTCTCTAAGAAAAACAGAAACTATGGGTACAATCTTCAAAAGCTGCTAAAATCCTGGTCTCAGAGAGTTGCTTGCGTGGTCTGCTTGTTGATCCGGTAGAGCTATAAGAGGGCTATAAGCCCATCAGATGGATCCACATGGAAGTCCTTTGCATCTACTTCTCTGGAAAGGCCTTGCTTTGAGTGAGACAGTCCAGCAGAAAGGACAAAGCTGTCAACAGGAACATGTCAACAGGAACATCAAGAAAGACTTCAGGACCATTGGGAAAATGGTGGAGGGCCCTGGGGCACAAATAGTATTCTGCTCCATCCCAAGGCTAAACAGAGAGGAGCTGGAAGTCAGGAAGAAGAATTTGATTAATGCCTGGCTCTGAGCCTGGTGTGAGGAGAGGGGCTTCGGCTTCTTTGATCATGGGGTGGCTCACGCACCCCCAGACTTTGTTGCTAAGGATGGGACACGTGTGTCTCCTAGTGGGGCTAAAGCCCTTGCTAGAAACCTAGCTAAGCTCATAAACCGAGCTTTAAACTAGATGTGAAGGGGGAGGGGGTTGAGACCAGGCTAGACAGGAGCGAGCCTGGATGTGGGGCACTGGTGATTGGGAGAGGGTGTGCTGGTGAGGACCACCAGTACCTCACCACACAGAAAGTGGGGGAGAACACACCTGAGGGTGCTAAGGGAGATAAGGGCACTCTGGAGCTAGCAATTGCCAGTGACCAGGCAATTGGGAATGAACTCTGTTCCCTCTAAGAGGGCTGGAGGCTTGGCAGCTCAGCTGAAGTGCATTTACACCAATGCATGCAGCATGGGGAATAAGAAGGAAGAGCTGGAAGCTGTTGTAGGGCAAGGAGCCTATGATGTTGTTGCCATCACGGAAACATGGTGGGACGACTCATATAACTGGAGTGCAGCTATGGTGGGGTACAAACTCTTCAGGCGGGATAGGAAGGGCAGGAGAGGAGGTGGGGTAGCCCTCTTTGTAAGGGAGGACTTGGACACTGTTGAGATGGATTGTGGCCATCAGGAGGTTGAGTGCCTGTGGGTCAAAATCAGAGGAGCCCACCAGAAGGTAGATTTTGTGATGAGAGTCTGTTACAGACCACCCAGCCAAGGAGAAGCAGCTGATGAGCTCTTCTATAAACAGCTGGGGTTAATCTCTAGATCAGTGCCACAAGGTTCTTGTGGGAGACTTCAATCTTCCTGATATCTGCTGGAAGTACAACACAGCAGAAAGGAAGCAGTCTAGGAGGTTCCTGGAGTGGGTGGAAGACAACTTCCTTGTACAGCTGGTGAATGAACCAACAAGGGAGGGTGCCTTCCTGGACCTGCTGTTTGTGAACAGAGAAGGCCTTGTGGGGGATGTGGCAGTAGGTGGACACCTAGGACTAAGTGACCATGAGATGATAGGGTTTTCTGTTCTAGGTGAAGTGAAGAGGGTGGTTAGTAGGACGGTAGCATTAAATTTCCAGAGGGCAGACTTTGGACTGTTCAGAAGGCTGGTTGGTAAAGTGTCATGGGAGACAGTCCTTAAGGGCAAGGGAGCCCATGAGGGCTGGGAGCTCTTCAAAAAGGAAGTACTAGCAGCTCAGGAGAAAGCCATCCCCATGCTCCGGAAAAAAAGCCGGCAGGGGAGAAAGCCAGCTTGGTTGAACAGAGAGATCTTGAGTGATATCAAGAAGAAGAGAAATGTTTATGGGCTCTGGAAGAGGGGACAGGCCTCTTGGGTGGACTACAGGAGGGAAGTGAGACTGTGTAGAGAAAAAATCAGAAGGGCTAAGGCTCAACTAGAAATCAGATTGGCAAAGTCTGTGAAAGATAACAAAAAATCCTTCTATAAATATATAAATAATAAAAGGAGGACTAGGGAGACCATACAGTCCCTATTGGACGCAGAAGGAACAACAGTGACAGGGGATGAGGAAAAGGCTGAGGTACTTAATGCCTTCTTTGCCTCAGTCTTTAATTGTAAGGAAAGTTGTTCCCTCTGTGTACAAACCCAGGAGCTAGAGGAGCAGAATGAGGCTCCCATGATCCAAGAGGAGGTGGTCAGAGCCTTGCTAGACCGACTAGACACCCACAAGGCTATGGGGCCGGATGAGATTCACCCAAGGGTATTGAAGGAGCTGGCGGATGTGCTGGCCAAACCCCTTTCCATCATCTTCCAACAGTCCTGGAAGACTGGGGAAGTCCCACTGGACTGGAGGCTGGCTGATGTTGTGCCCATCTACAAGAAGGGTCGCAGGGAGGACCCAGGAAACTACAGGCCTGTCAGTCTGACCTCAGTGCCAGGGAAAGTCATGGAGCAGGTGATCTTGAGTGCTATCATGAAGCACATGCAAGAGAAGTGGGTGATCAGGCCCAGTCAACATGGGTTCACAAAAGGCAGGTCTTGCCAAACTAACCTGATTGTCTTCTATGATAAAGTGACTCAGCTACTGGATGAGGGAAAGGCTGTGGATGTGGTCTTCCTGGACTTCAGTAAAGCCTTTGACACAGTTTCTCCCAGCATTCTGCTTCAGAAACTGTCACCCTCTGGCCTGGACAGGCGCACACTCTCCTGGGTGGAAAACTGGTTGGCTGACCGGGCCCAGAAAGTGGTGGGAAATGGTGTGAAATCCAGCTGGAGGCCAGTGACAAGTGGGGTTCCCCTGGGCTGAGTGCTAGGTCCAGCCCTGTTCAATGTCTTTATCAATGACCTGGATGAAGGCATTGAGTGCACCCTTAGCAAGTTTGTGGATGACACGAAGCTGGGTGGAAATGTTGATCTGCTGGAGTGTAGGGAGGCTCTGCAAAGGGATCTGAACAGGCTGGACCGCTGGGCAGAGTCCAACGGCATGAGGTTTAACAAGGCCAAATGCCGGGTCCTGCCCTTGGGGCACAACAACCCTGTGCAGTGCTACAGACTGGGAGAAGTCTGTCTAGAAAGCTGCCTGGAGGAGAGGGACCTGGAGGTGTTGGTTGACATCCAACTGAACATGAGCCAGCAGTGTGCCCAGGTGGCCAAGAAGGCCAATGGCATCTTGGCTTGTATCAGAAACGGCGTGACCAGCAGGTCCAGGGAGGTTATTCTCCCTCTGTATTCAGCACTGGTGAGACTGCTCCTTGAATGCTGTGTTTAGTTCTGGGCCCCTCACCACAAGAAGGATGTTGAGGCTCTGGAGCGAGTCCAGAGAAGAGCAACAAAGCTGGTGAAGGGGCTGGAGAACAGGCCTTATGAGGAGCGGCTGAGAGAGCTGGGGTTGTTTAGCCTGGAGAAGAGGAGGCTGAGGGGAGACCTCATTGCTCTCTACAACTACCTGAAAGGACGTTGTAGAGAGGAGGGTGCTGGCCTCTTCTTCCAAGTGACAGGGGACAGGACAAGAGGGAATGGCCTCAAGCTCCACCAGGGGAGGTTTAGGCTAGACGTTAGGAAAAAATTCTTTACAGAATGGGTCATTGGGCACTGGAACAGGCTGCCCAGGGAGGTGGTTGATTCACCTTCCCTGGAGGGGTTTAAGGCACGGGTGGATGAGGTGCTGAGGGATATGGTTTAGTGTTTGATGGGAACGGTTGGACTCGATGATCCGGTGGGTCTCTTCCAACCTGGTTATTCTGTGATTCTGTGAGGTCTTAGAGAGGAGGGTGCTGGCCTCTTCTCCCAAGTGACAGGGGACAGGACAAGACAGAATGGCCTCAAGCTCCGCCAGGGGAGATTTAGGCTGGACATTAGGGAAAAGTTTTTCATGGAAAGGGTCATTGGGCACTGGAACAGGCTACCCAGGGAGGTGGTTGATTCACCTTCCCTGGAGGTGTTTAAGGCACAGGTGGATGAGGTGCTGAGGGGCATGGTTTAGTGTTTGATAGGATTGGTTGGACTCGATGATCTGGTGGGTCTCTTTCAACCTGGTTATTCTATGATTCTATGATTCTATGTGAAGGTGCTACCTGCCACTAAAGATGCCACTGTCCCTTGCCTTTGAGCTATCGCTAATTCACAACTGCAGGATCAGGAATGTCTCTGGATGAGTAAGCTTGATTTGATTTCATTTTATATGAATATTATTGATGAAACTCAGGAAAGTATCCGGGCACTGGCAAAGGGTGTTTGATCAAGATAGCTGAATCAAATCAGAGAACAGATTGAGTTATTCCTTATACACAGAGAGAAAAAATTTGTGTCTGTGGCATAGATGTGGAAGATATATGCTAGATGTCTAATGCTTTGGAGCACTGCACAAGAGTTGCTGAGAAAAACCTCAGAAGTGACAATGTTCAAGTACAAAAACATACAGCACCACAGATGTTTTCTACACCATGCTAATGGAGGAGAAAAGCAGTTCACCATTTCACTGGAAGCTGGTGGCCACCTAGGACCAATGTTTAGAAACACATTATTCATGGGAAAATGAAGACAGCTTCAGACTAGTCAAAAAGAATAAAGGACCCAACCAAAAACCTGCGCTGTTCTTTCTGACCAGGGGTTAAGATATTGGGTCTTAACCTGTTCTCATAAAAAATCAAGATACAGAAATCTAGCAGAATATCTACTCCAGAAAATGCACGCTAAATAAACATGGCAGAGATGTGTTCCTCCCTTAATGGCATCTGATGGTGTGAAATATAATTATAGGGACCCACAACAAACAAACTACATTTTACTGCCCAAATATAAGTGATGTTTACATGGGGCTGATGGTTTGGTAGAAAAGACAAAGGCAAAAACTGTGCTTTTTTGTGAGATAGGACACAAGGGAAAAATATAATCAACAGAAGTGATGGAAGCCATTTTGCATGCTGTATTCAAAATGCAAGAAGAAAATCACACCTTACTTGTATGAAGAAGAAAAGAAAGAAATCTGCCTATGTGCCAGAGGGAGAAGGGAAAGGGGGAGATGTGATGCTTCACCTGAACAAATGGATTATTTCGAAATGTCCCACCCAGCCCAGGCCCTCACTATATGTCCCGGCCTAGGATGTGGTCCGCCCCTGACATTTTGTATTCCCTAGGGTTGAAAAAACTTCTCAAGTTGGTCACTTATATATCCTGGCCCAATTACTGAATGCTTCTTTTTCTTCCCTTGGTGATTATCGTTGTAATCATTTCAAATCCAGTTACTGTGGGAAACCTCGGCTGGTCCAAGGAGTCAGAGTGTGTGAACTTAAACATTGGCCTTGAATAGATGCCCGTGTATCCTTGGAGAAGCTGGGAAGCTCCAAGAAGAGCTGAGTAAACAAGATTAGGAAGCTGCCAGGCCGCAGGTGGAATCACCCAGTAATGAAGTTACAACTGAGAAGGAGTCATCCAATTATGAACTGTCGGTTTTTAGCTAAAACAATCGTGCATGGACGCGCAGCTCGAGAAGGGATATAAAAAGTCTTGTAAAACCAATAAAGAGGTCTTTTGGCCCACAACTTCTATGTATCGTGGATTGCCCCAACCGCGACATCTGGTGACCCTTGACATGATCGCAGCACTTGGACCATAGACGGTGGACCGGAGAGCTGTGAGGAATTGGACGACAGATCCGCAGAGCCATAAGAGTACCCAGAGAAGCTGAGCGGTGGAGGAGTGGGGCTCCAGAGCTGCAAGCTGAGTGGCGAAGGAAGAAAGTTTCCAATGCTACCGGCTGACCAGTGGGTGAGAGAGTCTCCAGAGCTGTTCGCAGAAGAAAGCACCTGGATTGAGGTGAGCTGCTGGGAAATATGGGTACTTCCTTAAGTAAGGAGGAGACAACGATCGTTTCTATGTGGAAAACGATCTTGCAAAAACGGGGAGTTAAGTTAGAAGAGTCAGATTTGCGAAAAATGCTCCTATGGAGTAAAGAACAGGGATATGAAGCAACTACCATAACTTCTTTTAATGTTACTGTCTGGAAGGAGGTGGGCGATAAACTGGTTGACTCTGCTACATGGGGGGATAAAGACGCAGCAGCACTTTTACCAATATGGCGTCTTCTTTATGAGACCCTAAATGATTTTAAGCTGCAGCAGGACCAGGCGGAGGGCATCGCTCCTGCTTTTGATACTGTACAGCATTTTGCACCTCCCATGTCACTCCTTGCAGAGGAACCAATTCCAGGATATAGGCTGGATTCCACAGCACACCCTAGAATTCATGACCCGAGGAGGAGAGGGGAGCTTTGGGATGATTCTGACGACAGGATGTGCACAAGACACCCTTTCACAGCTGGCGGTAAAACTATTAGAATACCTGTAGAGCTGCCAGACAATCCGGAATCATTGCCATCTGATAGTATAGTTCTGGTAGAGCCGTCGGCCCCACCACTTTCTCTGTTAGACGAAGGAGGACATCAGCACTGCGTAAATTTGTCAAGGTACCCCCCACTCCCAGAAGAAAGGCCTGGTGAATGGGAGGATGAGATGGGGGGGGGGGGGGGAAGAGAAGAGCAAGAAATGACACCTTTTGATTTTACTATGCTAGCGCAGATAATGTTTCAACCAGTACAGTGCGCTGGTTTTAGATCAATATGGGCACAGAAGGCTGAGGCCCAGGCACTTCGGAATTTACAGCTTCCACAAGACGATGTGTGTTTTGGTAATGGCGTGGACATACTAACAGGGACAGGACAGTTTTCTGACCCGCAGCATCAGGCACAGTGGCATCCGCTGGTTTTAGAGCAGGTCAAGGCTGTGGGTCTGGAAGCACTAATACGTACGGCCGAATTAGCTGAACCTAAAGCAAAATACACCACGATTCGGCAGGGGACTACAGAACCATTTTTACAGTTTATTGAAAAATTGCAAGCTGCAGTGGAAAGGCAAGTGTTTGATGTGAATCTAAGAACTATGCTAGTAACTCAGCTTGCAAAGGACAACGCAAATGATGATTGCCAGAAGATAACTGAAGCGTTGCCAGGGGACCCCACCCTGGACGCCATGATACAGGCTTGTGCCAAGGTGGGATCCATAGGGCACACAGTAACAGCCCTGGCCACGGCCTTGGCTGCTGCGAAAACAAGGGATTTAAGATGTTTTGATTGCGGCCAGGTCGGGCATTTTAAACGAGCGTGCCCAAAAAAGAACAAGAGAGATAACGCAGCTGAAGCAGCGGGGGCAGCAGGGATCACATGTCTTATGTGTGGGAAAAGGGGCCACTTTGCAACACAGTGTTGGTTCAGAGGTTATCTAAATAACCAGCCCTCGCTGCAGGGAAACGGCAAGAAGAGTGCGAGGGGGCGCGCACAGACAAAAATGCTGCCGCATCAGCAAACAATCCCGCAGGCATCCTCAAACACAGGCCTATGCGACCGGCTGTCAGGGAAAACCAAGGGATCAGCCGGCATGGATGTATCCACTGCCGACACAGTAACTCTAACAACACAGGGGGTGCATAAGGTTCCCTTGGATGCCTGGGGACACATTGGAAATGGACTAAGTGCATTACTAATTGGACGATCAAGTGCTACTATACACAGACTTACGGTACATGCGGGAGTCATTGATGCTGACTATGAGGGACAAATTTATGCTATGGTTTCCACATCCACTCCACCTGTTACAGTGGAAAAAGGCACTCACATTGCTCAACTTGTACCTTTTCTGAGTTGTGTTCCTAGGACTGAACAGGTCACCCGAGGCACTGGAGCATTTGGATCCACTGGACAACCACAAGTGCTTTGGATGCAAACGCTGTCCCACAGTCGACCACAAATGGTGTGTACATTATCTATGCATCAGGCATTGCCAACATTGTTAAAGGTAAATGGACTATTGGATACAGGTGCGGACATCACTATTATTTCTCAGTGAGATTGGCCTTCCTCTTGGCCTGTGATCTCTACCACTCAAGGCATCGTGGGCCTGGGGGGAGTCACCAACGTTTTCATGGCAGTGAAACCAGTACTCATCACCAACCCGGAAGGACAAAAGGCAACTGTGACCTTATGTGACTGTGGCCCCTTTGAACTTATGGGGAAGAGACTGTTTGTCACAATGAGGGGTTCAGATAACCACGGATTTTCATTAGGGGTCACTGTGTTGCAGGGCGTGAAGAGACCTACACTGGCTTTGAGATGGTTAACAGAGAAGCCGGTTTGGGTGGATCAGTGGCCCCTCAATTGTGAAAAACTTACAGCTCTGCGGACTTTGGTAGCAGAACAACTAGCTGCAGGTCATATTGAACCATCCCATAGCCCATGGAATACCCCAGTGTTTGTGATTAAGAAAAAATCAGGAAAATGGCGATTAATACATGATTTCATTGGATCAATGAGGTGATGGCAACAATGAGAGCTCTGCAACCGGGATTGCCCTCACATACACTGATCCCCATGCAGTGGGAAATTGTTGCAATAGACTTAAAAGATTGTTTCTTTACCATTTCATTAGATATAAATGATATGGAAAAGTTTGCTTTTACAGTTCCATCAATCAACCATGCTGAACCATCGCAGAGGTACCATTGGAAGGTGCTCCCACAAGGGATGAAAAATTCACCCACCATCTGTCAATGGTTTGTAGCTCAAGCCTTGAGCCCAATCAGAGAAAAATATGCAATGGGGTACTGTTATCATTACATGGATGATATCCTCTTGGCTGCTCCAACATCTCAACTGTTGTCAGCAATGGAATCTGACACATGAATTTCATTGAACCAATTTGGCCTAGTAGTGGCTGCAGAGAAGTTGCAAAGCACTCAGCCATGGCTTTATTTAGGCATGAGGGTGCTTGACTGCATTGTGCAGCCACAAGCAATCCAGCTAATGATGGAAGTGAAAACCTTGAATGATGTACAGAAATTGGCAGGAATCATTAATTGGTTATGGCCTTATTTAGGCCTAACTTCATCTCAATTGAGGCCCCTTTTAGAACTATTAAAAGGAGACATTGATATTACAGCACCGCAGTCTTTGACCTCCGAAGCAAGGCAAACAGTTGGGATGGTGGAAGAGGCAATTCAGGAAAAGCATGTGTGGAGAATTGAGCTCACTGTTACAGTTCAGGTATTTGTTTTGATTGATGACATGATACCATTTGCAATGATCATGCAATGGAACCCAGATTGGGAAGACCCACTTCATGTATTGGAATGGGCCTTCTTGTCTTGTCGCAACAAAAACACTGCTCCCGACCTGTTTGAATTATTGGCACAGATTATCATTAAGACCCGAATGAGGTGCTCAGAATTGTTGGCAAGAGACCCAGAAAAAATCATCTTGCCTGTACAGGTGGACTATTTTGAATGGTGTCTAGCTAACAGTTCGGCACTGCAGGCCGTATTAATAAATCATACAGGACAAATTGAGTATCATTTTCCTTCTCATCCGTTATGTAAGTTAGGAAGTCAGATTCATATTGGACAGAAACAATTAAGCCAGAACGAACCTGTGACAGGTCCTACAGTATTTACAGATGGATCAGGATGCACTGGAAAAGCAGCTGTTGTCTGGTATGATGGTCACCAGTGGCAACACATAGTCGAGCAGCAAGAAGGTTCCCCTCAAATTGTGGAACTTTGTGCTGTTACGTTGGCATTCCAGCGATTTACTTGTGCAATGAATATTGTTACAGATTCAGCTCACGTAGTGGGACTAGTCCAGCGACTGGATGAGGCACTTTTGGGAAACGTGAGTAATGCCTTATTATTTGGTGTGCTACAATCATTACGGCTGACGATTCAAAAAAGATCACAACCATATTATGTCCTGCATATTAAAAGCCATACCACTTTACCTGGATTTCTAGCAGCTGGTAATGCACAGGCAGACCAATTGGTCTCAGCTGTGGCAATGGGACCAGTGCCTAATGTGACACAACAAGCAATTGAATCTCATCGGTTTGTGCATCAAGGCTTTCATGCCTTGAAACATCCATTTCATTTAACAACTACAGAGGCTCGTTCTATTGTTGCAGCCTGCCCTGATTGCCAGGGCGAACATGTACCTGCCTATTATGGCACAAATCCCAGAGGTTTACAAGCTTTACAGATTTGGCAATCCGATGTTACCCATATTGCAGAGTCTGGTAAACTTAAATATGTACATGTGTCCATTGGCACATTTTTGTCAGTCATAGTAGCTACTGCACACACAGGAGAAACAGCTCGAGATGCTATTCGACATTGGCAACGGGCTTTTGCTGTGTGTGGTGTTCCACATCAAATCAAGACCGATAATGGTCCTGCTTATGTTTCCGCTCAAGTAAAAGCTTTTTTACAGCTTTGGGGGATTACCCATGTTACCAGGATCCCTCATTCTCCTACCGGACAGAGCATTGTGGAGCGTGCACACGACATGCTCAAACGCCTTCTTCAAAAACAAAAAGGGGAAATGGTTGGAGAAGCCCCTGAAGCACGGTTAAATAAAGCCATGTATGTACTGAATTTTGTTAACATAATAGAGGATATGCAGGAGCCACCTATGGTTCGCCACTTTGAATCCCTACATAGCACAACCACTATTTCCCCCGGTGTTAAGGTGAAAGACCTGCAAAGTGGACAATGGTCACCTCCATGTGATTTATTAACCTGGGGAAGAGGGTATGCTTTTGTTTCCACAGATAGTGGCCCTCGGTGGGTTCCTGCTTGCTGCGTTCAGCCTGTTTTGGATGGTCCGCGCAAGTGAAGAACGAATGGTCCCACAACCGAAGCAGATACACCTCCTCTAATATGTCACGCTCCTTTTCTGTTCTAGTTAGTTTTGCCTGTAGGGATCGTTCTAGTTTGTGGGGATAGAGTGTGGGGGGTGGAATTCTTTTGAAACTTAAGGATGGGCCATGTAGCTTTGGGGAGCTTATGTCACCAACATCCAACCTTATTACAAAAAATTATAGCAGCCTCAGTATTGGCACCTGGGGTTGCTACGGCGGCTGCCTTAAAAAGCTAATGAACTTGGAATGTTGGCTAGGTAAGCAAACCAATGCTGCATTGATTTCACTGAGTGGTTTGTTAACTGATGTTGATAGTGTTAGGTATGCTGTATCACAAAATAGAACTGTAATAGATTCTCGTTATTAGTCCAAGGACATGAATCTGAAGACTTTGAGGGAATGTGTTGTATCGGATAAGGAGTCGATGGGTGGAATTAGTTGAATGGCTTGCTTAAAGGATAGGGACTGTCAAGGTAGTTGTTATCTTTGGTAAGATCTAGATTGTTGATTTTGTTCGTTGTTGTAGTTGTGTTATTAACATTGCCATGTCTCGTGTCTCTGTTGCAAGGGCCCTGCAGCAGAAGGCACGGGCAATTTTTGTAGCACAAATACAAAAAGGGGGAATTGTGGGAACCCTCGGCTGGTCCGAGGAGTCAGAGTGTGCGAACTTAAACATTGGCCTTGAATAGATGCCCGTGTATCCTTGGAGAAGCTGGAAGGTGCTAAGAAGAGCCGAGTAAACAAGATTAAGAAGCTGCCAGGCCGCAGGTGGAATCACCCAATTATGAAGTTACAACTGAGGAGGAGTCATCCAATTATGAACTGTTGGTTTTTAGCTAAATCACCTCGAGAAGGGATATAAAAAGTCTTGTAAAATCAATAAAGAGGTCTTTTGGCCCACAACTTCCACGTGTCGTGGATTGCCCCAACTGCGACAAGTTACTATGTTTTGGGGGGTTGTTTTGGTTTTTGTTTGGTTTTTTTTCAGGTTGATGTGGTAAAATATCCACTCAATAATTCGTAATGAATCTTTTTAATTTTCCTCTATTCATTGGCCTTATATCCCTAATGGTTGTCTGTGCTCGGGCCCAGCAGTTGCTGATTTGATAAGGAGTACTGGAATGCAGAGCTTTCTCATAAATTAGCATTCCCCTAAAGAGATAACACCATTAATTCCTCTGGACTTCCGTGAAGCTAAAAAGAACACGTTCAGGGAGAAACTTAGGAGAAGTGGAGGGCACTCACACACATACTGCTGCAAGTCTGATCTTTTTCGATTTTTCTCTCTCTCTTTCCTTTTTTTATCTTTTGCTAGGTATTTTAAATTTTTTCCTTCTGAAGCCTTTCATTCCAAAGATCCCCAGGTAAATCTACCTGTTTGCCAGCTTAGTGGACATTTGAGATTGAAAGGGCCCAGAGATATATTTCCAAGATTAATCAAAACCAATTTGTAAGTCTTACAAATGTTTGAAGCACTTCAAACAGACACACACATGACCACTCATTTCAAAGCTAGCTCAATGCATCCATATAATTTTGATTATGATTAGTCGATAATAACAGAACAAGTATTTCAATTCCAGTAAAATATTGCTCTTTGTTGCTCTGTGAGTGTCGTACTTTGCAGGCTCATGATTTTGTAGTTTCTGTGTTCATAGAATCACGGACTGGTCAGTTGAGCCAAAGCCTCTGTCTCCCCGTATGTGATTTCCTGCATGGGGTACAATTGCTGGAAAACAAGTCAGCTGAGTAATTCCTGTACCCTTTGGTATAAAGCGAGGAGGCACAGGCATCCAAGCCATTACTCGTATTGCTCTCATAAAGTCAATTCTGGTAAAACAAACAATCTTTGTGACAGGTGATCGTGCAATTAACTGTGCATTAAGTCCATTTTTTGCATTCTCTAAGGCTAATTGTTTAAGCAAAAACTTTTCTAGCAGCGATATTGCCTGCCTGCTTATTTAAGGCCTCTTGTAGTTTGTCTAGAAAAGTCATGTAATAAACGCCATTTTCCAGATTTCTTTTTCATCACAAATACAGGTGTGTTCCAAGGACTATTAATTAGGACTATATGCCCCTGATCTATTTGGTCATCCACTAATTTTTGCAATGCACCCAATTTTTCACTTGTTCATGGTTCCAGTGCCTGTTCCCATTGCACTTAACACATCTCTCCCCCCAAGATTAGTGGAATGTGCACAACAAAGGGTTGCGCTACAGCCATTTTAAGGTGTTCTAGCTTTCGCCCCCCCCCCTTTTTTTTTAAATTTAATGTGCACTTCAACATAGGAAGCTGAGTTTGTAAGGACTAAACCAAATGTATTTCAGGGATTCCTGTGGACCCAAAACCTCGTGAGCCACGCTCTATAGAGTCAGACTGGAACACAGCTGCTTTGAATGAAATTAATTGTACTATCTGGCTATCCTTTAGTATTAATACTAGTGGAGATGTTGCATATAACACTAGTGGAGACAGCGTCCATACCCTTGCTTGAATTATTCCAGTGAAGCCTGCATCTATGACCCCAGGTTAAACAAAGATTCCCAGCCGAGTTATTGATGATCGTCCTAATAACAAGGCACTAGAGCCACCCCTCAATGGTCCTTTTACGTTCCATGGTATTTTGTGAAGTGCAGGCGATTGCAGCACTACTGCGATGGTGGTGATCACGTCTATCTCGGTGCTGCCTCTGGTTCTTGCTCTGAGGTGAGAACTGCTGCTTGCCGCGGAGGCATCTGTGTCGGCACACGCCTCCGAACCATGCTTTGCTCCTGGTTTTCTGACAATACTGTCCCATTCTTATCCCATTTTGATCTACACCAACTGGAAAAATGTTTACCCTTTCCACACCGAGGGCAGATTTTAGGCCTTCTATCCTGGCATTGCATGTGGCAGTCTCTTTTAAAATGTCTCTCCTTGCTGCATCTATAACAGAACGTATTTCTGTCCCAGATTACAGTCAGGGCAGCAGCCATGAGCTGTGCTTGATAGGTAAATGATCCCAGCTGCTGTTGTAGGATTTTCCAGACCGTACCATATCTTTCTACATTTCTCATTAGGATTTTCTATTGCTGATTGCAAAATTAAGGCTTCTTTAACTGCTCGGTTGTCTACCTGCTTGTCGAGCAGGCATCCCAGACTTTTATATCATATGCAGGAGTCAAATCTAAACCTGGATCCCAACCCTGTATCCATTTTAATAAAATCTTCAGTCGTCGCTCAGTTAACATCCTGTTTCTTTAATCTTGATTTTAAGATATCTAGTGCACTCCGCTCCTCCAGGGACAGCGAAGACCCCATTATTCCTGAGTTCCCAGTTGCTCATCTTTTTTCAAGGCTCTTGCTCATCCGGACTGCTTCAGTGCTCCACACTGGCCAAAATTCATGCAACTGGGCATCACTATCCAGCGGTTCTGACTCTAAATATCAGGGTTTGCCCTGAGAGGTGTGGGTCCCTCTCAAGTTGGGCACGGACCTCGTCGATGGGGGCAACAATTGAGATCAACTTTATTGAGAGGATGCAAACCTTATATAGTGCCTCTGTATCCAGTAACAGCTATTCCAGAGAATTTCCATCTGTGAGAATCCCACAGTACAGCGACAGAGTGCAACCCCCCTGTTTTCTGCAGATGTCACTGTAAGATCTCCTCAGAGCCTTCTCTTCTCCAGGCTGAACAAAACCAACTCTCTCAGCCTGTCCTCATAGGGGAGGTGCTCCAGCCCTCTGATCATCTGTGTAGCCCATCATCTGGACCCATTCCAACAGCTCCATATCCTTCTTATTTTGGGGACTACAGAACTGGACACAGTACTCCAGGTGGGGTCTCACAAGAGAGGAGTGCAAGGGGAGAATTAGCACCCCCCCAGTCCAATCACATCATCCCCCCTCCTGTATTGAAACTGCCCTAGGTGTAGGACCTTGCACTTGGCCTTGTTGAACCTCATGAGGTTCTCAGAGGCCCACTCCTCCAGCTTGTCCAGCTCCCTCTGGATGACATCCCATACTTCTGGTGTGAGAACTGCATCACTCAGCTTGGTGTCATCTGCAAATCTCGCTGTCAATATCATTGACGAATATATTAATAATAATAGCACTGATCCCAGTATGGACCCCTGAGGGATACCACTTGTCACACATCTCCATCTGGACATTGAGCCATTGACCACTACTCTCTGGATGTGACCATCTAACCAATTCCTTATCTATCAAACAGTCCACCCACCAAATCCATATCTCTCCAATTCAGAGAGAAGGATGTTGTGGGGGACTGTGTCAAAGGCTTTACAGAAGTCCATATAGATCACATCCATTGTTTTTCCCATGTCCACTGATGTGGTTACCCCGTCATAGAAAGCCACTAGGTTGGTCAGGCAGGATTTGCCCTTGGTGAAGCCATGCTGGCTGTATCTAATCACCTCCCAGTCCTCCATGTGCTTTAGCATCGCTTCTAGAAGGATCTGTTCCATGATCTTCCCAGGCACAGAGGAGACGTTGACAGGTCAGTACTTCCCAGGGTCATCTTTTCTACCCTTTTTAAAAATGGGCACAATGTTACCCTTCTTCCAGGCACCAGGGACTTCCCCTGAATGCCATGACTTTCCAAATATCTTAGAGAGTGGTTTGCCCACCACATCAGCTAATTCCCTCAAGACTCTGGGATGTGTTTTATTAGATCCCATAGACTTATATATATATGTTCAGGTTTCTCAGGTGTTCAGGAACCTGATCTTCCCCTACAGTGGGTGGGGCTTTACTCCCCTGGTCTCCATCTTGCTGTCCATTCACCCCAGAGGGGTGAGGAGAGCAGTTGACAGTGAAGGCTGAGGCAAAGAAGTTGTTGAATACCTCAGCCTTCTCCTCGTCTGTGGATACGAGGTCACCATTTTCATTCACCAGTTGGGGTACTCTTACATTTAACCTTCCTTTTCTGATTGATGTGACTGTAGAAGCCCTTCTTGTTAGTCTTTACTTCCCTCGCCAAGTTCAGCTCCAGCTGCGCCTTGGCCTTCCTGACCCCATCCCTACACAACTAGGCAGCATCCCTATACACTTCCCAGGTTCCCTGTCCCTGTTTGCACTGCCTGTGCAGTTCCCTCTTGCTCTTCAGTTTGACCAGCAAGTCTTGACTCAGCCACCCTGGTCTCTTCCCTTCCCTGCCTGATTTCCTACATCTGGGGACTGAGTGCCCTTGCCCTTTGGCTCCCAAACTAAGAAGACAAACAGGATATTTTGTTTTGTCTATTTCACAT
Source organism: Phaenicophaeus curvirostris (assembly GCF_032191515.1). Lineage (NCBI taxonomy): Eukaryota > Metazoa > Chordata > Aves > Cuculiformes > Cuculidae > Phaenicophaeus > Phaenicophaeus curvirostris. Next base: position 1,827,899 of record NW_027206664.1, read on the forward strand.
TCACACTCTTGTTCCCAGGCAGGTTTTCCCAGCCTGACTTTCTCACGCATTCAAGATTCATTATCCTGTGTGTCTAGTTCGGAACACCTGGTCTTTTAATCATGTTTATTCTGCTATGCTTGGTACCAGCTTCATGCTTTATCTTAGTCCCAATTAATCTTCCATATACTTGGCATTGCTCCCACACTCCAGTTGATCGTTTGTAGAAAACATGTTGTGAAGTGCTGTGTCTGCAGAGCTGAAGCCCTGCTTCAGTGCAATGACAGGCTTTACTGGTATCTCCTGACTGACACCTTAATTTAAAATAACCTTAAAAACCAATGGGGCTTTATGAGAACTTTGGCCCTTTCAAAACATACTGTTTTAGTGGTTTCCAGATGTTCTTGATGAGTTTAGTGCATGGATTTGATTGCACAGCTGGACTTAAAGGATTCCAGAATTTTCCCCAACTGGAGAAAAGAACATGTTTTAATATGTAACTGAGGTTTTGTTCAGCAAATATTCTTGTGGCTCTTCTGCTGGCTGATTATTTTGCTAGGAGAGACTCTTGGCTTCTTACAAAAAAAACACCACTTCAAGGATTTCTTTTTAAACACTCAGTTGTTTCAGTTGGAACAAACTCTTTATATTTAAATTCTTTAACAGCAATGGAAACGTCATGGAAAAGAAAAGAAATCCACAGTTAACATTGTGGATATTTTCTCTGAAGAGCAGTTTGTTCTGCAAATGGATGATCTCCTCTGGTTCCTGCATAGTCCTTGTGCTATCTGCTCCCTGAGTTGTGAACATCACACCTTCCAAAGACGAGGCTCAAACCAAAGCGTGTAGGACCTGACGTGCTCAGGGCTCTTCAGACATGTTCATTTTTTGGCCATGGCAGATTTCATTCATATTCAAATCAAAGTAGCTGAGTTGCATGACTGCAATCTTTCCAGTGGGCCTTTTGGAGCATACCAGAAGGATCTTTCATTCAAATCTTCTGAATCGGAGGTTCAGGGTTTGTGTTACGCTCAGCTTTTTTTCTAGGAGCTCTTTTTACAAGACTTAACTAAAGGCCAACTCGTGCAGAGCATACTACAAATCCCTAGAATTTCAGTCAAAGTATTTTCCACAGGCCGAGACATTAATTTTTCATAGCTGTTAGATTCACCCAAGTCAACTTGTTTATAAACTTATATACACATGCAAATGCCCTCTTTAACAACTCAGAAACTGCATAGGCAAGTCAGGTAGGGATGTTCCGTACATAACACAACAAAGAGATGGATTTCAGAAGGGATTAAGATTTGGTAAGACTTTCTGCTATTGCTTAAGTCTGAAATGCTTCAGGAGGACACGTGTAGAGCTGCTCAGCTTCTTTGTGACCTCCTGGAGTGGCTTCTTGCAGATGAGAAGGCACTTACTTGTTGCAAAGCTCTGTTATTATAATATCTTGGACATGCCAGAAGATATCAGCTTTTGCAGATGACTTCTTCCCATCTTTTGGGCAGTGGCCAACACAGATGGCTGCAATATCACCGATGTTCTTTGAAGAAAACTGAAATGTCTGTTGCTCCCCTACAGCAAATAAGGAGCAGTTTCAGTTAGTATCTCAGAATCACAAAATCATAGAATGGTTTGAGTTGGAAGGGACCTTAAAGATCATCCAATTCCAGCCTCCCTTCCATGGGCAGGGACGCCTCCCGCTAGACCAGGCTGCTCAAGGCCCCATCCAACCTGACCTTAAACACTTCTACAGAGAGGGCATCCACAGCTACCTGGGGCAATATGTTCCAGTGTCTCACTACCCTCCTCATGAAAAATTTCTTCCTAATGTCTAATCTAAATTTCCCCCCTTCTAATTTAAAGCCATTCCCCCTCGTCCTGTCATTACATGCCATTATAAAAAATCCCTCCCCCAGCTTTTTTGTAAGCTCCCTTCAGGTACTGGAAGGCTGCTATAAGGTGTCCCCAGAGCCTTCTCTTCTCCAGGCTGAACAATCCCAACACTCTCAGCCTGTCCTTATCCAATGAACAGTCCACTCATCAAATCCATATCTCTCCAATTTAGAGAGAAGGATGTTGTGGGGGACCATGTCAAAGGCTTTACAGAAGTCCATATAGATCACATCCATTGTTTTTCCCATGTCCACTGATGTGGTCACCCCATCATAGAAAGCCACTGGTCAGGCAGGACTTGCCATTTTTGAAGCCATGCTGGCTGCCATTAATCACCTCCATATCATCCATGTGCTTTAGCAGAGCTTCTAGAAGGATCTGTTCCATGATCTTCCCAGGCACAGAGGTGAGGCTGACAGGTTGGTAGTTCCCAGGGTTGTCTTTTCTACCCTTTCTAAAAATGGGTACAATGTTATCCTTCTTGCAGTCACCAAGGACTTCTCCTGACTGCCATGACTTTCAAATATCATGGAGAGTGGCTTGGCCACCACAACAGTCAATTCCCTCAGGACCCTGAGATGCATTTCACCAGGTCCCGTAGACCTATAGATGTTCAGGTTCCTCAGGTGGTCATGAACCTGGTCTTCATTGACCCAGGAGGGGTGAGGAGAGCAGCTGACAAAGAAGGCTGAGGTAAAAAAGTTGTTGAGTACCTCAGTCTTCCCCTCGTCTGTGGATACGAGGTCACCATTTTGATTCATCAGAGGGATATGCTTTCTTTAACATCCCTTTTCTGGTTGATGCACCTGTAGAAGCCCTTCATTTTAGTCTTTACTTCCCTACAATGTTTGAGGATGGGAGGTCCAAAGACAAGTTTCTTATGCTAACTCTTGCTTTTTTATTGTGAGGGTGATCAAACATTAGAACTGGCTTGTCCAGAGAGGTAGTGGAGTCTCCATCTGTGGAGAAACTCCAAACCCAATGGGACACAGTCCTGGGCAACCTGTTCCAGATGATACTGCCTAAGAAGGGGGCTTGGACCAGACCACCCTAAGAGGTCCTCTCCAGACTCATCCACTCTGTGATTCATGACAATCACAGGCTGCTTAGCCTGCCTTCCCCTCCTGGATGACCCTCTTATTATAGAGTAGGCCATCCCTCACATCAAGGTTTGGTATGGCATGTGTCTCCACCACTCAGTGCCTACTGGGTTGCAGCCAACAGCGGAGCTAAAAGTTCTTCTTGGTGGCAAACACAGAGGCCAACCCAGTCTTGCCCTTGATTATGATAGGAGGCGCTTGGCCACTCTCAGTCCTTTCACCTGGTTGTCAATGCAGCATTTCACCTGCCTCATCCTGCAACAAGTCACTATCATGACAAAGCACAAGCAGATTTGCATTAGCAGAACAATTACAACAGGGTGCAGAAGTGCATTGAAGATGCCGGTGGTCGTGGTGGTGAATAAGTAGATCCATTGGCACAGGATCTGTAAATAAAGTTCTACAGCATCTAGTTATTTTCTCATATAGCACTTAGTTGCAGGGACATTCTGTCTAACTTTCAAAAAATACAGTTACTTAGATGAAACAACTCTACTTTAGCTTAAATCAAACATTCCACTTTTGTAATAGTAACTACTTCTTTTATCAATTCCCTCCTTTGCTTTTTGCACCTTTTGATCCTCGTCTAAATGTCCACACCACCCTTCTTCCTACAGGATAACAATCAAGGCAGAATAACACCAACATTGTTTATCTACCTCTATTCTAGAAACATGAACCTTTTCAAAACTATGCATTTTAAACAACTTAATACCAAAAAGATGATCCCTATTATGACAGTGGTTAACACTAAAGTTTGCAATAAGGAAGCCAGCCACCCGGTCAGCGATATTCCACCTATATGGCTTAACAATTTATTCAGCCAATTGTTTTCTGCATCCTCTCTAGAATCCCAAGTTTGCCGGACAACAGCCCGAAGTTGTTCTATCTGCTTATTGAGATCTTCCATTACATTTGGGATATGGATGCAACAATAATCTGTGTCCAATTTCAGATTCCCACAGACTCCATGCTGTTGGCCAGCAATAAATCTAAAAGCAGGTGGTGTTGCAATACTGCCTTAGAATTTTCCAACAGCTGCTGTAAATTCACATTTCTTTTACAAGTGACAAATACATACCGATGGGGGTTGGGGTTATACTACAATACAAAGTAGAGTCTCTGATTAGCAAGTGGCTAGTTAATATGGGCGGTTTATACACAAAATCACAGCCTCTGATAATAGCTACATTGTAAGCACACATATCTGAGCCATTAGACATGGTCTGATTATAAACATTAATTTGCACATATTTGCATGTGTCAAAGCAAACATCACTTACCCTAAGGGCATCATCTTTGCATAGGAAACCCAGTCCCCTTTCCAAAATGTGGGCTTCCAAATCTACCGATTGCCATTTCCCATCAGACAGCCTCACCCAAATGCGATGGTCCAGGGAATAGAGCACGGACCCATTTGTGTACGGACCCATTTGTGTTTACCCCCAGGGCTATGATGGTATAAATGTTTTCAACTGGAGCCTCAGCCATGGTCAGGACATGGGCGATGACTGTGTTGAGGACCTTGTCATGGGTGAAGTTGACAGGCCTCCACCAGGGTTGTCACCGTCTCTCAGCATACCTGCAATGACACTCTGCATCCATATCTGGGCCTGGATGCAACTAATAGCAAGAGAGACATTATTTTGTTCAATGCTGAGCAACAATACCTGGTGGTCTTTTCCACCTAGGAGTTAAAGGTTCCAAGTCCCAGGACTTCATATATACCCAATTTCCAGGATGGAACAGATACGCTAGTGTATCAAACTCTAGGGATTTGTTAACAGTCAAAAATTTCTGCAATTCCTGGAGAGTCTTTCCTAAAGAAATCAAATAATTATTAATGTCCAAATTCCCTTTAACAGTGACATCGCCTGGGACATGTGGCATCTGATAAGATCTCCCATATAATATCTCATATGCACTAAGGCCTCCTCATCTAGGTTGAATTTGAATTCTTAATAACGCTAAAGGTAGTGCAACAATAATCTGTGTCCAGTTTCAAATCCCCACAGGTCATAGAAGTTTCCTGATATATTTTACTCAACTGCAATTTCAAAGCATAATTCATTCTCTCCACTTTCCCACTAGACTGAGGTCTATAAGGCATATGCAAATCCCACGATATTCCCAGAACACTGCTTAGCTGTTTAATTATTTCTGCCACAAAATGAGGACCTCTGTCTGAAGACATTCCTAAAGGCACCCCAAAGCTCGGTATAATTTCTTTAAGTAAAATTTTACTACTTCTCTTGCCTTATTGCCATCTTCATCAATGATATAGACAGTGATATTGAGTGAAACCTCAGCAAGTTCGGAGATGAAACCAAGCTGAATGGTGCAGTTTACACACCAGAAGGATGAGATGTCACCCAGAGGGATCTGGACAGGCTGAAGTGGACCTGTGAGAACTTCATGAGGTTCAACAAGGCCAAGTGCAAGGTCCTACACCTGGGTCAGGGAAATCCCCAATTTCAGTACAGGATGGGGGATGACGTGATTGAGAGCAGCCCTGCAGAGAACAACTTGGGGTGCTGGTTGATGAGAAGCTCAACATGAGCCAGCAATGTGTACTCACAGCCCAGAAGGCCAACCGTATCCTGGGCTGCATCAAAAGAAGTGTGGCCAGCAGGTCAAGGGAGGTGATTCTGCCCCTCTATTCCTCTCTTGTGAGACCTCATCTGTATACTGTGTCCAGTTCTGGAATCCTCAACGCAAGAAGGATATGGAGCTGTTGGAGTGGGTCCAGGGAGGGCTACGCAGATGATCAGAGGGCTGGAGCACCTCCCCTATGAGGACAGGCTGAGAGAGTTGGTTTTGTTCAGCCTGGAGAAGAGAAGGCTCCGAGGAGATCTTACAGTGACTTTCCAGTACCTGAAGTGGGCCTATAAGAAAGCTGGAGAGGGACTTTTTACAAAGAGTTGTAGTGATAGAATTAGGGGCAACCGCTAAAAATTGGAGAGGGGCAGATTTAGACTAGACATAAGGAGGAATTTCTTCATGATGAGAGTGGTGAGGCACTGGAACAGGATGCCCAGGGAAGTTGTGGATGCCCCATCTCTGGAGGTGTTCAAGGCCAGGTTGAATGGGGCCTTGGGCAGCCTGATGTAGTGGGACATGTCCCTGCCCATTGCAGGGGGTTGGAACTAGATGATCTTTAAGGTCCCTTCCAACCCAAACTATTCTATGATTCTATGGTTCTATTGGCGTGAACAGGGAATCCTCTGGCCAGTTCAAAAAGGTATCTACTAAAACTAGAATATATCTGTATCCTTCTTCAGGATAATTCAGCAAAATCAATTTGCCAGCAATCTCCAGGGGAATTTTCTTCCTTAATATTTCCAAATATTACTCGATGATTGGTATAGGGATAGTTTCTTTGGCATACCCCACATTTTCCATAAATGAATGAACAATTTCTGTCATGGCCCTTCCTATAACTATTTTCTTCAAATGTTTTAAGAAATTCTCTGTTCCCCAATGTACTTTATCATGCCCCCTTTTGGCCAATTCCCTTAAAAGAAATGGAAGAATTACCACCTGCCCAGTGGGTGTGACAAACCACCCACAAATTTGTTCTTTCGTCTGCAATGCCTTAATCAAAGGTCCTTATACTATCTAAGAGCTGCTTCTGGCAATTGTAATGCCTTACAATGCCTAACAGCCACTTCTGTAGGTTCCTGAATACCGGCCAGTAATTTTGAATTTGTTCTGTATGCTTAATTCCATTTCCTTATGCTGTTAAAACCCGCCTCTCTTTCCACAGGGTTCCATGGGCAAGCACAATGCCAAAGGCATGTTTAGAATCTGTCCATATATTGACTCTGTTGTCTTGACCGAATTCCAAGGCCCTGGTTAGAGCCACTCATTTGGCTTTCTGAGCAGAGGTTGTTGATGGCAAAGCACGAGCTTCCACTGCAGAGCTTATTGTGGTAACTGCATATCTCAACAACCTTTTTCCTCCTCACACAAAACTGCTCCTGTCCATAAATAATTACCAGTCTGGATTCTCAAGTGGTTGATCTTTAAGGTCTGGGTGGCTGGAATATACTTCTTCAGTCATCTGCAAACAATCATACTCAGAAGTCCTTTCCACATGGTCAGTAGAAAGAAACACTGCTGGGTTAACAACTGAGGTGGTCCTAAGGAGGACATCATCTCGCTCTAATAATAGCACCTGCTACTTTAACATTCAACTAGGAGAGAGCCAATGTCCTCTTTTTGTTCCAGGACAGTGATGACCATGTGTGGTACATATACTGTCATCTTCTGACCCATTGTAAATTTACAAGCTTCCTGGATCAATACTACTGTGGCAGCAACTGCTTTCAGGCAGCCCGGCCATCCTTGGCTGACATTATCCAGTTGCTTTGAGAGACAGGCCACTGCGCGTCTCTGCTCTACCAAGAAATTGCAATAGCACTCCCAGGGCTGTCCCACGCCTCTCATCAAAATATTTTGATAAGTCTGGAAGCCCGAGTGCTGGTGCTTTCATTAAAGCCAGTTTCAAATATTTGTAGGCTGCCCTGCTGTTATCAGTCCAATCCAGGTGCTCAGGGGTAGATGTCTTCAATTCCTCATGCAAAGGTTTTACTAACAGTCCATAATTTGAAATCCAGAGCCAACACCATTCCACCATCCCGAGAAAAGTAACTCACGAACTGTCCGGGGTAGTTGGCAAATAGTTTCTTTTCTTTCCATTCCCAGTTGTCGCTGTCCTTGTTGTATCTGAAATCCAAGTCACAGTTCTTTGCACCACCTGAGCCTTCTCTCTGGAAACTCTACCCACTCAAAAAGTCCCATGCATATCAAAAATCTTATGCATATTCTATTACTTTCCAAGGTCTAATTTTAACATTAGGAAACTTTGCAACAGTCAAAACTCTTGCTAATTTGGAGCTGGCTCCAGCTCTCTGCTTGATCTTGGCTTTAAGACAGAAAATACTGCAAACAGAGGTGATTACAGAAAAGACATCTGTTCAGCACAAATCCTACTTCACACAAGGCATTATCATCTTCAAGGAATAAACAATGACTGGAAAATTTCATTTTAAAGAAAACATGCTCTCAGAGGGACATTCTGTCTAACTTTCAAAAAGACCACAACTTCTTAGATGAAACTTAATTGTACTTTAGCTTAAATCAAAATATTCCACTTCAAAATATTCCACTTCGCAAAGTTTTGAAATATTCCACATATTGTATCATAAATATGAACCATCCATGGGTCACCTATATCATTTCAGGCCTGTTGATGAGGCCATGTCAATTCACTGGAGGAAGAAGGTTTCATCAGTAGGCTCCCCTTGATCAGGTGGCCTGTAGTAGACACCAACCACAAGGTTCCTTTTGTTGCCTCGATCTTTTATTCTCACCCATAAGCTTTTGACCTGTTCATGGCTATTCTTTAGGGACAGCTACTCACACATTTCTGCCTCTCCTTCCCAGTCTGTCCCTTCTGAACAGCCTGTAGTCATCGATAGCCACACGCCAGTCATGGGATTTGTTCCACCAAGTTTCAGTAACGGCAACCAGATCATAGCTTTCTAGCAGCACAATAGCTTTCAGCTCCTTCTGTTTGTTTCCATATTTAAATTTAGTACTTTCTCTCGTTACAGGTGACACTAATAGTTGCCACCAGGACTTTCCAGGATAAACTTGAGCTGTTCCACATGCAAAATCAATTTGCCTCATTATAGATAAAGCTAAAGAATAACTAATTTCCCCTCTGGCACTTATCCATTCAACCTTGACAGATACTATGTCTGTTACACATCTACCCATCACAGCTGTTTTAAATTTACTAGTTCAGCCACTCTTCCTGAAGTTCAGCTTGAAAACAGTTTAGAAAAACAATAGGTCTCTGTCAAACCCTTGGCTGACTTCCCTTCATGTCCCCTGCATATCTGTTAGGTTTATCACTTTGGACTCATCCTTATTCTAGCCTTGTTCAAGGATGAACTGACTAATGCTTTGGATAGTGGTGTCTTTAACTCCACTGTAGACATCATCAGATGAAGGTCAGGAGGAAGCTCCTCCCAGTCTTTAATGTTTCACATGAAATCTCATCCATTCATGTCAAAAGAGATGGTGAGCAAAAAATGACCATGAGTGTTGTTGGGTCCCTGGAGCAAGAGTGCAGAGTGCTTGATAACCAGCGAGCCGCCAGCCTGAGAAGACTCAACATCAGTGGCAAAACCAAGAAGGCATGAAAACAATAACAGTGCTCACGAGGAGCTTGGAAGGAGAAGAACATGCTGTGGAAATTTTTATGAAGGATTTGTGGGACCATTGTTGACATTTTCAGTAAGGTATAAATACAAGCTTGTAACAATAAACTTGGTCTTAGCTTGAAATGAAAGCTGAGTCTGTGCCTGTTAATACACCACAATGACCCTTCTCATGGCAGGGGGGGTTGGACTAGATGACCTTTAAGGGCCCCTTCCAACCCAAAGCATTCTGTGATTCTATGAAAAAGCCTCAACATCTTAGAAAAGGAAAAAAAAAATCTGTTTTCTAAAATATGTTTTCATGGGTTGTGAGCTTACTGAAGTTTTCAAAGCTTTCTGACTTTCTGTGCAATTGAAGGTATTTCTTTGCCTGCCTAAAACGTCTCATAAGCAAGGAAATAACCTCTGGTCTAAGAAACTGTCACCCACTGACTGCAGGATGTGAATGAGATTCCTTCCACATCTGAGAGCTGGGATTAAGACCATGTGTCTTTTTCTGAGACCTTTCAATAACTCGGCCTCATGAGGTGTCTGCAAGGAAAAAGCAGCTGCAGGAAACAACACAGATTGCTATGAGACCAGCTATGAAACTGATGGGAATGAGGAAGAAATGAGTTGTGAGTTATTCGTAGCAGAGGCTTTCTGCAAAACAGCTGGCACTGGCTTGCACCTCCCTTAAATTCCTTGCTTGGAAGGGCCCTGGGCCCAATCTGGCATGTTAATTACCACATTTCAAGATCACTTACAGGCATCATAGCAAAACTTTTGGGCCTTAAACTAGGGAGAGAGGCATCTCAGAGGTGAAGGGTGAGACTTGAGTGAGGCTCTTAGCAATGCCTCTTTGCTGAGGATCAGCCCCAGGATAGGACATCTACCCTTTTAGGCAGTCTTTTGAACTCCTCATCTTCCTAAAAACTCCTCTTTTTATCTGGCACAAAATATCCAGGAACAACAGCACCAAGAAACACTGTCATCCCAAGACACACGCCAGATGTGCACATGATGCCTTCTTGACCCAGATCCCTTCTGCCCGCAGGCAGCATCAGTCCATCACAGCAGCTGAGGGAGCCCTGAGTGCTTTCTGTTCACATCCATATGGAAAGAGAAGATTCACAAAGAAAGCCAGATGCCAGCAAAAGAAACAACAGGAGAGGACCTAACAAAAACAAATGGTTTGCAAAACTGTGCATTAATAATTGCATACAGCATCTCTTAAATGCAATCTAATCCTCTATAGTGCCCCTCTGAGAGAGGCAGCAGGTAACAAATGTGTGTGCTACCAGTATCAAAACTACTTCAGATGATAATTTCTGATGCTGTCAGATAACGGCATGATTCGACTACCCTATTAATTAAAACTGGAGGTGGGATTGTTCTTCAGTGATGGAGCTGCAAACCCAGACCCAAGAGCCATCCATATATGACCCGTCCCCCTGGTACTCCACGTTATATTTGCTGTCATTGGCAGTCTCTCATCCTCCGTGTCTCTCTTGTCTCTTAATGCCCGGTGCAACCTTAGCCAAGGATTTCCAGCTTTTTGCTGCATCTTGAGAGACCTTAATCTGATTTAGCAAAACATCTGCAGGACCTTCAATTGCCACAATAAAGTAGAGAGCACAGGGTGGGCAGACCACTGTCAGAGCTTTTGACTTGAATTTTTCTTCCCATACTTAGAGAGTCGTTATGAGGTACTTGGTCATACAATTCCCTGTGGTCCTGAAAGTGCAAACTTTATCTCTGGTATCTGGGCAGGAAAGCATGCAGGGCCTGTGCTGAGCCAACATAACTTAAAGTAAAAGCCTAATCTATTTTGTTTTGATACAGAGAGTTAATTTGCCTTATTTTTAAGCAGTACTCAATTGCATCAAGGATTTTTTAGGTTGGTTTTTTTTCTGGTATTTACTAGTGCAATGAAGCATTTCCCTTCACAGGAAAAATACTACCAAAATGTGATAGGTGACTGGGACCACATGATTAAATAAAACCCATCATGGGTGTTCACCACATTGGAAGTGCGTGAATGGGACAGGACACGATGGAGCATGGGCTGGTGGGCATCCACGGGCAACAGCTCTTCCGCTTTACTTTTGGAATTCAGACAAATTGGTGGATTTACCCACCCCCTCCCCGGTTTTTTTTTTTTTGGGGGGGAGGTTGGCTGGCCGGGATCTGGGATCCCCCCTGGATGGGGGAACCAAACCCCTAAAGCTCCCCAGGAAACTCTGCACCCAACAACCACAGCACTTAACAGGAATTTACAGTGCAATGTATTCAGCTAAACAGGATAAAGGTACAAAAACAGCTGTTATCATCTATAGCTATGTTGAAATGGCCTGGTGGCTCGGTTACACAGCGAGATGGGGCACCAAATTAAAAACTAAAATAAAATTTAAAATATTAAAAGGTAGAATGAATCTACCGAAGGACCGACGGGAGGTGCCCGGGGGGATCTGGGCAAGCGGCGGGCGCCAGATGGCCCCGGGGAGAGTGAGGGGAATAGAGGACACCCTATAGCGGGCACTACCGAGGGGGCTGGGGGGCGCGGAGCCCTGTGCGCCCCAACCGCCGACCTGAGAGTGCGAGGAGCCGGGGAACCTTCACAACAGGCCGGCCCGCCCCGGGACGCGAACCCTGGAGCCCCCGCGCACGGCGCGCTACCCTCTGTTGCGCACGGAGCTAAAGACGGGCAGCACCAGGTAGCCGACATGCACCAGGACCATGCTGCAGCCGGCGTGGCATGGCCCACTCCCGCCGGCCCCTCCAACGCAACAGCGATCGACACTCGCCCACTCCAACACCAAAGACGCCCGCCGCCTACGTCAGCCGCCGTCAGCCACGCTCCCCTGAACGATGCACTGGCCAATGGGAGGCGACCAGGAGTGTGGGGGCTGGGGTGGGAGCGCAGTCACACGTGCGGCCGCATACAGCCTGCATGGCATACACGCACACAGAGCATGCACGTATGCACACAGGTAAATCTGTGCACGCACATGTGTGTGAGAAACACTCATTCACTGGTAAAATATTGAAAAGGACAAAGTCCTCGAAGCAAAGGCAATAATATTTTTATTTTACAATTCAGCACTGAATTGGATGCCCTTCTAAAAAAGGCATAACATCTTACAAAAGCAGTGGATATATATACTAGTTTTAGACAAAGAACCATAAAAATCTTCAAAGAATGCTCATTATTGTCTTGGATTATCCAACCATGTCCAGAGACTCCCTTCAGGTTATCTCCTACAACAGCTGCATCTTACAAGGCAACTAAGCATATTGATACGTTCTCACAGCCTTAAGACAAGCTATCTCTTAGCCTAAAATAGCTACATCTTACAAGACAGATTTATATGATGAGATAATTAAACATACAAACCACCTGCAGCAAAACTTATCAATTAATGCTCACATGTGCACCAGTTGAGCCCAGAGGGATATAGTGAATGTGTGGAAATTGAGCCACCCTCCTGGGGCAAAGAACCCCCATGGCTTAAAGGACGATTCCCCCCTCCACCCCCAACCCAACCAGAAGCTTATCCTTGTTTATTTAAAAATGTTTTACTGAACTGCGATAGATCCTCTTGTGCAGGAGGGAGTTCTGTCAAGGCACACGGTCCCGGAAAAGCATTATGCAGTGCTGCAAATCAATTTTTTTTGTGTCATTTCCACCCTAGCCAGGCCAGGGGTTGGTTTTGCCATGGTCCCCCCATGCATTTCCATGGTCCATCCCGTGCATCTGGCAGATTTAAGCACTCAGCAGCCTCCTAACATATATGTGCAATGGATTTCTTCACCTGGATTATTGCATTGGGTTTGTCATTGGGTTTATTTTGTAGTTGTTTTCCTGATCAGAATGAAAACAGGGGCTTGGCAGCATGGATCTGTTTAACCCTTTCCCTCTCAGCCCCCAAAGGGCTCTTCCAGGTAAGTTTTCACATTGCTACTGCGCAAAGCCTCCCCTCAAATGGGAGCAGGAAAAGTCCCAGGTGCCCACTGATTTATTTTTTTTTCCCTCCTGCCTTTCTCCCTGCCCACTGTCTTCCAGAAGGCTGCATTGACCGGAGTAGGGTTTTCCATCAGGGAAGGCTGGATAATGGCCCCCCACTGTCACCATGCTGCTCTGAGCAATGCCCATGGCCATGGTCCAGCCGGTCCTGGTCTGTAATGCTCCATGTGTGCAGGTACCACGCACCATCCACACCAGCACAAATATTTCCAAGGAAAGCACAAAAGTGGGGACGTTTTTTCCATGCTTATGCCATAACAAAACATTTACCACATTCCATGTGTGGTGCAGCATGGAAAAATTACCACTTTCCACCCATTTTTATCAGTGGTGAATAATTGTTACCAAGCAGAAACATGTGGTCTGCTTGATTACACTCTATTAAGTACATCCTACAAAGGGAAATATCTTTAAGCACTAAAAAGTCCAGAGGAGGCTAACGTAGCCAAATCTACATGTGATTCAACTAAGAAGAGGTTTCCACCTCGTCTCCTCTTGCCCATCTCCACCATGAAGACTACAGGATGTGTGGGGAACCTCAGCTGGTCTGAGGGATAGGAATGCAACATTAACATCAATCATGATTTTTGTAGTTTCTGCGTCCATAGAATCACGGACTGGTCAGTCGAGCCAAAGCCTCCGTCTCCCCGTATGTGGTTTCCTGCATGGGGTACAATTGCTGGAAAACAAATCAGCTGAGTAATTCCTGTGCCCTTTGGTATAAAGCAAGGAGGCACAGGCATCCAAGCCATTACTCGTATTGCTCTCATAAAGTCAGCATCAGTCAATTCTGGTAAAACAAACAATCTTTGTGACAGGTGATCGTGCAATTAACTGTGCATTAAGTCCATTTTTTGCATTCTCTAAGGCTAATTGTTTAAGCAAAAACTTCTCTAATGGTGATATTGCCTGCCTGCTTATTTAAGGCCTCTTGTAGTTTGTCTAGAAAAGTCATGTAATAAACGCCATTTTCCAGATTTCTTTTTCATCACAAATACAGGTGTGTTCCAAGGACTATTAATTGGGACTATATGTCCTTGATCTATTTGTTCCTCCACTAACTTTTGCAATGCACCCAATTTTTCACTTGTTCATGGTTCCAATGCCTATTCCCATTGCACTTAACACATCTCTCCCCCCAAGATTAGTGGAACGTGCACGACAAAGGGTTGCACTTTAGCCATTTTAAGATGTTCTGACTTTCTGCCTTTTTAAACTTAATGTGCAGTTCAACATAGGACACTGAGTTTGTAAGGACTAAACGCAATGTATTTCAGGGATTCTTGTGGACCCAAAACCTTGTGAGCCATGCTCTCTAGAATCAGCTTGGAACACAGCTGCTTTGAACAAAATTAATTGTGCTATCTGGCTATCCTTTAGTATTAACACCGGTGGAGATGTTGTCCATACCATTGCTTGAATTATTCCAGTAAAACCTGCATCTATGACCCCAGGTAAAACAAAGATTTCCAACTGAGTTATTGATGATCGTCTTAATTATAAGGCAGTAAAGCCACCCCTCAATGGTCCTTTTACGTTCAGTGGTATTTTGTGAACTGCAGACGATTGCAGCACTACTGCGATGGTGATGGCCATGTCCATCCCAGCGCTGCTGCTGGTTCTTGCTCTGAGGTGAGAGCTGCTGCTCACTGCAGAGGCATCTGTGTTGGCATGCACCTCTGAACCGCGCTCTGCTCCTGGTTTTTCAACCATACTCTCCTGCTCTTATCCCATTTTGATCTACACCAACTGGAAAAATGTTTACCCTTTCCACACCAAGGGCAGATTTTAGGCCCTCTCTCCTGGCATTGCATGTGGCAGTCTCGTTTAAAATGTCTCTCCTTGCCGCATCTATAACAGAACGTCTTTCTGTCCCAATTTACAGTCAGGGCAGCAGCCATGAGCTATGCTTGACAGATAAATGATCCCTGCTGCTGTTGTAGGATTTTTCAGACCACACAATATCGTTCTACATTCATCATTAGGATTTTTTATCACTGATTGCAAAATTAAGGCTTCTGTAACTGCTCGGTTGTCTCCCTGCTTGTCGAGCGCATCCTTCAATCTATAAATGTCATATACGGTTCATGCCTGTTTCAGCTTTCCGACATCCAGTATCTTCATAAGTGTTTGATAAGCAAAAAGCCGCATCTGTTGTAAAATCACATTATTTAAATTGGCTTGATTCTTGAACTGCTACCAACATCGTTTAATCGGTTCATTTCTTATTGTGATCTGTTGCAGTCCCTTCTGTAATGCGCAAACTGCTTGAGTTACAGAAAGCGAGTCTGGCCGCACTCCGGGCGGGCTGGAGGCTGCAGCAGCTGCGGCAGGCAGCCCCCCTGTGGTACGAGGCAGTGGCCCGCCCGCGGCCGTGCAGCGGCGGAGCAGTTAGTACATTCTTCTATACAGAATTTCGAGTCTCCAGTCTCCTACAAACAAATCTCGGCCATCCGTGTTAGGGCTTCAATACCCACAGCCTTGACCTGTTCTAAAATCCATGGATGCCACTGTGCCTCATGCTGTGGGTTAGAAAACCATCCTGTTCCTGTTAGTACATCCGAACCATTACCAAAACGCACATCATCTCATGGAAACTGTAAATCTCAAAGTGCTTGGGCATCAGCCTTCTGCGCCCATATCGTTCTAAAAACAGTGCACTGTAGTGGTTGAAACATTATTTGTGCTAGCATAGCAATATCATAACGTGTCTGCCATAGTTAACAGTCTGATTAATTGCATAGTTGCTGGAGAATTCGAACCGTATTGCGGCACGCATTTTTGCAAATCGTGAATTACTTCCCATGAATACATTTTGTGCTTGTCCATTATCCCTTGCTCTGGGTCCCCTGCACAACAGGAAATGCCATTGCTGCAGAAGGATCGGCAGCGGGCTCCGTCATTGGGGTATCTATCACCTCAGACAAATCCCAATTCCCTTCTTGTAAAGCCCATGTTTTACCTTCTGCCAAAAGGATAGAGGATTATACGGATGAACAGTAATACGTGCTAGAGGCAAATCCCATGACTGAAGCATCTTTCTGAGGGGCCCCCAAGAGATTGTCGTTCTACTTTCAGTGTTTGCTCATTCTCTTTCTCCCCACCCCCATTTGTCATGTCACTCCAATCGCCAGGCCTTTCATCGGGGAGTGGGGGGTACCTTAATGGGTTTACAGAGTGTCGAGTTTCTCCTTCGTCTGACAGAGGAGATGGTGGAGCTGATGGCTCTGCTGGAGCTGAATTATCGGTGTCAGAGGACACTGGCTCCAGGTCATCTAGCAGCTCTGCAGGTGTTTTATAGGTTCTATCATGAGGTGCCAAAGAGTGTTTCATGTACATCTGATCGTCAGAATCCTCCCAAAGCTCCACCCTTCTCTGCGGCTCATGAGTTTTAGAGCGTGCTCCGGAATCTACAATCTTTTTGCCTTCTAACTTTACTTTCCCTGTTGTTCCCTTAGCGTCCATAACTTGTTTATTCCCCAGAGTCTGTTCCTCTGAAAGGAGCAGCACAGGAGGCGCAAGACTGCACGGTATTAGAAGCAGAGGCAGTGCCCTCTGCCTGGTTTCGCTGCACTTTAAAGTCTTTCAGAGTCTCATAAAGCAGACGCCACGTCGGTAAAAGTGCTGCAGCGTCTTTAGCCCCCCTTGTGGCAGAGTCAAACAATTTATCGCCTATCTCTTTCAAGATAGAAACACTAAAAGAAGTTATGGTAGTTGCTTCATATCCTTATTCTTTACTCCATAATAGCATTTTTTGCAATACCAGTTCCTCTAACTTAACTCCCCATTTTTGCAACATCATTTTCCACATAGTAATAATCTTTGTCTCTTCCTTACTTAAGGAAGTACCCAAGTTCCCAGCAGCTCACCTTATCCAGGTGTCTCTTCAAAATAGCTGGCTCTGGCAGCTCTCCCCACTGATATCTGCTTTGCTGGGCTCCGCCCCAATGGCACTGCTTGCCATCTGAAAACCAATTACTGTGATCATTTTGGGGTCACCAGATGTCACTGTTGGGACCAACACAACACAGCAAAAATTGTGAGCAAAAGGACCACCTTTATTGTTTTACAAGCCTTTTTATATCTTTTGGGAAATGTGTGTTCATATATGACTGGTTTAGCCAAAGACCAACAGTTCATAATTGGATGACTCTTCCTCTGTTGTAACTTCATAATTGGATGATTCCACCTGCGGTCTGGCAGCTTCCTTATCTTGTTTACTCAGCTCTTCTTGGGACTCTCTGGCCTCTTCAAGGATACACGGGTATCTGTTCAAGGCCAATATTAAGCTCGCATTCCGATCCCTCGGACCAGCCGAGGTTCCCCACACAGGATGGACCCTGCAAAGCTCCTTTAGTCCCCTGAGATCACCACTGGCCCCAGGCCAGGAGTTGCAGCCCCACCGCTGGCTCTGGTTGCCCTTGGCAGCTGCTGCTATGGCAGTTGTCATGGATATTTTGCAGTTCTCAGCCCTCGCTGCTGTTGCTTTTCATCCATGCACATTCCCCACCCCCAGACACCAGATCCATCGCTGGGGCTTTGCATGTCATGCAGATGCCACAGGCACAGGTTGACATAAAAATTAGCACTTGGCTTCCCCCTGCCCACATGGCTAGTGTCTGTTGGTGTCCTTTAATACAGCTTTTGGGATCCCAGTACCTCCAGATTGGGGCATTGTCCTAATTTTGCCCCAAACTCTGTTTAAAAATTAACACCATGAAACTCCAGCCCAACGGATATTACATGTGCCACAACTGTACCTATGAAGTAGATGTTTTGGAGGTGCTGCAGCACTACCATTGGTGCACCAGGGCCATCTCACCCCTTGGTACTGTGAGGAATGTTTCTCCCCATAGCCATGAACACACAGAGGATATTTAAGAAATATAAACATGATACAGAGCAACTGAGAAGTCCTGGGGCACATCAGACACCCCTCCTCAAGCAGGTCTAGGGGTAACCATAACTCTCAGCTCCTTTCTAGACCTGGCACTCACCCTCTGCTCACCTCAAAGCCTTTGGTATTTTCAACGTGATACATGATTTTTCATCTTCTCTGCACAATTGAGCTGGATGAAATCCTTTGGGAAGTCAAGATGGGATCAACCAGCTCAGAAACTGATGAGTCAGCATCCTTTAAACTTGGGGGTTTTCTTGGCCGACCTCTGGCAGGACAGCAGAAAAAAATATGACGAAAGGCTTCCAGCAGTTTCAAAGCCATGGTTTGATAAGAAGGACATCTTGCACCCCCAGCAGTCATTTTATCAGTTTGCAGGATGAGGAACAATGGGATTGATGACATAAAAAGACCTAAAAACCTGATGCCTCACTCCAGGTAGAGAAGCATGTGGATGGTGCTATCTCTTCACTAGATGATGGTCTGAGCCTTTGATTATTTTCTGATCTTCAGCTACAATTTGGATAACGATTTCCTTGGGATCACATCTTGATGTCAATGTAGATGCAACCACAGTGTGGCCATGGCTGGATCTTTGATGGTGCATCTAGGGCAAGGGTAGTGGGTCTTAATAACCCCGTCAAGAAGAACAGGTCTGGGGACTTGAGGATCTCAAGTTTTAGATGGGGGGAGACAAAAAGTCACTCGGGAGACCAGCACCGAATAAGAGAACCTACGGGGAAAAGTAAAGGTGGAAAAATTAAAGGCAAAACAAAAATGATAGAAAAAGGGTGAAAAGGGAGGAGAAGCCTCTTCAGCAAACACCATAGCATCATACCATGCCTGGGAGCAACAGCAACCCAAAGCCAGGTGGGGAGCCAGAAACTGGACTGTTCCTAGTTCATGAAAGGGCTTTATTTGAAATTTATTTACACTGACATTTAATATATGCTTATTTGGCTCCTTCATTTTCTGCCTCCCTGTAATTTTCTCTTCTGCCTTTAACTCTCTTTCTTTTTTTCTTTTCTCTAAAAAAAATATAGGTGAGGTAGAGAAAAGTATTATGCATTTGCTTAAAATTAAAATGAAATATTTCAGCATTTAAATTTTCCAGTTTTATGGGGAAAAATAAGAAAATAGGTAAAAAACTCACATCCAAAGAGTGACCACTTAGGAAATGAGAAAGAAAACACTGAGCCCCTATTTTGCCAGAGCAGATTTCAAATACACAGCCCGGGACTTTCTCCAGAGGAAAGCAGGAGGCAGTTTTATCTCTACCCACCAAGAGGGTGACCCTCCCACTTCCCTCCTGAGCTCGCTTAAGAGGGAGCACAACTTATTGCAGTAAAGGGGGACAGGGAATTGTGATACCCCCATTTATGTCTCATCATTTTGCTAAAATTGAGCCATTTGCATGGGTACAGCAACCTACAAAATAACACCATTTTTATGACATATGATAGTTGTTGCAAAATGGGAGCTGGCAATGTTTCACTGCAATGAGTTCAGAGTGGGATATTGGGGCTGACTAAATGCTTCCTTTGAATTACACATTTAACCGCACATCATTGACTTCAATCCTGTGCTTCCCTACAGAGAGAGCAAGAATTGGGCTTTAGGATAATTTGCATCATCCTTTTTGAAGAATGGCCCCAAGCTCATTCTTTCTCCTCCTTCCTGTCCATATTTTTAGAGAGCAGAGGTTTTGGTGTGTTTTCCTTGGTGGTCCCCCTGATGCTCTCCCCATCCCAGTATCCTGCCAGTGGCTTTGGGATGCAACCATGACTGATGTGAGTCAGGGCAAAAAGAAAGCCCTCTCCTGGCAACACGCTTGGCAGCAGCCTTGCCACAACCCCCCGTGGTTTCTGCAACTGAGGACATAGTAATATTTTATCCATGAAATCTGCTCTTTGCTTTCAAGGTGGCTTTGCACTAACCAAAAATAAGGCCAGGTCAACAATCCCTGTATAGATTCCCAGATTCTAGGCTGTAAACCCAAAGAAACAACACTCCATCGGACCTGTCAGCAATTAATCACAGCTGGGTGATTTAATTCCGGCATTATGGCATTATGATTCTATTTCTTATATCATATGGCATGACGATTAGATTTCTTTTGCACTTTCTGGGCCAGTTTCCTTGCCATGGGATGCATGGGCAGGGTCACAACCAATGCAACCGATTCCAGCATGGTTAGGAAAACAAAAAAATTTGGTCTTTTCACATCCACAAGCCTTTTTGCCTGTTTTGGGCAGAACTTTCCCCCATCCTGGAGGATGGAGCAGAAGGTGCAACGGCAGCCCATAGCCTGCATCCTCCAGCTCTGGTGCCATTTAGTGACTTCACAAGAATCATAGAATCATAAAATAGTTCAGGTTGGAAGAGACCTTGAAAATCATCTAGTTCCAAGCCCCCTGCCATGGGCAGGGACATCCGACTAGATCAGGCTGCCCAAAGCCCCATCCAACGTGGCCTTGAACATCTCCAGGGATGGGGCAGCCACAACTTCCCTGGGCAACCTGTTCCAGCACATCATCACTCTCATAGTGAAGAAATTCTTCCTTACGGCAAGTCTAAATCTGCTCCTCTCCAGTTTATACCTGTTCCCCCTCATCCTATTACTACAAGCCGTTATGAATACTGCCTGTCCAGCTTTCTTGTAGGTGCTTTCCAGGTACTGCAAGGTTGCCATAAAATCTCCTCAGAGCCTTCTCTTGTCCAGGCTGAACAACCCCAACTCTCTCAGCCTGTCCTCGTATGGGAGGTGCTCCAGCCCTCTGATCATCTGCGTAGCCCTCCTCTGGACCTGTTCCAGCAGTTCCATATCCTTCTTATGTTGAGGATTCCAGAACTGGACACAGTACACCAGATGAGGTCTCACAAGAGAGGAATAGAGGGGCAGAATCACCTCCCTCGACCTGCTGGCCACGCTTCTCTGGATGCAGCCCAGGATACGGTTGGCCTTCTGAGCTGCGAGTGTACGCTGCCGGCTCATGTTGAGCTTCTCATCAACCAGCACCTCCAAGTCCTTCTCTGCAGGGCAGCTCTCAATCACGTCATCCCCCATCCTGTACTGAAATTGGGGATTTCCCCGACCCAGGTGTAGGACCTTGCACTTGGCCTTGTTGAACCTCATGAGGTTCTCACAAGCCCACTTCTCAAAGCTGTCCAGGTCCTTCTGGATGACATCCCATTCTTCCGGTGGGGCAACTAAACCACTCAGCTTAGTGTCATCTGCAGATTTGCTGAGGTCCATCTGGACTTTGTGCCATTGACCAATACTCTTTGAATACGACCATCCATCCAGTTTCTTATCCACCAAATGGTCCACCCATCAAATCCATCTCTCTTCAATTAAGAGAGAAGGATGTTGTGGAGGACCATGTCATAGGTTTTACAGAAGTCTAGATAGATCACATCCGTTGGTTTGCCCATGTCCAGTGCTGCAGTTTCCCCATCATAGAAAGCCACTAAGTTGGTCACATAGGATTTGCGCTTGGTGAAGGCACACTGGCTGCCATTAATCATCTCCATGTCCTCCATGTGCTTTAGCAGAGCTTCTAGGAGGATCTGTTCCATGATCTTTCCAGGCACAGAGGTGAGGGTGACAGGTCGGTAGTTCTCAGGGTCGTCTTTTCTGCCCTTTTTAAAAATGGGCACAAAGTTACCCTTCTTCCAGTCAACAGGGACTTCTCCTGATTGCCATGACTTCTCAAATATCATGGAGAGTGGCTTGGCAACCACATCAGCCAACTCCCTCAGGACTCTGGGATGCACTGCTTACTGGATGAGGGAAAGGCTGTGGATGTATCTTCTTAGACTTGAGTAAAGCCTTTGACACAGTTTCTCCCAGCATTCTGCTTGAGAAACTGTCAGCCTCTGGCCTGGACAGGCGCACACTCTCCTGGGTGGAAAACTGGTTGGCTGGCCGGGCCCAGAGAGTGGTGGCAAATGGAGTTAACTCCAGCTGGAGGCCAGTTACAAGTGGGGTTCCCCAGGTCTCTGTGCTGGGTCCAGCCCTGTTATATGTCTTTATCAATGACCTGGATGAAGGCATTGAGTGCACCCTTAGCAAGTTTGCGAATGACACTAAGCTGTGTGGAAGTGTCAATCTGCTGGAGGGCAGGGAGGCTCTGCAAAGGGATCTGAACAGGCTGGACCACTGGGCTGAGACCAATGGCATGAGGCTCAACAATGCCAAGTGCCGGGTCTTGCACTTGGGGCACAACAACCCTATGCAGTGCTACAAACTAGGAGAAGTCTGGCTGGAAAGCTGCCTGGAGGAGAAGGACCTGGGGGTGTTGGTTGACAGCCGACTGAACATGAGCCAGCAGTGGCCCAGGTGGCCAAGAAGGCCAATGGCATCTTGGCTTGGATCAGAAAGAGTGTGGCGAGCAGGTCCAGGGAGGTTATTCTCCCTCTGTACTCGGCCCTGGTGAGACCGCTCCTCGAATACTGTGTTCACTTCTGGGCCCCTCACCACAAGAAGGATGTTGAGGCTCTGGAGCGAGTCCAGAGAAGAGCAAGGAAGCTGGTGAAGGGGCTGGAGAACAGGCCTTATGAGGAGCGGCTGAGAGAGCTGGGGTTGTTTAGCCTGGAGAAGAGAAGGCTGAGGGGTAACCTTATTGCTCTCTGTAACAACCTAAAAGGAGGTTGTAGAGATGAGAGAGCTGGCCTCTTCTCCCAAGTGACAGGGGACAGGACAAGGGGGAATGGCCTCAAGCTGCACCAGGGGAGGTTCAGACGAAATATCTGAAAAAAAATTTTCACAGAAAGGGTCCTTGGGCACTGGAACAGGCTGCCCAGGGAGATGGTTGAGTCACCTTCCCTGGAGATTTTTAAAGGTGTGTCGACAAGGTGCTCAGGGACATGGTTTTGTGTTTGATAGGAATGGTTGGACTTTATGATCCAAGAGGTCTTTTCCAACCTGGTGATTGGAAATCCACCAGATGGTTTTCCCCTGCCCACTCCAGCTTTTCTCCAAGATTTACTGTCTAAAAGAACTTTCCTTCCCAGTAGCTGGCACTCAATTCTAATCTTAAACTGAATTGCAAATCCAGATGACTAACCAGCTCCCAGAGAAAACTTCCAAAGGGCATTTTTTAATCAGTAGTCGCAAGGACTCTCAGGAATGCATGTATACTTTCATAAACTCCATGGTATCAAAATACAGACTTGGGGGAGATGGATACGCAGTTGCTATTTAGTTTGAATAAAAGGAGGGTGTTCACCTTATGTGCACCAAAAGCAAAAGTAAACAAAGGGTTTGTTTGTCACAAGTTTGCATTTTGCAGGGTGCTGCTCCTTTCCTTTGCAGACAGAAGGGAAACTGCATCCCTCTGATGGTCTGGAAAGCAAGCCACAGCAGCTGCCATTCACAGATAACCACTCTAAAAAGGAGAAGAAGAAACAAGTAGTATTTCAGCAAATGGAGGTGATGCAAAGGACACTATTTACAGACTCTCCAGGGAACTGGGGAACTAATCCACTTAGTAAAACCCTTTCAGTTCCCATTTTCAGGCAAACTAATTTTTTAGCCACAAAATTAATCTGCATTTGCAACCATTTCACTGGGGAAAGCAATACAAAATCTAATCTGTTTGGGTAGTTTCTGGGGCAATGTAAGAACTGACAGAGATGACAGCTCCCACAAAACCAAGTGGCTCCTACATAAAAGCAAAGCAGTCTGAGCCACGAGGAATGTGTTGAGTACTGCAGGAGAAATTTTAAACTTCCTATTTGGCGTGTCCTGAATTCTAAAGAGACTGGGTATGTCTTGGTGATGGAGAGAAAAAAAAATATTAGCTCTCCTCTTTCAGCATCTGCACCAAACTCCACAGCACTGTACCCCCCCTCAGCTGGTGATATACATGAAATAAAATCAGAGTCTGGCATCCACAACCACCACCAGACCCAGAATTTGTATTTTCGAGCAACACAAAAGCTAAGAACTCAGTGGGGTTGAAAAGCCAACTCATTTATTCATTATCTATCTTGACATTTAAAACAGATGAATAAATGGCTCTCCTTATTGGCACCACTGAAAGCCTTCTCACATGATAAAAACATTAGAAATAGAGCAAACTCCCCTATTTCGCTGGAAACATAATGGATATTATTATTATTCCTATTTCCATATGGGCTATGAGCAGACTGGCAGGCAGAGGGCCCCTAAGTTTAGCACAGTGCAGTTATACTTACCATCCTTCTCTTTACTTGCAGCTGTAATTTCTTGGTATAATTTAGTGGTTCTCTGAATGCTGTTCAGCCTGGCGCCACCTCTTGTGGTCTGTGAGGACTTCATAGCTGGTCTATGAGATTCGTTTCAAATGGATCTGAGCTTGTTGGCACTACCTGGCTGCGTAAATGTAATGTTGGTCTCTTAGTCAAAGGATCTCACAGACCAGCTGTGAGGATGGGACAAGGGGATGCAGAAAAATACCAGTATGAAGGTTGCTCAGGCACCTGAAGGACTGCAATGTGTGGGGAGAGGGAGGCTGTGCAGAAATTGCATCCTTAGAAGGGATTATGCAGAGCACAATGGGCAGTGGTCGCTCATTCCTGCTACCTACAGGGAGAAGCTGTGGTCCAGGAAATAAAAGCAAGCTTTTCCATTCAGGAAATCGCATTTACATTCTGGATGTTCAAAATTAAACACAGGGACCACTGTTGAATTTGGGCAGTTGTAACCCATTCTCAGAGCTTAAGGCTTTATTTTGGAGATGTGACAAAGAACATACTGAATCAGTGGGGGAAAAAATCCCAAGCAAGTTGATATTGTTTAAATAATACACTCTATTTTATTGTGTCTTAAAATAGTTTAACCTTTACGCTACAGATTTTTTTCAAAAAATCCCAGAAGGTCTCATCTTGCTCCAAAAAAATATATCTTTTCTTATATATATAAAAAACACTTTTTTTTTTCTCCAAAGACCATTAAATACTAGATGAAAAATGAAAACTAAATAACAAGTGTCAAGAAGAATCAAATTTTTTTAACTAGAGTCACACATTTTAAACATTTATATTCTAAGCAATGATTCATCTTCACTATAGAAGATTCCAAGTTCATACTCCAGCAATTCAGGAACTGCTAAACCATGAAGGGCTTGAGTCAATGCACACTGAAGTCGATGGAAAGCCTCGCATCAACTCCAATAAGTTCTGGATCAGGCCCCAAGTGCACTGGTTCTTAGCCATACAACAGCTAACATTTCTCTTTCCTGCTGAAAAGAGAAAAATTGTCTAGGCACCTTCTGCTCTCTTTAAAACAAACCAACCAACCAACCCACTCCAACAGCTGCTGCACATCCCTGCCCCCCCCCCCCCCCCCCCAACCCAAGGAAAGAAACCCCAAACCAAAACACACCCACAAAAAAACCCAAACCAAAACTACTTTCTAGCTATCCAGTTCTTGCAGTTTTCAGATCATTACCCTTTCAAATTTGTGAAGAATAGGGGGAGGGGGAGAGGAGACCTGCATCAGACTACAATACATGATTTGTTTAAGCAAATGCAGTGCACAATTGGAGGAAGTTTGGTTAGGTGCAGTAGTTTGTATATATATACACACATGGAAGTCACATCATATACAAACTGAAAAACAAGAGTTTGCATTTTTCATGGAAGGACTACAAATGGGTCCCTGCAGCTTTCTTCAAAACTGATCTTTAAGACTTTGTGAAACAGGAAAAAGCAGCCATAGTAAATCACTGTTCCAAAGTTACCTTTACAGCACATGTGCTAGCTCACTAAAATGACAGCTGAATTGCATGAATAAAACAATAAAAGGAGAAAAGACCAACAAGCACTACTGATATAGTGCCCCTATAGTACAGGGCTTTTTCCTTACTGCAATGCAAATGGGCTCCATCTATGCACCGCTCCTTCACCCATCCCCAGAGAAAGAAATCAGTCACTACAAGCACCACATAAGTGTATTACATGGCTAGAAAAATATATGTTCAATGTTTTAGAAAGCTTGAAATTGAGTATCAATCCCTTACCTAGCTGTTCTTTAAAGTGGTTATAACCATTCTGCTTATTAAAGAAAAAGCTGTTTGTTACTAACTATACCACCACTGCTGGGTTTTTTCCCTTTAAACTATGCAACAGCTTTTTTTTTTTTTTGCCTACAGATAAAATTATTGAAAGCCAAATAAATTTAGAAACCAGCCAACACAAAAAGAAAACAGAACTTCCCATGTCCCGACTACCCTCTCTTCAGCCTGAAAAGGCAAAAAAATCTGATGATAGAGTTTTACAAAATTTCTACTAGAAACAAAGGAACATTTTAATTGCACAATAGACATTTAAAGTTAGTATCATCTTGTTAAAGTCTAACCTTTGGGGTTTGCCTTGAGAAAGGCTCAAAAAGACAGATGAGGGACAGGAATTTCCATATACACTACAGAAACTACAGCCTGCTAAAGTAAGTAGTTCCACTGATTTTGGTAAATATTCTGGTAGAAAGGTTTTCTGGATCTTACCCCCAAACCAATTCCAAAACTAGGATAAGAGACATGACCTAAAGCCGGGGAAATGGTGCAGATCTAGTTTAGGGGTTTTTGTTTTGTTTTTCATTGTTGTTTGTTTGAGGTTTTTTTTGGTGGTTTGGTTTGTTGTTTTTTTGGAAAAAAAAACAAACCAAAAAACATCACAAACATACCCCACAACCTTAAGCCCTGATCCTGCAATATCTTTTAGAACAAAGACTTAAGCACTTGAATGGCCCCACGTTTCAGCAACCTGTCCAAACTGATTACTATGCACCCGCTAAAGCCTTTGGAAGTTGTTTCTGTTTTTGAGTGGTGAATGAAGCAAATAAGCAACAGTAGAAAGTAGGACTATGAGCAAAATATTTCAGTTTCCTCCTTCTCCAGGCAAGACTCAGATACAGATAAAGTCCAGCTATGCCTCTTTTTATGACTTTTCTTTTTCTTGTGCTTTTGCGATAATCAGTTGCTAGTTAAGTCACTACTATTACTATTTTAAACTGTAACAAGCTGTGGGAAATGATCAGTGAAACACAGTAGTCAAGTAGATACTTGGCACTGAAAAGAGCGTAAACTATAAGTTACATTGAAAATAAAAATAATTAAAAGCTGTTCAGTGCCTTTTGTATTAACAACAGTCCCTCCTGCCGGTAACGTTACCAAATCAGCTTGGGTAGAAATACTCTTGGCCCAATTTTTGGAAGTGTTGAATTATCCCCAGTTCCACCAACATCACCGAGGACACAGCATTTCTCAAAATCACCGAGGCTCACATCCAAAACACTAACTTCTACTAACAAACTACATGTACTAATAAATTAAAACTGTTCTGAAGTTGGAAATGGGGAAAAGGTGGGAAGACATAAGTTTGCACACAGTTATTTCTTCAGATTAACGCACACACAGACATTAGTAACTGTATGTGTGTTTTAAATTTGGTGCTATTGGGTTTTAGCTCTGGGAGGAATCCTCATTTGAAAGGGCAAAAACGTTTTAAATACTGAAATTATACTACATTCTTACGGAAATGAAAAACTTCATGAGTTTGAATTTTGTAATACCAGGAACAGGGCTTCTGAAACTGAAGCTTTAACAATGAATTTCTGTGCCACTTCTGGGGTGGGGACAGAAACACAGAGATGCTGCATTACAGTAGATATTTGTGTCTAGTATCCTCATCAAAAGTGAGGTCCACTACTTCTGGGGGTGAAGACCAATTCTGCTGGGGAGTCACAGCTGTCCATGATTGCGCTTGCTGCGTGTTAATGTACTGTGAACCTGAGCCATGCTTCCAGGAAGACACACTCTGAATCACACCTCCCCTGGGATGTACACATCTGTAAGCAAGGCAAAACACATAAAGGATTAAAGCTCCTATTGAATTGAGGCACATGATTCTTAGCTGTAGTGTTTTATCACTTCGACATTTTGTTAACATGTCCCTCTCCAAAATGTCCTTGTGGATTTCCCATTTGTAGAATTCATGACATCTTAAATACCCAGTAACAGAGCTGAGACTAAAGTGAAATTTAAACTTGGGTGTAGTGGTGGGGATTAAATGATTTTGAAGAACTGAATTCTGCCAGTGGGTATAAAGTGATATTCCTTACAATGTATGTTCATGGATCCCCAAAGATCTTTAAGTCTGCCACATCACGTGTAGGACCATGTATTATTCAGAAGCATAGTTTCTTGCTCATAGTTTTACCCACTGGAAAATTTTAAGTAGAGCCTTGATGAGACAAAAAGAAAAGCTATCTTTCTATATGAAATCAAAACCATGTTAAAATAAGGACACAATATTTCCATTACAATGATTACAACAGACATCTGGAACAGGCTGCCCAGGGAGGTGGTTGAGTTACCATCCCTGGAGGTGTTTAAAAGGCAGGTAGATGAGGTGCTTAGGGATATGATTTAGTAGTGGACAGGTACGGTTGGAGTTGATGATCTCAAAGGTCTTTTCAAACCTAATGATTCTATGATCTTGTAATTACACTATTACAGCCATTACATTTACATTTGATTTTTCTTTGGTGGTCTTTAATAAAAACTACAAACATGCTGGGAAATGCTCACTGATAACAGTACAGTCCCACTTCAGCAAAACGTTTCAGCTTTCAGTAATTATAAACACATGATTTAATCTCATTAACTAAAGATAAGCACGCGCTCAAGTGCCTTGCTGAAGTGAGGTACATGTCTACTTATTTGCACAGCATTTTTACCTATTATATTCATAAAAGCTTGTACTTCAATTGTCATGTATCTAATAATAATTAGAAAAACCCCAAAAAATTAAAGACAGACTAATTTTGTTATATGATGAAGTGATAACAATTTCCTGGAGTCTTTAAGATGATCAATCCATTTCCAGCTCTGGTAAACAAATGCTAGTAAAACTATACCTAGAGCGCCAAAAATTGTTTTGGTGGTGGCTGTAGCTGCTCCTGGTTGCATACTTAAGTAGGAGATGTTTGACTCATGGGGTAACCTTCTCCCGTTTCTTTGTGAAGGCACATGCACTGTATTTCAGGAACCCTTCTGCACTGGTCAAATATCCTTGACGTTTGCGTTTCATTTGTTTTAATTTAAGGTAGTCCAATTTATTTTCTGCAGAACTACTTAAGTTATGCTCATCTCTCTTGGCTCTGGGTAGAGTTTCATTAAATAGAATGAAAAACCTCACTCTCCAAGCTCTAACTTCTCTGAAAATAAGAGTCTCATTTCCTTCTTAAGATACATGATTTAGATGTGATGTTCAGAATGATTGGTTTTATTACTACTTCAGTCTTAAAAACACTTAAATTTCACATCTATAAACAATTAGTAAGAAGAGACTAGGACTCTAATAAACGTAGGGGGATTTTTTTTAAAAAAAGCTTTATTTTAAACATAACTGTCAAGAAGAGCTTGTAGCCAAAGCAAACTAAACACAATGTTCTGTCTGGGAGACTATAGTTCATCATTCTGATACAGAGCAGCCCTCAATGCTTTAGCAAAGCTAATACTAACTTTTCTCCCTGAAGATTACAAAAAGAAAGCTATAAATTATCTCACATAAATGATATCTTGCAAAAATAAGTGTTTATCCTCAAAGAAGTCACACAAGCAGTCAATATCAATATGTTCAATCAAACATTAGCTTCAGGAATGTACTTTCCAATCTGTGCCTAAGGGAAGATACCAAGTAAATGCAACCAAAAAAGGAGGTGGGGAATCCTAGGAAAATGAGGAAGACTGTTTTATACACATACATGATAAGAAAAATAAAATCTATTGGACAAAACTTAAACAAAATGAAAACCAGGACTTGGTGTCCTAAGTAGATGCCAAGTAAGATTCAAATGATGAGAAACGTCACCGATTCACTAGCAATCTGAAAAAATACAGATGGACAAACTCTAGAGCTTCACAACTCATGCCAGTCCAACAGAAACATGTAATATGCTGCATGACAAAAAACAGTGTGAACAAAAGAACTGAATCCAAACACCATACTAAGCATGTAAAAAATATACTGATCAAAACCCTAAACCTTTTCCAAATGACAACTCTGTCAGAAGCCAATTAATACTATCAATACTTCAGAACTGCAAGCCTAGACTTGCAAAAGAAAAAATTCTCAAAAGGATTCAAGCCACTGAAATGTGTGAGTATTCAATGGAGCCGGTAAGAATTAGTCTTTAGTTTTGGGAGATTGCAGATTGTTACATGAACAAAGGAAAGCACAAATGTGTGCTTTCTATCTGTATTTGCTGAAATTATTTGGTCCATATCTACTAAAACTGATTTTAAACAACTCTGTATTTACTTAATATTTCCATTCTTGTACATTGTAAATATTGAGGCAAGCAGCAGCAAAAGCTTTTGAACATGGGACCTCAAACAGAAGGGCTGTGTGTACATAGTGCTAGACAGATTTACACAAACTAGTATTGGAGGGGAAGTCCACAGTGCTTATCATTAGGGCAAAGATCCTCTAAGCTCTGGGTCTGCTGGATAAACAGCCAGGAGAGCTACTTCCTAAGGAACCAGTATCTTCCAAAAGAGTTAGCCACATGAGGACTTCCACTGTTCTAAAAGCAAAGACAAAATCTCTCTTCCTTCAGCACCTTAAAATTTCCTCTTTATGCCATGTCCAACTGCACTGGACTGTGCCTGTGTTATCTGTAGTTTCCTGCCCAGGAAACTGGATTCTCTACATCTTCCTTTCCTCAAGAAGGATGTGGTGAATGGACAATAAAGAACAGCTGTTTCGTGTCCCTCGCATCCCTTTTCTGCCTCCAAGCATCCATCAGGCAGTAGACTAGTTTTAGAAAAGAGTTTGTCTGTATAATGTTTTACTTTTTTCCACCAAATTAACTCTCCACACTTGAACAAGACCAACATTTTCATCAACTGCTTCATAATACCATAAGCCAAGGATAGAGCAAAGGCTAAAGATGAAAAGTAACATCAAAAAAAAAAAAAGAAGCCTATCAAGAATAATGGCTGAAGCACAGCTGAACAGCTTTCTATCAAAGCTTGAGAGAAACCTCTGGTTTCCTTACCCTCATCTATTTCTGAGGATCTATTTGGATTCTCCTGTATCTTGAAATCAAATCAAGATTCCTAAGAAACGAATTTATAATCTAAAAGGGCTATCTTACAACAGTAACCACTGAAAAGTTGATACTATTTTTAATAGTACTACTGATTAATTAAACTAGAAGCTGATTAAATACTTAAGTGTATATTTTGAACAGAAACAAGAACACAAATAAATATTTTTGTTTATCTATTTGCATATTCACTCACACCCTTAAAATCTGAATTCTTAACAATGGTTCCTTATGCATGTAAATTGTGTATCACAATATTTGGTATTTTAATACTACATATGTTTAGAATCATAGAATCGCCGAGTTGGAAAAGACCTCTTGGAACGTCTAGTCCAACCATTCCTACCTGCCACTAAACCACGTCCCTGAGCACCTCGTCTACCCGTCTTTTAAACACCTACAGGGATGGTGACTCAACCACCTCCCCGGGTAGCTTGTTCCAGTGCCCGATGACCCTTTCTGTGATAAATTTCTTTCTGATATCCAGTCGGAACATCCCCTGGTGCAGAAAATCAGCCAGAAAAACTTGTTTCATCTACATGGTACTGTCTTGCTAACAGGCTATTCAATGACTTAAAAAGACTTATTATTAAGTAGGATCTTACTTTAACTACTCAAACCACACTGGTTTGATCACTCACAAAGGGATCAATGAATCACATTTTTGGTGAGAAGGCAGCACAAGGACTAGTAACTTGACAAAAGCTAGTCAACATTGACATGCGTTTCTGTGAATGTGGAAAAAAAAATACTTGCTCTGATGAGGTTTGTACTCTCCAGGTCTCTTAAACCAGCTATTTAAAAAGCCAACAAATCTAGTATTAATACATATATAAAAAAAAATAATTTGATATTTATTTTGGTGGAAGAGTCACCTGTTGTGACTCAGACATTGCTGCATGGAACAATATAGATAGCTCATATTTATCTATGCCAAAGAAAGCCTTGTCTCAATGAAAGAATGAATGTACTGGAGTGTGTCCAGAGAAGAGCAACAAAGCTGGTGAAGGGGCTGGAAAATAAGTCGTACAAGGAGCGGCTAAGGGAACTGGGGTTGTTTAGCCTTGAGAAGAGGAGGCTGAGGGGAGACCTTACTGTTCTCTACAACTACCTGAAGGGAGATTGTAGAGATGTGGGTGCTGGCCTCTTCTCCCAAGTGACAGGACCAGGGGGAATGGCCTCAAGCTGCACCAGGGGAGGTTCAGACTGGATATTAGAAAGAAAATAATTTTTCACGGAAAAGGTCATCGGGCACTGGAACAGGCTGCCCAGGGAGGTGGTTGAGTCACCATCCCTGGAGGCATTTAAAAGATGGATAGATGAGGTGCTCAGGGACGTGGTTTAGTGGTTGATAGGAACAGTTGGACGCGATGATCCTGTGGGTCTTTTCCACCCTAGTGATTCTATGACCGCTTTGCCCCAGGCATCCTCCAACCATCACATTCCCCACAAGGCCTTCTCTGTTCACAAACAGCAGGTGCAGTGGGGCACCTTCCCTAGTCGGCTCACTCACCAGTTGTGTTAGGAAGTTGTCTTCCACACGCTCCAGGAACCTTCTAGACTCTTTCCTCTCTGCTGTATTGTACCTCCAGCAGACATCTGGTAGGTTAAAGTCTCCCACAAGGAGCAATCTCCCACAAGAGCTAGCGATCTTGGGACTTCTCCCAGTTGTTTGTAGAAGAGCTCGTCAGCTTCTTCTTCTTGGCTGGGTGGTCTATAACAGACTCCCATCACAATATCTGCCTTCTTGTGGGATGCTCTGATTTTTACACCCACAGGCACTCAATGCTGTCATCACCATAATAGAGCTCGAGGGTATCAAAGCATTCTCTTACATAGAGGGCTACCCCACCACCTCTCCTACCTTTCCTGTCCCGCCTGAAGAGTTTATATCCCAACATAGCAGCACTCCACTTATACGAGTCATCCCACGATGTTTCTGTGATGGTGACTACGTCATAGCCTCCTTGCCCTACAATAGCTTCCAATTCCTGTTTATTGCCCATGCTGCGTGCATTGGTGTAAATGCACTTCAGCTGGGCTGATAATCCCTCAGCTCTCATAAAGGGAATAGTGTTCATTCCCAAGTGACTGGTCCTTGGATTATTTAACCCATCAGTGCCAATTACATCTTTTCTGTCACGAGATGTACTCACCCCCACTCGCTCTGAGTTGATATACTTGAGGTCCTCGCCAGTACACCATCTCTCAGGCACTGGAGTGCCATTTCCAGGCTCCCCCCTGTCAAGCCTGGCTTCATCCCCCTCCCCCTTCACATCTAGTTTAAAGCTCTATTAATGAGCTCTGCTAGATTTTTGGTCAGGATTTTTGTACCCCTAGGAGACAAGCGTGCCCCATCCCTGGTAAGGAAGACTGGAGGTGTATAGGCCAGTCCATGATCAAAGAATTCAAAGTTTTGCTCCTCGCACCAGGTTTGGAGCCAGGTATTAATTGACTAATTTTTCTTGCTCTCTCCCTCTTCGTTCCTTGTTGTTGGAATGGTGGAGGGTAAACACTACTTGTGCCTTGGAGCCCTTCACCATTCTCCCCAGAGCCCTGAAGTCCCTCTTAATTGCCCTCAGCTTCCTACTCTGGATATCATTATGGCCTACTTGGAACACTAACAGAGGGTAATAATCTGTAGGCTTTATCAGGGAAGGAAGCTTTCTTACGATGTCTTTCACAGAGGCCCCAGGCAGGCATCAGACCTCCCTGTGTAGTGGGTCCGGTCTGCAGATAGGCCACTCTGTTCCCTTCAGAAAGGAATCTCCTAAGACAATCACTCTTCTCTTCTTTATCCACAGAGGTTGCTTTGATGGTCGTTTGAGGATGGTGCAGCCTAGGGAATGTTTCTAGGCCAAGAGAGTTATCTTCCTCCTTTGGGGCGTTTGATTCCACTTGCAGTGCTTCATATTTATTCTGCAAGG
The DNA here is from genome assembly GCF_032191515.1 of Phaenicophaeus curvirostris. Lineage (NCBI taxonomy): Eukaryota > Metazoa > Chordata > Aves > Cuculiformes > Cuculidae > Phaenicophaeus > Phaenicophaeus curvirostris. Next base: position 1,862,036 of record NW_027206664.1, read on the forward strand.
GAACCTGGGAGTTTGTTGTCTGAATGGGGACAACATGCGTTTTAGCCTGTTAATGTTTGATATCAAATCAGAAGCTTAATCTAAATACTTATCAAGTCGGTAACATTCTAAAGAAAAATATTCTGATATCACTGTGACCAGCAGAACAGAAAAACCAAGTGCAATCTTTGCTACCTTTTGGGCATCAGTCAAGGACAGGTAACTACATTAGTGGAAGTCAGCAGCTCTGTTCTTTATTAATTTTGGCAAGACAGATATTCTGATAAAATGAAAAAATAGTAGAAGTGAAAAAAGCAAGAAAAAGTAATTCATACCTGTCATGTTCCTGAACTCCAACAATCTCTACTTCACTATCAGAAGAGGCAATATTAATTTTTTCATTTACTTGGGCATTACCAAAAGAGGTTTTATCACTTGCAAGGAAGCCTGGATTCAAATGACCTATAGATGGGAAAAATGCAGGTTTAACAGCGTATACAAATCAGAAATCATCTGGAAAAGGAATTTCCCAAACTAGAGAAGAAGAAAAAAAAACACCCAAAAAAACACTGAAACACTGAGATCTGAAAATCTAATTAGATCAAGTTATCCAACTTCCAGTTCATCACCTGATATGGGATGACCACTGGATTTATCCAGTCTCAGTAGCTCAAGTGATGGTGTTATCACACAAATGTGAACAAATCCCTACTATTGCATCAAGAACACCTGATGTAATTAGGCTTTCCAGATGTTATTTTAGGACAATGCTAAGAGCTAGACTGCGCCTAAACCTCTGAAATAAAGAAACAAGACAATCTATTGTCAATAAATCAAATTCAGTGACAGTATGGCAAACCAAGCCTATATGCTGAACAGAAACATCATACATGCCAAGGAAAAAGATTTATTTATTTTTTTTTAAATATGGGAAGACAGTCACTGAAAAAAACCCAAACCACCCATCAGTTTGTGGTCACAGTGCTTCACACATCTGCTCAAACATTATTATAAATACTTGAAAACAAACTTGTTTACATAACTTTTTTGAAAGTTCCATATACAGCAGCATTGTTTATTTCTTACAGTTCCTCGATGCTGTCCAGTTCATCAGTCTGTCAAAAAAAAGTCTTACCTAAACGCTCACAGCCAGCGTGGCAGGTTTTGTTGTTTCTGACACACAGTTAAGAAGCTTCTTCACCACAATTAGTGAAGCTGTGTTGTGACATATTAAACAACACAGAATCACTAGGTTGGAAAAGACCCACAGTATCATCAACCATTCCTATCAACCACTAAACCATGTCCCTGAGCACCTCATCCACCCGTCTTTTAAACACCTCCAGGGAAGGTGACTCAACCACCTCCCTGGGCAGCCTCTGCCAGTGCCCAATGACCTTTTCCATGAAAATTTTTTTCCTAATGTCCAGCTTGAACCTCCCCTGGCAGAGCTTGAGGCCATTCCCTCTTGTCCTGTCCCCTGTCACTTGGGAGAAGAGGCCAGCACCCTCCTCTCCACAACTTCCTTTCAGGTAGTTGTAGAGAGCAATGAGGTCTCCCCTCAGCCTCCTCTTCTCAAGGCTAAACAATCCCAGTTCCCTCAGCCGCTGCTCATAAGACTTGTTCTCCAGCCCCTTCACCAGCTTCCTTGCTCTTCTCTGGACTCGCTCCAGAGCCTCAACATCCTTCCTGTAGCGAGGAGCCCAGAACTGAACGCAGTATTCAAGGTGAGGTCTCACCAGTGCTGAGTACAGGGGGAGAATAACTTCCCTGGACCTGCTGGTCACACCATTTCTGATACAAGCCAAGATGCCATTGGCCTTCTTGGCCACCTGGGCACACTGCTGGCTCATGTTCATTCAGCTGTCAACCAGCACCCCCAGGTCCTTCTCCTCCAGGCAGCTTTCTAGCCAGTCTTTCCCTAGTTTGCAGCACTGCATAGGGTTGTTGTGCCCCAAGTGCAGGACCCGGCATTTAGCCTTGTTAAACCTCATGCCACTGGTCTCAGCCCAGGGGTCCAGCCTGTTCAGATTCATTTGCAGAGCCTCCCTACCCGCCATCATATCGACACTTCCACTCAGCTTAGTGTTGTCCGCAAACTTACTTCGGGTGCATTCAATCCCCTCATCCAGGTCATTGATAATTGCATGACACTTGCATGGAAAAACCAAACCAGCCAAAATTATTTCTTTTTACAAAATAAAAAGATTTGTTACCCTTTGTATCCCTTGCAAGGTTCAGCTCCAGCTGTGCCTTGGCCTTCCTGACCCCATCCTTACACAACCGTGCAGTGTCCCTTTACACTTCCCAGGTTCCCTGTCACTGCTTGTCCTGCCTGTGCAGTTTCCTCCTCTTCTTCAGTTTGACCAGCAGGCCTTGAATGCATGGTTTCAATACAGGATGGGGGACAATGCTATTGAGAGCAGGACTTAAGAGTGCTGGTTGATGAGAAGCTCGCCACGAGCCAGCAATGTGTGCTCGCAGCCCAGAAGGCCAACCGTATCTTGAGCTGCATCCAAAGAAGTGTGGCCAGCAGGTTGAGGGAGGTGATTCTGCTACTCTCTTCCGCTTTTGAGAGACTCCACCTGGAGTAGTTTCCAGTTCTGGAATCCCCAACATAAGGATATGGAAGTTTTGGAATGGAACCAGAGGAGGGACGCGAAGATGATCAGAGGGCTGGAGCACCTCTGCTATGAGGATAGGCTGAAAGAATTGGGGTTGTTCAGCCTGAAGAAGAGAAGGCTCCAGGGAGATGTTATAGGAGCCTTCCAGTACCTGAAAGGGGCCTAACAAGAAAGCTGAGTAGGGAATGTTTACAAGGGCATGTAGTGATAGGAAAAGGGGGAATAGCTTTAAATTGGAGAGGGGAAGATTTAGACTAGACATTAGGAAGAAATTCTTCACGATGAGGGTGGTGAGGCACTGGAACAGGTTGCCCAGGGAAGTTGTGGCTGCCCCCTCCCTGGAAGTGTTCAAGGCCAGGTTGGATAAGGCTTTGAGCAGCCTGGTCTAGTGGGAGGTGTCCTTGCCTATGGCAGGCGGGGTTGGAACTGGATGATCTTTAAGGCCCCTTCCAACCCAAACCATTTTATGATTTATAATAATGGAACATCTCTTTCAAAAATCAGTCACTTGTATTTCTTTAAGCTTTACAGACATTGAGATGTAGCTCAGAGCTATTGGGACACAATGTAGATGCTCTCTGACAAGCTTACATTTGGAAAACAGCATGAAACAAAGTGTTGTGCTTCCCACCCACTGCAGGCAAGACTCCATGTCTTATGCAGCTAAAACATCTTAATGTGAGTATCAAAAAAAAAAAAAATGAGTGGAAAGTAAGGCAGTATGCTGGCATACAGCACTATGGGATGAAGTTGATAGGAAATATTCCGTGTTACCTCTCTGCACCCAAATTACAGTAGCATTTCACATTAACTCTTTTGTTAGTGGAGAGCTGCGAGCCTTTAGTGAAGCTGAACAATTTTTCTGAACTACATGAACTTCTCTGAATTCTTCCACAGTATTCCTACTCTTGCTTTCGTGAAGGAAATTTCTTTGCTGTCTCTTTATGCTAAGCCCACTCACCAGCACTTTTTGACCCTTCATCTTTATCTGACCGTGGTCTGTCCAGTTTTCTAAATTATGTTAGAAATGCAGATGGAATATAGGAATAATTAATGTTTGTATTTTAAAGAAATAGAGAGGCAAACAAAAGAGACATACACAGACAATTACAATACTTAGGATTATGATCAGTTTACTAGCTGGTGGCATGAGCTGTCATAATCTTTCATTAACAAGACTATCCTGCTTTCATTAAAACAAACAAAAAAACACCAGCAAAACCAAAAAAACCCACATACTTATGTTCCAAGAATTAATTGGAAGGAAAAGGAAGAGGGGAAAAAAAAAAAATCAATAAGAAAATTAGTGTCGAAGAATACATTGCAGGAATCTGTCAATTTCTATCAGCTGTATTTTGGAATAAAATTCAGACATTTTTAATAAGCACTTATACTCTACTACTACAAAATCCACACAAGGAGAAAGGGAGAGACACCAACCAGGATACTGGAACAAATGTCAGAGAGAGAATTTCAACAAACCTGCATTAGCACCCAGTTCATCTAGCAGCCCTCTGGTTCTCCAGGTACATCCCGAGTCTTGGTTTCCTACAGAATTATTGTGCTCTTGAACTACTGCAGCTGCCGACAGATTGTCCACATTTACCACTTCTGGGTCTGAATTTGTGTCTGATATATCATAATGAGTTACAACTAGAGGTCCACCTGCAGGAGAGAAAAGTAATGGGTATCAAATTAGCATACTGTGAAAGACATCTTTAATAATTAATGCATTCTCCTACACGAAGCTCTTAAAGAAATATAAATTACATGAATTATTAAACTTCAGTTAATGAACATACTCTGAGATTAGAGACATTTTAACCTTTCCATACACAGAAAAAACAAATGTAAGAACACATTTATCAATGTATCAGTTATTTGTGTATTATCTTTTACATTAACACATAAGCATCGCCATATCTGACGTTATATTTACAGTCTTAAAGATAAAACCTTCAGTTTAAAATAAAAAGTAATAAGTTACAGGGCATTAAATTTTGCAAGACAAGATATATATCTAGAGAATTTTACAAAACTCAAGTGACAGCTTTCATTACTTTACAGTCAATTGAATAGAACTAACTTTTTGATATCACTGATCCAGTGACAATAAATTTAACATTAGGCAACTTTTCTTTCATGACATTTACCTGTCAAGGACAGGAATTTTTCAATATGGCAATGTTTTATTGGTGTTGGGTTTTTTTTAGAAGATCAAGAATAACAAGAAATACAACTATAATGTGCAGTCATAAATACACTTTTAATTCAATATGATTACCATATACATTTTGGCCTAAGTGAAGGAGGAAAAAAGGAGAAAATTGCTTACATGATTTTGAAATCTATTCTCGGAGAATAAAAAAAAGCTATTTTTCATCTATTTTGTTAGGACGGACTTTTTTTGTGAGGAATGAAAATTACTTATAACTGGAAAGCATGCTAGAAACAGAAGAGGTTCGGGGAAAAAAAGGCAAACTCAAGACAAGTATTAGTGTGGAAGTAAAGAAAAAAATGGATACATATTGTAATTCTGAAATGACGCGCATTTTAACTCAAATGCCTTGTCTCAGCTATAGCTTATCGACTCAGAGTGGATGAAAGTGTTTGGAGTTCCCAATCCCCAAACGGCAGAATCAAAACTTTCTTTGGGGCAAGACTTCATCCACAAAATTGAGTATGAAATCAAAAGACAGGTTGGTTGTGCCAAAGCTCAGCTAGTTTGCTACTGGAATTCTTTAACACCAAGGAAGTTCTGGCAGCTGAGTACCTGCAGGCCTTTTTTTTTTTCATGGCATGATAAATAGAGGGTACAATTCATATGGAATAACAAAATAATCAAACTAATCATATGCTTAGGAAGAGAGGACCTTCAGAGTTACTAAGTGACTAAAGAAATCTTTAAAAATCACAAGGGAAAAAATGGAAATACTTTTCAGGAAAGCACTACTAAAAGAAAGCAATCTAAGCGGCTGTTGAAGACAGAATACGATGAAATAGAAGTTTCAAATTTAGTTCTCCGAAAAACTGTTTCTACTGAGGTTTTTAGGGTGGTGGTTGGTTTTTGTTTTGGTTTTTTTTTTTTGGAATTTGGTCCCTGAAACATAAATCCATCAACTGTTAATAAATGTCTATTTTGTGATTAAAGAGTGACCATATTGCTTAAGTTATACTAAAGATCAGTTTTGCGACAAGGTCTGGAGAAATTCACAAAATATTTCTGATCAGACCTGCCTCCAAAACAACACTCTCATAGAACAATGTTATGTTACAAATATAAAATGGACCTGACAAAAATAAACAGACAGTAAATACCAACATATTAAAGACCAAACTGTTCACAACATGAAACACTGATGATTATGACTGGAAAAGAAGTCCTGATAATTAACAGAAAGGCAATCTTTGTCTTTTTAAAAAGCAATTACAAAATAACAGAATATCAAAGTCATAATTAAGCTGGCTGATGTTCAGTTAATTATTTTTGAAATCCAATTATTAAATTACATGCAGAATTTACCATTAGACTGAATCAAAAGAGGCATGTTTTCCTTCAGTCTTAGGAGTTCAGCGTAAATATATAATGTGATCTACAAAAATAAACAGTCAAGTGCAGAAGATACGAGGGTCAAGTACAATATTGACCATTTGACCATTTTTTCAATAGGTTATCTAAAATTTCAGGAGCTATGTACTGCTCCTTCAGGTCTTTGTTTCTCGTGCTTCTTCGAAGAACTCCAAAAGCAGAAGCCAAATTTGACTTTAGACAAACGTATCTACACAAGTAAAATTATATTTGGACAAAATGCATTAATAGTCTCAAGTCAAAATTGTACCACTCCTACATGTATAATCATGCAAAAACGTATAATAAATGTATATACATGCAGAGTGATATTCTTATCACCTACCCATAGAAATAACTTGTGTGAAAATCTTCATCAGTAGTAAATACAAGCACAAACTTGTTATCTGTAGCTCCACTCTTGTATCTTCCACACTTCTGAACAGCACACCTTAACTTAGCTTAAATTTAGTATACATCAAAGAGAAAAATATTTTCAATATAATTTACATACTGTAATTATATTTATCAGTGTAATAGCCATCAATTTAACAATCTGGAAAAAAAAAAAAAAAGCTGTCTATTTACAAAGCCATCACAGCAGAGGCCTATTTTTGCTTTTCTCAGCCTTGCCTTTCAGGATCAGATTTGGAAATGAAAGGCCACTGACACCAGTGTTATCCATACCTATCACCAGTAAATGACCAAGGAGGCCAAGATAACGGCCACGATGCTACAACAAATCCTAGGATTCCCAACATGTATAAAATTACAAATAATCAATAAATGCCTACATGTGCTTAAAAAAACCCAAACAATAAATAAACCAATAAATAAGCTGTTGACAACTACAACCAGATGAAAGTTGCAGTGAAGGCATATTAAAAAGAAATCCTCTAAAAATCCTCCATTCCCAAGAGCACATTGCTTTTTCAGTGCTACAAGTACATAGGTTAAATTTGGAAATGAATAATACTTCCCCAGCCAACTACGTGATCATCTGATGATGTGATGGAGAAGTGAATGTGAAGTACCAAGAAATAAGGACAACTGGCTTCAGCTAGGAAATAAGTGTGGAAAAAAAAAAAATGCTTTCAGGTTGAAAAGGTCAAAGGATTAACTACAACCATAATTGTAACTTACAGTTTTTTCTTCACAAGAGAGCCACTCCTTATAATTACTGACTGTAACAGGTTTTCAACAGACAGAAAACCAGACACCAAAACAAACCACACCAGAATCAAAATTTAACATAGCACAATTAGAAGGTTGTCTGGTCAGTAATTTAAACAATATATTTAAGAAAAAATAAAATCATATCTTTTGAGAAGGCAAGGTAGCTGGAAGACTTACATTTCCCTGGTGATAAGCTTTAATTCATTTCTAAAGCAATAAGTTCTTGAAAAATATAAGGCTGAAAGTTAATAAGTACCAGCAGCAAAATAGAGCTGCTGTTGCCATTTAATGTTAACAGGGGGAGAGAAAGACTGCCTTTTTTTTTTTTTTTAAAAAAGAAATCAGAGGCAGAAATCATCTTGGGAACAGCATTTCCAAATATCCAATTCTCCCTTAATTTTGAGAGCTCATCAAAACTAATTCCACTCAGGACAACTGAATCAGAAGCCACATGCACAAAAACATGTCTACATGTACCAATTTTTAATTTAAGCCTGCAATACAGAGTTCAATAATTTCTTATTTGCTAGTCACTCCCATGCTTTTCATAACACATCTCAACATTCAGCAATCTAAACGGTGTCGTAAGACCCACATTCCTATTATCCCTTAATTCATTATAATAGCAGCACAAGGAAAAAGAGGGAATAAGCCATAAAAATCCAGCTGTAGGTTAAAAGCAAGCAATCCTATAAGAAGCATTGTATCTTTGCACTGAAACAGCTGTGTATCACTGCAAAGCAGTACTTTGCCATAGGAAACAGAAGATATTAGTTAGCGGATCCTCAACAGGGAATTTAGTCCCTTAAGTCATTACTTCTCTTTAGCTTTCTTAAATTTGGGCACGTAGACCCAGCTAACCACCTAAACTCCCTCCCCTACTGTAGCCAGAGAAAGGAACTTCAGGGTCAAGTAATCTTAGCCTGGAAACTGCAGCCTGGAGCATCATCTTCCCTCCTTCCCCAGTAAATAGAAAGAGCCAAGACAATTACCTTACACAAGGCACCTAACTTTCACACTGCTGAAGTTCAACAAGATGAACCCCAGCCTTAGAGATGGGTTTTTAACTCTGCTGTAATTTCTCCACAAGTTGTAGAAGACGACAGAAATCTCCAGAGGCTTATCCTGATTGAAATAATTTGAAAATTAAAAGCCTACTTTCGGTAGACTGAATTGCCCTCTGGAGTCGTCAGCGTCTGTGCAATGAGGAGACACGGAGCCTTATTTAGGTGTGAATATCACCTTAAGCTTAAAAACATGCAGAACACGTGCAATAATAATAGCAATAATAATTACAGCACTTTATTCTTACAAAAAGTTTTCCATTAGTGGATTTCAAAGAGCTCCAAGGTGGTTATTAACCTCCTTATGCCTATGGGGGAAACTGAGGCAAGTAGAGATTTGCAACTTGCTCAATGCTAACAAGAAGAGGAGCCCAGCTTTGCCAAAAACATCACCCCTCTCAAAACACTGAGCTACTTTTAATTGGTAAATTATTGAGTTTAAAAATAGTGTTTAAGAATGCTTTTGTGAAACATGCAAAATATAAAAAGGAAACACACTTGAGGCACACAAGTACTCGCAAGCCCAAGGGGACAGCTTCTTCCAGCCTCACCTCTGCACCTTCACTGTGAGTACAGGCATCGCTTTATCTCAGTCTCAGTACACTACATAAAATTGCATTTATTTTTATATAACAAAAAATAATAGACATTTTTTTAAATAATAAAAGATCTAAGAACACTCTCATTTTCATTTGACACATAGAGAACTCAATTTACTTTAAGCAAAACATATAATGGACTTCAATACCTATATAAATTTTAAGATCAGATGATCATTACAGTAATTGAAATAATCATATTTTGCATGACAAAACCTAGAGGACTTATCTTAAGTGACTTGCCAAAATAGTTCTACAGCAGACACATCAGCAACTGAACAGAAAAGCTTCATATACAAGACTACATGCAGAAATGATTGCTTTCTTGGTTTAGATAAACAACACAAACCTGGTATTATTTAAGACATGAACCAGACCCATGGTTTCATAAAGTATGTGAGTATGCTGAACCCTAAAACAAATCCCAAAGAGACATGGGGGTAGGAGACCAGTGCTTTTTTATGTTGTTTAGCAACATGAAATACTTCATTACTTTTTATATTTATTTATTTACCCCAGGTTACAGTAGTTACATTTCAAAATGTACAGGGTTAGGCAATGAATACATTGTAAATACAATTTAAAAAAACCCTAAAACAATAGCAGTGTAATAATATTTTTAATTTTAATATTTTAATTGGATATTTTTTTAACATATCACATCAAAAGAGATCTAAAAAACTCAAGCCTTGCTGATCAACATTCATTCTACCAGGCTTTTTGATGACTAGATGGACAATATCTTGGGTTTGCATTACCAAATTATACATAAAGACAATATTTCATTGTGTTAAGCAAAGGCACATGGAATATCAGGAAGTGATGTGCAATTTATATCTTATAATAGGATTTATTTTCACTGATGCTACCTCAAGATTCATTAATTATGAAAGCAGAGAGATCAGGTCCTGCACTTGGGGCACAACAACCCTATGCAGTGCTGCAAACTAGGGAAAGACTGGCTAGAAAGCTGCCCAGAGGAGAAGGACCTGGGGGTGCTGGTTGACAGCTGAATGAACATGAGCCAGCAGTGTGCCCAGGTGGCCAAGAAGGCCAATGGCATCTTGGCTTGTATCAGAAATGGTGTGACCAGCAGGTCCAGGGAAGTTATTCTCCCCCTGTACTCAGCACTGGTGAGACCTCACCTTGAATACTGTGTTCAGTTCTGGGCTCCTCGCTACAGGAAGGATGTTGAGGCTCTGGAGCGAGTCCAGAGAAGAGCAAGGAAGCTGGTGAAAGGGCTGGAGAACAAGTCTTACGAGCAGCGGCTGAGGGAACTGGGGTTATTTAGCCTTGAGAAGAGGAGGCTGAGGGGAGACCTTATTGCTCTCTACAACTACCTGAAAGGAGGTTGTAGAGATGAGAGAGCTGGCCTCTTCTCCCAAGTGACAGGGGACAGGACAAGAGGGAATGGCCTCAAGCTCTGCCAGGGGAGGTTCAAGCTGGACATTAGGAAAAAAATTTTCATGGAAAAGGTCATTGGGCACTGGCAGAGGCTGCCCAGGGAGGTGGTTGAGTCACCTTCCCTGGAGGTGTTTAAAAGACGGGTGGATGAGGTGCTCAGGGACATGGTTTAGTGGTTGATAGGAATGGTTGGACTTGATGATACTGTGGGTCTTTTCCAACCTAGTGATTCTGTGATTAGCCAGATCTCTTTCCCAGTTTTACCTGGTAAAGTATATCAGGAGAGTTTTGAAACCATCACCCCCTATACTTACATAGCCACGACAGCTAAAAGAGAAAAATTCCCTATGTAAATACAACTTATATTAGAAAAAAGGCAGGCAAACATGCACCCCTATAGGCACCCCTCCAGAAAACATCACATTTTTGCAAATACAAACTGTATCTTCCCATCAAAGCACCAGTATAGCATTGATGCAAACTTTTTGATGGTACAGACTAACCCACTGCTCTATCAAGTCTGCAAGATTTAACAGAGCACTTAAAAACATTTCTAATAAGCCTGTTTTCCATGTGCCTTCATTTTGCTGATCCGACACTATGAAACTAATCAAATTTGGGAGAAAGACCAATTTCTAGCTGCATGTTCTGCAAGGTACTGTCCATCTCTATCAGTCAGCCTGAATGTTTTGGCTTCTACAGTACAAATAAATCACACCGTGCATTTGCTCTAATGTTTCCAAATGTAAGTGCAGTGGTCACAGTACAGATTTCTCTTTTAAAAACATCTACACAACTGGACTGATTTATGCACACTCATCAGGCAAAGACTCCCCTTAAAGTCAGCTGAAGCATTCTCTGACCAAAAACTGCAGAAGCTGTTCAATTTTCAAATGAGGTGAAATGCCAGCCCCATTGAAATCAGTAGAAATTTCCTACTGGTTTTAATAGGGCAAGGCTTTAATTTCTTAATGCCCTTGAGATATTACTTAAAAAAAGGTTTACAGTATGTAGATACAAGAAGAGACAAAATACATTAATGAGAAATCAGCGACAATATACGATTCAATAGTTTCAATATGTAAAATAACTGCCAAGTACAATCCCATTTCATTGAAGTTAAGATTGGTCCTCCAGTCTTAATTCTAGCAGCTCAGATAGAATAACCTAACAATCCTGCAAAAACATTAAAAGACATCATGAACTTAAAAAAATAGATATTCATTTCTGCATAAATTTTGTCTCAATACTGTTAAAAATAACACTGAAGAGCAGCATATCTGAAAGGTTTACTATTTCCCCCCCCCCAGTTATTTCTTGCATTAGAAATTGAATAAAATTTCACTGCCTTTATTTGAATACTTTATGTTGTATATCACCTTAGAGGTTTTTTCCTAAATAAAATCTGAAAATTCAGATGTTTTATTAGAAGCATGTGAAGCAATGCTTATTTCTTTTGCATTTGCACAACAAATGCTAACAAATTAGGTGTGTTTCACCCACTACTAAATCCCAAATCTGCAGTCACATGGATATCCAGTTACTCCCATGCAGAAATAACTGCCACATTGAAAATATTTGATATTAAAAATGGCAATATAGAAACTTAAATAAATCAGATGAATTTAAGCAGGCATCGTCTTCCCTGGAATTACGCCACTCTACACCAGCTGATCTGACTTGATGGTTTTGAAAGAGTAAATGCATAAGATAAATAAAATTCTTTAAAGAAACTAGAATGTTTCTTTACTCCTGAGGTATAATACCTAGGGCTATTAGAGAAACTGTGATTCTCCACACCTGTGCAAAACTACTACTGATTTCTCCTCTATTTGTTAAATTTGGAGGGTTTGAAGTAATCTGTTGAGATGTGAACATAAAAATGTAACTCTAGGTTGGAAAGAAGAGGAGTTTCCTTCTGATAATCTTAAAATAAGTCTTAAATAAGGCCAGACTGCTTTCATGAAATACAGAAGGGATAAGATTAAATGGTTTTTTTTAAGTTTCAGATGAAGAAATTTTAACTCCCTGAAAGTTTCTAGTCAAAACCCTTTGAAAATAAGAGCTTATAATGGAAATAATGACAAACTTAACTGCTGCAATTTCACATAGCAAAGTTATTTCTAGGAGAAAAAAAAATCTGAAATTATGTATTAGAAATTTGTTTTCTCAAAGAGATGCCAAAGGCTGTCGCATACACATTTAAAAATACATTTAAAATACAGACTCGTCACTAGCATTGCTATCTGAAGGGTGGTTTCTTCAGTGCTCTGCATCTTTCAGATTCCAAGTACAAAGCAAGGAGATGCTCATGTTTAATTGCACAGTCTGCCAAATCCTTCATCAGGTTATACTACACCTTAACAAAGACGGGGTTCCCTGCTCAGCTCCAAGAAGGAGAAAATTACTGCTTCACATGGAAAACAAGCTAATGGATCAGATATTCAACCGTGTAAAGCAACACACACTTCATTTCAAATGAGCCAATTTACAACAGCTGAAGATCTGGCTCCGGTTTTGAGACAAGTGAAAAAATCAAACAAATAAATACTACTTACCATTTACAGCCATTGGTTTTGCACAGGTGTTATTAACACTAGGTAGTTAAAACTATACTAAATACGAACTATTCCCTTAGTCTTGCGGGTGCCTTGGAATAAGTTTGCCCTAGAAAGAGTACAGCTTTTAAGTCTCTATGCTCAACTGCTGTAATCCTTATTTCACATTCACAGCTGCTTGCATTGAAAACAACAAATAACAGTAATGGATGAAACAAATATCTGAAAGTTTTTAATTTTTGCTTATGGGAATCAAATCCAAATTTTTATCTATTAATACACTCAATGATTTAAATAGTTTTGTTTTGTTTGTTTTTGTGTTTTTTTTTTTTTAAGGTTACCCAACCAAGACATTGAAAGTTGGCAGAAATTTTACTGGCTACATCCCTAACAAAGTTGTTACCCATTTAAAGATCAGTATGTAAAAGTCTGTTTCAGTCTGAAAGATAAATAAGTACAACTGATCCCCTTACACATTTTGTTTTGAAATATCCAATTGCTCCATATATACTATTTTATAAAAACAGTTAAGGGCATGCTTACAGACATACTGAGTTAACTGATTCTAACATTAAAAGAAACCAGTCACTGTAAAAAGCTGCTTCCGCATGCATGGGAAGACTTGTAAATTTGTCATGCTTCAAAATATGCTGCTTTCACTGTCATAAAGGTGTGTGTATATACATCTCAAATCTACGAACAGAAGGATGTGTTTGGGTTTTTTTTCCCGTTTTCAGCAAATAATCTTCCCCGAAGGATCTTAAACAGGATGAGGACAAGTTTGTTAAATAGCAATCAAACATACAATAACTCATTTAACCCATATTTAAGTTAAAAATGCACACAATTTCAGATGAGGGAGTTTTCTTACAACTTCATATCAAAATCTTTGTATCAAATTTATGCATAAAGGTAATCTATAAAGAATCTATTCCAGTACTCAAAAATCACCTCCTGCATAGTCACTCAAACAGTTACTCCGAAAATAACACAGCTCTAACCTAATTTTTTTAATAATGGCATCACATACTTTAAAAAAAGTCAGTCTGCGCCAAGTATAATGTTAAAACACCAGTGTTGTATTATACTTAAAACAAAAATAATTTCTTGAGTACCCATTACAGATTTGATCCAAACCCCCATATAAATTGATGGAACAACTCCCACCGACTTCAGGGAGGGGAAAAAACCATAAATCAGACCTGCAGAAGATACAGTGGTTATTTCCAACAGGAAGAAAAGGAATTAAACTAAAATAATTAGAAAGAATGTCCATGGCTTAAAAATCAAATCAACACAGCTAAAGGAGACTTAAAGTGTTCTCTTTACTTAAACTATGTCTATGCAAAGACTTTCAATTTCCATTGTTAAACTCTTGACTTAATTTGTATTAGAAGCTTTTAACAAGTTCTAAATGATGATAAATACAGATTTTTGGTAGCTATGGAGAAGTTACTTCATATGAAGAAAGGCCTTAATGAAGAGGTGACAAAAGAAAAATCCTGTGTGTAGTGATCATAGTAAGAACTAAATATAGATTTCTCATATATAGTTTAAATTAATTCTACTTTAAACATTGCAGTTTAAAGCCTGCCTATTCAAGATAGCTATCAGTATAAAAAAATCCACACAACAGCAAGTTATCGTATTATTTAAGTGAAACTAATGCTTTGGCATTCCCCATCACAAGTAAATAACAATTTCAGTGATATTCAAACATGGTTCAGAAGACACTGTCTGACCCAGACCAGCAACCCATACCTGCAGACCACCAGTGTTCACTAACCTGACTGTCAAGCGTTCATTTAAATTCCTGTGCCAAGGCTCAATCCGTACACCAAGAGGTGCTTATCTTCAGACTGACACAATCATTTTTATTCCAGCATGAAGAATGCAGTTCAATCGTATATACAGAAGGAAGTAGCAGCGCTTTCCATGCATGGGTCATACATGCACACACAGTTGGGTGTGATTCATCCCACCTAACTTTTGGCTAGAGTAATTTATGCTAAACTGTTTGTAAGGGAGGTTTAGACAACTAATGGAAGAGAAAGACACTGCCAGGAAGTACCCTCTGTACATGCTTATCTCTTCCTCTCAACTCAGGAGGAGATCCAAAGAACAGCAAATGAGAATCATAGAATCACAAGGTTGGAAGAGACCCACCGGATCATCGAGTCCAACCATTCCTATCAAACACTAAACCATGCCCCTTAGCACCTCATCCACCCGTGCCTTAAACACCTCCAGGGAAGGTGAATCAACCACCTCCCTGGGCAGCCTCTGCCAGTGCCCAATGACCCTTTCAGTGAAGAATTTTTTTCCTAATGTCCAGCCTAAACCTCCCCTGGCAGAGCTTGAGGCCATTCCCTCTTGTCCTGTCCCCTGTCACTTGGGAGAAGAGGCCAGCACCCTCCTCTCTACAACCTCCTTTCAGGTAGTTATAGAGAGCAATGAGGTCTCCCCTCAGCCTCCTCTTCTCCAGGCTAAACAACCCCAGCTCTCTCAGCTGCTCCTCATAAGACCTGTTCTACAGCCCCTTCACCAGCTTCATTGCTCTTCTCTGGACTCACGCCAGAGCCTCAACATCCTTCTTGTGGTGAGGGGCCCAGAAGTGAACACAGGATTTGAGGAGCGGTATCACCAGGGCCGAGTACAGAGGGGGAATAACCTCCCTGGACCTCCTGGTCATACAGTTTCTGATACAAGCCAAGATGCCATTGGCCTTCTTGGCCACCTGGGCACACTGCTGGCTCATGTTCAGTCAGCTGTCAACCAACACCCCCAGGTCCCTCTCCTCCAGTCAGCTTTCTAGACAGACTTCTCCTAGTCTGTAGCACTGCATAGGGTTGTTGTGCCCCAAGTGCAGGACCCGGCATTTAGCCTTGTTAAACCTCATGCCATTGGACTCTGCCCAGCGGTCCAGCCTGTTCAGGTCCCTTTGCAGAGCCTCCCTACCCTCCAGCAGATCAACACTTCCACCCAGCTTCGTGTCATCCACAAACTTGCTAAGGGTGCACTCGATGCCTTCATCCAGGTCATTGATAAAGACATTGAACAGGGCTGGACCCAGCACTGCACCCTGGGGAACCCCACTTGTCACTGGCCTCCAGCTGGATTTCACACCATTTCCCACCACTCTCTGGGCCCGGCCAGCCAACCAGTTTTCCACCCAGGAGAGACATTTTCCAACCATGTGTGTGCCTGTCCAGGCCAGAGGCTGACAGTTTCTCAAGCAGAACGCTGTGAGAAACTGTGTCAAAGGCTTTACTGAAGTCCAGGAAGACCACATCCACAGCCTTTCCCTCATCCAGCAGCCGAGTCACTTTGTCATAGAAGACAATCAGGTTAGTCTGGCAAGACGTGCCTTTTGTGAACCCATGTTGACTGGGCCTGATCACCCACTTCTCTTGCATGTGCTTCATGATAGCACTCAAGATCACCTGCTCCATGACTTTCCCTGGCACTGAGGTCAGACTGACAGGCCTGTAGTTCCCTGGGTCCTCCCTGCGGCCCTTCTTGTAGATGGGCACAACATCAGCCAGCCTCCAGTCCAGTGGGACTTCCCCAGTCTTCCAGGACTGTTGGAAGATGATGGAAAGGGGTTTGGCCAGCACATCTGCCAGCTCCTTCAGTACCCTAGGGTGAATCCCGTCCAGCCCCATAGACTTGTGAGTGTCTAGTCGGGCTAGCAAGGCTCTGACCACCTTCTCTTGGATCATGGGAGCCTCATTTTGCTCCTCTAGCTCCTGGGTTTGTACACAGATGGAACAACTTTCCTTACTATTAAAGACTGAGGCAAAGAAGGCATTAAGTACCTCAGCCTTTTCCTCATCCCCTGTCACTGTTGTTCCTTCTGCGTCCAATAGGGACTGTATGGTCTCCCTAGTCCTCCTTTTATTATTTATAGAAAGATTTTTTGTTATCTTTCACAGACTTGGCCAATCTGATTTCTAGCTGAGCCTTAGCCCTTCTGATTTTTTCTCTACACAATCTCACTTCCCTCCTGTAGTCCACCCAAGAGGCCTCTCCCCTCTTCCAGAGCCCATAAACATTTCTCTTCTTCTTGATATCACTCAAGATCTCTCTGTTCAACCAAGCTGGCTTTCTCCCCTGCCGGCTTTTTTTCCGGAACACGGGGACGGCTTTCTCCTGAGCTGCTAGGATTTCCTTTTTGAAGAGCTCCCAGCCCTCATGGGCTCCCTTGCCCTTAAGGACTGTCTCCCATGAGACTTCGCCAACCAGCCTTCCAAAGAGATCAAAGTCTGCCCTCTGGAAATTTAATGCTACCGTCTTGCTAACCACCCTCTTCACTTCACCTAGAACAGAAATCCCTATCATCTCATGGTCACTTAGTCCTAGGCGTCCACCTACTGCCACATCCCCCACAAGGCCTTCTCTGTTCACAAACAGCAGGTCCAGGAGGGCACCCTCCCTTGTTGGCTCATTCACCAGCTATGCAAGGAAGTTGTCTTCCACCCACTCCAGGAACCTCCTAGACTGCTTCCTTTCTGCTCTATTGTACTTCCAGCAGATATCAGGCAGATTGAAGTCTCCCACAAGAACCTTGTGGCACTGATCTAGAGATTAACCCCAGCTGTTTATAGAAGAGCTCATCAGCTGCTTCTCCTTGGCTGGGTGGTAACAGACTCCCATCACAAAATCTACCTTCTGGTGGGCTCCTCTGATTTTAACCCACAGGCACTCAATCTCCTCTTCACCACAATCCATCTCAACAGTGTCCAAGTCCTCCCTTACAAAGAGGGCTACCCCGCCTCCTCTCCTACCCTTCCTATCCCGCCTGAAGAGTTTGTACCCCACCATAGCTGCACTCCGGTTATATGAGTCGTCCCACCACGTTTCCATGATGGCAACAACATCATAGGCTCCTTGCCCTACAACAGCTTCCAGCTCTTCCTTCTTATTCCCCATGCTGCATGCATTGGTGTAAATGCACTTCAGCTGAGCTGCTGAGCCTCCAGCCCTCTTAGAGGGAACAGAGTTCATTCCCAATTGCCTGGTATTAGACACAAAGTTAGAGGAGATGACTTCCACCTAAACTGAACACACACATATACGTATACATGTGCATATTGTGCACACAATATAATGACAGCTGCTTCCATAAATATGCCATGTGCAAAACAGCAGTGACATTAATAACTCTGGACAGAAAGTGAACTACTAAGTGGGAGACAAAAAATAAATCGGTTCTGCACGTTAGTTATATATAGCTAAATCTTTAGGGTAAGCTATTTTATTACTCCTGCCTAAAACAGAAGAACGCAAAACTAATGTTTGACATGTTCAGGCTGCAAAACTTGAGAAAAAACTGATAGTTAAGGAAATGTTACAGGTCTACATCTGGTCTGGTTCTCTATGGTACTTAAAATCTTTAAATATAAAATTTATTTCCTTACATAAATGTTTTAACATGTAAAAAGAGCATTTGGATCAATACTCCAAATGCTCATATTGTAGCAAATAGCTTTACTGATTTCTGGGGCATCTAAACAAGGGTTCCAAGTTATATTTTCCCAAGTTTATTGATGAAAGTTTAGAGTGGACCCCCTCACACCTTTAAAGGTATGTGTGCATGCATACACTGGCACATACACATGGGTGTACTGTGGGCTTTTTTAAACTACGTACATATTCTCTATAAATTAAAAAAAATGATACCACGGTAATAAAACCCAAAAGAAAAACAAAACACATACAAAGAGAAAAGCAAACTGGTTTTAGCATAATCCAAAGTAACATGAAGATTGCAAAGATCATAATTCAAGTTTTTGATTAATTCAGATTAGGCTCTGCAATATTCCCATTCTCTGGAAAGATAGGTGGAAAATTGTTATTAAAAGTCACTGGAAACTCTAGCATCGCATTGACATTTTGATAGCCCACATAAGAATTAAACAACTGCTGCGGAAGTACTTGGCTATCAGGCATCTGTATGAAAGCCCCTGACTGTGTGGTAGGGGGGATTCTTGGGCCAGCTAGTTGAATTTTAGGTTCCCTGGGCTCCAGACGTTGCTTGCTTTCTTCATCTGTGTCAAGATGGGTTAGCTTTTCTATCCACATGCGAAATTTCTCCTCTGTCTGCCTCTGCATCTCAGCAAAGCAGTTCATGGCCTCTTCTAAGACACTGCCTATGCAGTTCCTATCCCACACGGTGCCCCCGTCAAGCAATCCTGGAAATTCCCTGGTTGCTCCTCCAGATCCCCCAGCATGACTGAAGTCAGCTTTAAAGACATTGAGGCCATTTGATAAGACATCATTAATTAAGAACATAATACTGTTTATTAAGGCATGTTAACTCAGGAAAACAAAACTCAGGGAAGAATTAACAAATATTAACCAACTGTATTACCATCAAAAAAACCCCAAAGCATTTTATGCTCACTAAGGTTATAATAGAAATTTTGGTTTCAAAGTTATTTTTATTCTAGAATTCTCAGACAATTCTATCAAAGATCTTTCTTTTAATAAAGAAACAAAATTAGTCCAATTCCCTTGCAATTTGTTTTGAATTCAACTGAAAGTGTCCAAAATATTAAACAAAACACGTTATTGTATAACTGAATAATTACACACATTTTACTTAGACACTTGAACCCTTTTATAATGGACTGCTAAACATACACAAAGTTGTACACAAGAGATAAAGACTGATCTGTTGCCTGCAGCATCTAAAGTAGCCAAGCCCAAAGCTCTTGGTCTAATTTTGGAAAACACACTAAACACCAATGAAGGGAATACAGAACAGAAACACACTAAACGTGAAGAGATATGCCAATACTACACTAATACATGAGGTGAAAACAACCTCTGTTAGGTCTGATGGACACAGCTACATCCCAGGGGTAATCCAACTGACATAGGAATGATCAGCCTCACCAGCCACTGTCTATGCAGCATTTTAATATTCACTCTAGCTAAGGCAGAAAACAGACAGGACACAGTTGGAAGGAAATTGTTCTTCCTTCTATTCATCAAAAAGATGGTTAAAATGACTGGCTTTGGTATTATCAGGAAGAACTTCAGCAGTAAGAAGAGAAGGTCATCCTCATTATCTTACTCTACGTATCGCTAAGAAAAGGCAGCAATATCTGCATTTCTGAGTTCACTCAGGAAATTCTCTAGGAAGCAATAAAACCCCAAGAAAATGAGGCTTTGTAGTTATTTAAGGAATAATAAATAATATGCGCATGCTGTCTGATCAAACGTTACCTAAAGTAATTTTGAAATAAGACAAGCATCACAAACTACATAAAGCAGCTACAGAACTTGACAATTTAATATGTAAATATGAACTTTCTGGAATCCTCTAGGTTAAGAATAATAGAAAATACCCTAAGAACGCAAGAAATCAGTGCACAACCTAAACAAATGTTTACTAATAAAAACATAAGACAATCTTTATTGTGATTTCACTATATAAGTGAAATGACAGTATTACTTAAGGAATACATTCTTTACAGGAACTATTTAAATGAGGTATACATAAATCCTTCAGTAATAGCTAAATGAAGTCTAGAATTATTATTTAGAATTATTTTATTTCTGAGCAGTAGCAATGCTACCCATTGGGGACCAAAAACCTTCTATTAAAAACCGTGCTTTAAGTATTCCCTCCCATCTGTTTACCTGTCAGACAGGATGGAAGTTCAGCATTCAGGTCCTCTGATCAAAAATAAATTATTTCATAGCAACTAATTCACATCCCTCTGACTGCACTTTTAACTAAAATTAAATTAAGTAAAATGGTACCTTTTTCCTAAAATGTGGTTCCCTTTTGCATTTTCAATGTCTTTTTCCTCCCTGAAAAAAATATTCCTTCATTTACTCCTATAGTTTTGAACAACCAATATGATTCTGTTTACTTGTCTTTAGTTAGGGATCTCATCCCAAGATCAAGTAACTAATCGGCAGTCTTTCAGACTTCCAGAGGTCTACCATCAGACACCTTTAAGTGACATTGAGTAAGTTTCAATTGCAATTTAAATAAAAGCTATTGATAGCAATACATGAGACAACCTAGCTAGGCTTTTAAAGTTAAGAATGAACTAGCGCAAAAGTTGACAACACTTTTGTAAACTGAAGAGACCATGTATTGAAATATATATTACCCTGCAATGCTATTTTTTAAAAGGGCTCATTCATAGTATATCTACAATCTACATTAGCAGCAAATCAGTGTTTCAAATGCTTCCCTTGTAATTCTTATGAGAAGCCTTAGTCAAGCTTTTCTTTACTGGTGGCCTTCAGCGTTAAAAAAAGTAAAAATACATTTTGATTATATTAAAAAAAGCTAAAATTTATGTAATTGATACAAAAAAATGTCGGCACATAAACCCTCTAAGACTCATTTTGGAGTTTTAGAAAGCAAGCATCCTTTATCAGGCCTGGGCAACATGTGGGAGTGATTGCCATCAATCATGTGCAATGAGACAAGAGCTGATTACAGAATATATTCCCCACTTACATGCATATGTATACATTTTCCCAGAAATCTTATATTATTAAAATCTAATTTTAATATTATTATGAACTTTACAACAGTCAATCTCTTGCTAATTTGGAGTTGGCTCCAGCTCTCTGCCTGACCTTTCATTTGAGATGAGGGAGACTCCAGAGGTGATCACAGAAGAAGAGACATCTGTTCAGCACAGATCACACTGAACAGAAGACGTTATCATTTTCAAAGACTGAACAGTGTCTGGAAAAAAACTGTCTGAAAGAAAACGTGCTCTCAGAGGGACATTCTGTCTAACTTTCAAAAAAATACAGTTCCTTAGATGAAACTTAACTCTACTTTAGCTGAAATAAAAAATATCCCACTGTTTGCAACAGTAACTACTACTTATGTCATAATTGGTTCCCTTGATACTCGTAAAATTACAACTCCACAGTTTAAGTTACACCAAGTTAAAAAAAGAGAAGAAATTTGCAATCAAAGGGGTCAGAATCCAAGACTCATACCTTATTTTCAAGACAACACCTCCTGCAAAACAGCACCTAAGAAATGCCCCAATGCTGACTCTTGATGGGATCCATTAAATACTATCTAAACAATGACCAAATCCAAAGTTATTTAATTTTGGAAGTTTGACAGCATAACACTTTAAGAAGATATGCTGCATCTTCATTCTAAGTAGCAACGGTGGATTGCTCCATGTTGTTATGCTACCTGACATCTCCAAATGATTATCTCGCTGCAGAACACTCTTAACAAAATTATTTCCCCTCTGTTCTTTATATAATTGTCACTCTGAGTTACTTCAAATTCATTCCTTACGTGACGCTCCATCCAAGGTCTATGCATAATTCTTAGGAGGAAGTAACCTGGCTGAGACAATGTGACCCCTCTGGATATCTGTATATTCAAAGTTTTTAGTAGATTTCCTGATAGCTAAAACATGAATCACCCCTATTTCAATTCAGATTTTTCCAAGTTGTAGAAAGCACAATGGTGGCAAAACGTCAATATTTTTATGTTATATTTGAATTTTTAAAAACATCTTCCTTCTTCAATAGAAAGTGTTTACACAGAAATAAATACTGATTCCCAGAGTTGCACTCATATCTATTTCATTGAGTTAGTTTGCATGGTCAAATTAGAAATCATTTAGAGGAAAACTTTCAATAGCAGCAGGTCTAGCAGAACCTATTTCAGGACTCAAAGATATCCTCTTGTGCCATAAATACTATCTGATGCTTAAGTATGGTAAAATCCTCAGTGTCAACAAAAAGGCTCAATCATTAAAAGATAAGTAACTGCTCCTCATCTACAACAATTAAAAATCATGGCATTCCCTAAATTAAAGGGCCCAAAATTATGACTGCTCAGGTCAGTGAAAAGATTCTCAGTGGCACCCATGTAGTTTAGGTTAAATCTGTGAAAAATACAGATCGAAGTTCACACCATATAATACATTCAGAATAACATAACATATATTGTGCTTAGCTCCTACTGAGCTCAGAAAATTTGCACTGAAGTATCACCAGTAAAATCTCAAAACTCTTTACTCTTCAATCTTTCTTAAGGAAAAAAAAAAAAAAAAGCCTGTCAGTATTTTAATCCACGTTACATTTGAGGTCAGAGAGAAGTGATTCTCTATTGCACAACTGCTCAGTTCACAACTTCACAGCATTATTATGTATTTCACTGAACGTTTCCCTTACCTTACTAATTCAGGAAAAAATATTTCAAACCCAGTAACGTGGATGGTTTGAAAAGAATAACCGCACTATTAAAATGGAAGAGGTTTAGTTACACAATATTAAAGACTACTGTATTCTTAAATGTGGGACTTCCATTTTCAGACCACACACAAGCAAGCTGCCTTCTGTAATGCTACATGCGTCGATAGAAGGCTAAGACCCAGAGTATGTATAACCTTTGTACACGAAGGCCACATTAAACGTCACCAAAAATTTTAGAGCATCTCTGTTGGCAAAGCTATTTTTCAGACAACAAACATGGGAAAAAACAGTCCCAATAATAAGCTACATTGAGACAGTAACCAACACTACAGCTGAAGTGTTCAAATACAGTAAGACTAAGGGAAACATGCTACCTGTAAAACTCTTCCACATCAACATGTACAGACTTTTTGCAAAAGTAAAGGCAAAAGTTTTTTCATGCTTATGTCCTCCTGACAGGTGCACTGTAGTTACTGGATGTTCAAGTTCAAGTATCAAGTTAAACCTCTTAGTATTTCGACTGTGTGCAGAGGACACTCATGGCCTGAATTTCCAGTAATGCTTTTTGATGTTCATTCCCTAAATTTTGAGGATATTCACAGTGTAACACTAATTTCAATGAAATGGCTTTGTAGTCAATAATATAATTTCAGTTAAGCACTTTGCCAGCTCCAAGAAGAGGGATCACAGATGGCATCTGATCCTACCACTGCAAGGAAGAGTTGGGAGTTCTACTCAGGCTCAGAGCTCCACTGCATCTATTAAGACCACAGTGTTTCATTAACCCACAAGTAGTACAGGATGCATTTTTGGCCAACTCTGTCCATATCTCTATAAAGAATATTTTTCTCTTGTACTTGGAGACTGTCTTCCACAAATCAAAGTTGTTTCCATTTAAAGGAAAACCCCAATGTGGCAGGTAGGCATTGCATCCAATCCCAAAAAGACAACTCAGAAGTTTTAACATCTTAAATATAATTCAGTATCAAGCAGATGATATGGGCTATGAAATAAAAATAAAAGTCACTATTCTGCAGGATGTTTTTTGCGCCCCCACATCTTGCATCACAGGTAAAAATGGGCCT
Source organism: Phaenicophaeus curvirostris (assembly GCF_032191515.1). Taxonomy (NCBI): domain Eukaryota; kingdom Metazoa; phylum Chordata; class Aves; order Cuculiformes; family Cuculidae; genus Phaenicophaeus; species Phaenicophaeus curvirostris. Next base: position 1,886,302 of record NW_027206664.1, read on the forward strand.
TGGTGCAATCATCACTAAAGCATCAAATTCTTGTGTGTACTACTTGCAGTTAAGAGCTCAAATACAGAAAAGCCTAGTGACACAGAAAAGTATCCTGCAGTGGTTTCAGATCTCTGCAATGGAAGTCAGAAACCTAGGCAGATCTGAAAATACCATGTGATACCTTTCAAGGTCACAAGTAACTTTTATGACTTAAACAATACAACCTTTGTGTGTGTTGTGGTTCGGTGTTGGGTTTGGTTTTTTGGTTTTTTTTTTTTTTTTTAGGACGGGGGGTGCGGACAGGACAGACACCTGTCCCAAAACTCAATGAAACAGTCTTCTTCAATAGGCTTTTATTGCCCAAAGTGTAAATATAGTAAATAAAAAGGCGGAAAGCTATGAAAGCTAAAAGTCTGACTAACTACTAAATTGGTAAAACTAATTTTAGATATCTATTAAAAGTTTACTACACAATAATTATAGGAGGACTATGCCTTTCCCAGACTTTCTAATGATAAACCTTAACTTCCTTTGTGCAACCTGCATCCTAGCAATATGTGGGAAAAATGTCAGTTCTCATGGTGAAAGACACATTCACCATAATCAAGTCAGTTAAAAGTTATTTGTAAAATATTCTGCAAACATTTTAAATAACTCATCTAGAAAACATTAGTTCAGCAACATAAGACTAATTATTGCAGTTTTCCTTTAAAAGTTCTTTCCCTATGTAAGCTGATATTTATCTCCAAAAAGAAAAATCTTCAAGCACAAGAGACAAAAAGGCATGTAACTCAGTAAAAATTGGCAAGCCAAAAAGTTTTTTTATGCATTTTTATTTTTGATTGCCATATGAAGATGTTTCTATTGTATAATATGCTGCAAGAATTATTCACACAAAATCCTTTCCATGGCACTTGGGCTAACAAAATAACAAAGACTCAGCAGCCAAGGAACTTGAGAAATTCATCTTCCTGTTAATAAAATCATGAATAGGCCCCTATAATTTGCTACCTCCAATCTTAACACAGATACGTCAGAAAGTTAAAGAGATAGAAATTATAGATCCTTATGACATAGGAAAATGGTAACAGTTTTGTCTAAAGTGTGGACAATTTAGGTGTGGATATAGCTTGGGTACCTGCATAAACAAATTCATATTTATGTCCTAAAATAGGTGACCAGCTACAATCTGCAAGAATTTACAATAAGGCTAAGTAGGTTTGTCATGCACTGAAACACAGAGCTGAAAGCATAGCATAAGTGCGATAGTAAACACAGCCTTACCTTAACACAGGCAAGAGGCAAACTACATTATTCCTAACACAGCTGCTGAGCTGTGACCTTAATTTTTTGAAGGAAAGCTGGCTGCTTTTCGTAAGAAAGCATTTATTAAATTATTACCATCTAATGGTATTTGACAACACTAATAGGAGTTTATATAGGCTTACAAAGGAAAAGACCTGAAAATTCCACAATTCAAAGACAGTCCTTCCTCCAATTTACCATTTCTATGGTTTGTCAATGTGCAAAAGTGCACTGAAACCTCGGAACATTTTTAAATTTGCCCATGTCTCGTTAATATACTGCAGTCTTCAAATTTATACAGAGCTGCAGTTCTGTTTTTTCTCAAGTGTCACTCATCTAATTTAGCATGACAGCTGAGAAACGATGTCAGATGTGTTACAGTTCAGTTTAAAAAACATCCTCTACCTGGTATCTCTGTAGTGATTGTCTTGCTGCTCCCTGAAACCTCTTCATCATCATCTGATGAACTCGTGCTTGAGGCACACGTCAGGTCACTATCACTGGTACTGCTGTCCTGCAGCAGGTTATACTTCTTGCGAGCAGCTGCCTCCCGTTTCTGTCTTAACAGCCGAATTCTTTCTTTGTGCTTTTGGCTTCGGTGACCTTTTACCTTGGTAATTCGACCATTCTGCTTATCACTAGACTGTCGGTTTTTCTTGGCAGCCATTGTTGAAGTTTCACTTTCAGACCTAGATCGCCTTGATTTCCTCCCAACTACAGCCCCAGACATCACAGAAGGATCTCCCTCTACAGCAGCTTCAGCTTGACAAGGCTCATTCTCTTCTGTGGAAGACAACGTATCCGAGTCAGCCAAATGGCCACTGGAAGAAGGGGAAAGCATGCAATGATTAGAAGAGTCACTCTCATAAACTCGACCATCGACTGGCTTATCGCTCTCTGTAGATGCTAGCTGAAACTCTGAGGAGTCTCTCCTCAACTCCATCAGTAAGCAAGGCATTGAAGAGAACACCACAGAGTCTGCTGCAGTGGGCACATTGTCTTTCTGAGTTTTTCTCTCCAGTTCTATAGGTCTGTCTTCATTAGGAGTAGTGTCTTGCTTTTCAGAAGTCTTTGGTGGAACTTCTGAATGAACAAGATGTTCTGCTTTTCCCAGTGCCTCCATCTTCATTTCAGAACGTCAAGGTCTTCCTGGTCTCAAAGCATAGAGCACAGGGTCTGGAAGATTGGGTGAACTAGATATGGACTTCATCAATACAGCAGGCTGCACAAGAACAGAACAGTAAGAATAATTTACCCAAATAAGTCACTCAATCCTGTTCTTCACAATATTACCTAAACAACTCATTGCTTTCAATTATAGACAGCATGGCTCAGTATCACATTGGTTTCCTTATCTTACTCATCCTGTTACACCAAACTATTCTTACTTTTATACATCCATCAAAAATGGTATTGGAATCACGTTAAATGTGGTTCATCTCACTAGAATAATCAAGACAGATCAGAAAACAATAAAAATATTTCTAAACTCTTACTTTATCTTTAAATCAATATAAGCAACACATGCTAAACTTCTTTACCTAGAATTTTAAATGTATTTTAATGGAGAATTTTAGCCCTTATGAACAATGCCAACCTAAAAATTCCTAGATTTAGTAGTCATCTACCTGGACAGACCAGAAAACAATACAATTTCTGTACCTATGAAAAATCTACTTTCAGTTGAACAGGACCTTAATCTTATAAAATCACAATGCCTTTATGGTAATTTGTCAACTTACAGTACCAACGTGACATAGGAGAAATCCAGACACTGAGCAAAAAAACAAGCAGCTGCTGAACCTTACAGAGCAAGACTACAGACATCTTCCAGTGGAACTACTCTGCCAGCGGATCTCAAGAGACTTACTTACAGGAAGTGCTATGAAGCATTACTAAATTGTTAGGGCCACGGGGTTTACAAAAATCTACAGGCAGTCTTAAAAACATAAGAGATTTGTTCTCAGCAGAGAACCACCATTTTGGCGAGTCACAAAGACTTTTTAGGAATATCAAATACACCATTCAAATGCTTCTCAAATGTCTCCCATACAAGTCCTGGTTTTCTGAGAACCTACAGGCTTGACCTAGTTTCTCCAAAATCTGACAGGAAAACAACATCAAGTAGTAATGGGCTGCAAGCAAGAAACAGTATACACCCATACCACTATCCTACATTTTATTTCCAAGTTATAATTTAATAAATGACTGCTTCAGTGCAGCCACAAAAAAAACCCCAACAAGTTATTTACCTGATTGATGACTTGCATGTTATAAACCAAGAAGTACCTGAAGCACCTTCAGGGAAAATTTGTTTAGAGATCAATACTTAATTTTATCTTCATTATTCACACTTGGACTTCGACCTAAATTTTCACTTCAAATTCAACATAGAATAAGGATCTTTCAATTACCACAGTGCATGGAACAAAGCATTTGTGGGTTTAGAAGTATACTAAATAATAAATTTATGGCACTTAAAAAGTGTCGTCAAGAAAAAAAAAAACATAGTGTTAACATTTAGTCTACTGGGTTTTTTTTAAAAAACTACAGCTCTGTAGACAAGAGCAATTAGTACTTGAGCAGCCTGAGAAAACATGGATGGTTCAGAGACGTTTTTATGCACCCTGACAATCCTTATTTTAGTTTCCTGGGCCATCCCAAGCTGCCTGTAATTGTATGTATGTAACCATATTCTGCTTCCCCCTCCCCTCCATCTGCAGCACGGAATAAGGCTATCTCCCTGCTTCTAAAAGGTGTCATAAAAAGCTCAGTGTTGTCCTGTCTGCCCTAACCCACTTCAAAACTTGAGTTTAAAGAGCATTAAGAGATTTTATTCTTCCTTCCGGCTAAGGAATGAAATACTGGATGGTGCGAGAGAATTATGAAAATATTTATGGGAGAGAAACATCAGCTACAGAAAGAAAAGTTAGTTAATACCAGACAAAAGAAAGAGAGATGACAACTCCAGGTCTGCTAAATATCAAAAAAAAAAAAAAACCACAAAAAATAAACACCCAGTAAACCCAACATTTTATACCCACTCCCACAAAAAAGAATAAAATGCATATTGCAAAATACACATGTTGAGACAAACACATTCCAATACTGTAATAAAACAGCATTTCTTCATACTTCATCCACAAATCTACATTATCAAATAATTGTCCTGTTATACAGATAAGTAAAACAAATTTGAAGATTAAATGATTGTCCAAGAGTTATACACAGCTATATGTATTGAAACTGCTAGTGTCATTATCAGCTTTGTTCTGGCCATGCACTTTCAATGGAAAAATATCTTTTCTAAGAGCTTTGAAATGTACTTTCTGATCATGCAAGGAAAAATTTGGTAGCTCAAACATATAGTAAGAATATTAATCTGGCCAAAAGAAATTTATTTTAAAAAATCATACTAATAATTGCAGAACAGCTTCTGCACTATTCACCCTTTTAGCCTGGGGAACACAAAGAACAGACTCCCACCCAAAGCTAAAGGGCAACCAAAGCAAACTAGAGAATTTTTTTCCATAAACGTCCTGCTTGAGAAGATCATCTACCTCTCAGCTCCCAAAGGGACTATAAGAACACTTACTTTAGTACTTGCTTTTTCATCTCTCTGGCCTATCAGCCAGAAAAACTTGTTTCATCTACATGGTACTGTCTTGCTAACAGGCCATTCAATGACTTAAAAAGACTTATTATTAAGTAGGATCTTACTTTAACTACTCAAACCACACTGGTTTGATCACTCACAAAGGGATCAATGAATCACATTTTTGGTGAGAAGGCAGCACAAGGACTAGTAACTTGACAAAAGCTAGTCAACATTGACATGCGTTTCTGTGAATGTGGAAAAAAAAATACTTGCTCTGATGAGGTTTGTACTCTCCAGGTCTCTTAAACCAGCTATTTAAAAAGCCAACAAATCTAGTATTAATACATATATAAAAAAAATAATTTGATATTTATTTTGGTGGAAGAGTCACCTGTTGTGACTCAGACATTGCTGCATGGAACAATATAGATAGCTCATATTTATCTATGCCAAAGAAAGCCTTGTCTCAATGAAAGAATGAATGTACTGGAGTGTGTCCAGAGAAGAGCAACAAAGCTGGTGAAGGGGCTGGAAAATAAGTCGTACAAGGAGCGGCTAAGGGAACTGGGGTTGTTTAGCCTTGAGAAGAGGAGGCTGAGGGGAGACCTTACTGTTCTCTACAACTACCTGAAGGGAGATTGTAGAGATGTGGGTGCTGGCCTCTTCTCCCAAGTGACAGGGAACAGGACCAGGGGAGGTTCAGACTAGATATCGGAAAACAAATTTCACAAAGGGTCATCAGGCACTGGAACAAGCTACCCAGGGAGGTGGTTGAGTCACCATCCCTGGAGGTATTTAAAAGACGGGTAGATGAGGTGCTCAGGGATGTGGTTTAGTGATTGATAGGAATGGTTGGACTAGATGATCCAAGAAGTCTTTTTCAACCTGGTGATTCTATGATTCTATTTAGTTCAACTTGAAAAATGCATAGATCAGAGCAGAAGAGAATCCCATTCCTTTCTTGCCAATCACTTTCCTAGTAACAGTACTAGAAAAGATAATGCTACAGTAAGACTGGTTTCTTAAATGAGAACAACATAGCACTGAAAAATAAGCTGTGATGCTTACAGACACAGATGGTTACTTTGACATTTCTGAGTGATGTCTTTGTCCTTTTTCTGATGCACAGATACTGTACTGATGATTTTAAAAGACAATTCTGTAAAAATTTTTGTGTGGGATTTTTCCAACAGAAATTGTTTTCCAACCACACACAGAAAACACTAGTATGTAAAAGCTATTTAATATCTAACTATCTTTACCTGGGAAATATTTTCAAATCATGGACTCATTTGTAAAGGCACATAATTTGTGCCCTATGAAAACTGCACTTTAAACAAGAAATCTAGAAGGATTTTGAAGGTCAGATTGACAGAGAGCCCAGCTAGTCTAACAGCTCACTGCCACTAACAGGGATGGGTTTTATTCTTTTATTGCCTACTGTGCAGTCATATTCCCTTCTTTGCACCAGCACTGCTCCTTCTTTCTTGGGTAGATTCACTTCACTAAGCCAGCAGAAAACAAAACCAGAAAATAAGTGAAATATCCTGCCAGAGAAAATTTCCTGCAGGAAGATGAGGGAAGGGAGGGCAACAAACCATCCCTTTCAAAAAAAACCAAAAACTGCCTGCTGCTTGGTATCATCACACCTTGAACGCATAGGTTCCAACTACACACAGGAGAGGATACTAAGTAGTTCTTTCACAGCACTGTTTGCTCTAAGAAGAGATTTTAAGATAAAAAAAATCATTACAAAGCAAAATATTAAATTCACACAGGTGTTAGTAGCTTCCTAAAGAACAACTATAACTAAATAATATATACCACTGCACAAAGTTATATTGAAGATGTCATGCATGTCCTTTATCAATCAATAACTAGCCATACATATATCCTTCATAGTATTTTTATTTATTTTGCTTTAAGTAAAAGTTCTTCTGCATAACTGCATGTCCTGCAATGTCAGAAGAAAATGAGTTTCACCCAAACAAACAATAAGGCCTGAAATACTTAAACACCATGACACCCTAACTGTGGAGACATTTTACAGAGAAGAAAGCCTGGATGCTGCGGGACTGATTGACACTGAGCAATTCTAACAAGGCCTTGAAACAGAGAGCTGAAAGATAAACAAAGGCCAGTTCAGTGAGAAGACAGCCTTCTGATAAACAAATGCCAGCTGAAAGGAATACAAGAGCTAGTTAGGTGGGAACAAGTACCAACTGAAAGAAAAACAAAGGAAGAGAACTATCAACATAGTTAGTTTTAGTGTAACTTGGTTTCTTAGAATGCCCAGTAGTTTAGCCAATAATATGTTAGTAATAGCTTTATGGACAGCTACCTTTAACCAATAATACACTGTAGATACCCTCGTGGGCACCCAGTTATGTAACTAAAAAGGGTTTATAAAGAAACAGCTAACTCAATAAAATGTCTTTGATACATCAGATTGAAGTCCATGTGATTAATCCCCTCACCTAACCTTAATTGTACATTGTCACTTTAGCTGTTATTGACCTGATTAATGATAAAGAATGCCTGCTTATATAAAGCAAATCAGTTCTTTTTCTCAGTAGCTGTGGATATGACAGATTCTTACTTCAGAAGTATTAATATTTTCATTGCAGCTTACTGTTAAGTCACACTATTACTGACAATTCTTAATCAGTCCAACAGACCACTTCTTTTCCTTGCTTATGACTGTATCACTTTCTTACACTAGTTCTAGCAATTGTTTAAATGAAAAAAGTTGTCTAGCAGAAAATGATCTTTTAAGGCCATTTTAGCCCTGAAAGCAGTTTGAACAACCTACTTGAACCACTAGCCATTCATTTGCAAGCTGTAATTAAAAAATAAATTAAGAGAAAACATACCTATATTTTTTGCAGAAAATATCAAGTACATTATTTTAAGCTTTTGTGACTACACAAATGATTAAGTTAAACTGCACTGCTGCAGAGAATTTACTTAATTACTTGTTCAGAATATACAGATAACTACAGAGATCTTTACAGAGCATCTGCTACCTTACAGCTCCAGCATCACAGAAGTCAGTAGTTTCATCTGTTTCCAAATACGTTTTCATATTTATACAGAACTAAAGAATATAGTGGCTCATACCAACATAAACAGTTCTTTCCATCACCAGTGGATATTATCAGAGACATAAGAGAGGTAATGATAAATGTATACAACTGAGACTAATAAAATTACATAAAACAACTAACTTAAAAAATGCAAACACTCAGGCAAGTCCATCAAAAACTCCAAATCAAACACTTGATAGACCGTGTCTCTAAAGATAGTGGGTTTGGAAAGAAAAGTAGTAGCATATGACCTGGGTACTGAGGAGCTAACCATAATGCGCAAGTGTACTTCATAATACAAGAGAAACTTTTGGCAAAGATCAAAGTTATGTCCTCTTCTGACAGAGGACCGCATAACTCTGAATATGTGAAGTGCTAATTACCCTGGCCACTTCTGAAGGTTCAAAAACCTTTGTAGGTGTATCTGCATGTTGGTCGTGCTTTTTTTCTACTCAAATTGCCTTCCTTTCCATTAAAAGCTAACACACTTAATTCACCAGTGACATTCTAGCACAAACAATACTTACACACATGCCCAAAACATCTAAGTAACTAAAAACTAATCAATCCAAATAATCAGACCACTATCAGAAAAATGCTAACCTGCATCCAGACAAACACAGAAGCACCAATGCTTTCATAGAATCATAGAACGTCCCGAGTTGGAAAGGACCCACAAGGAATATCCAAGCCCAACTCCTGTCCTTGCATAGGACAATCACAAAATTCACACCACACGTCTGAGAGCATCACCCAAATGCTTCTTGAATATTGTCAGGCTTGGCACCATGACTACTTCCCTGGGGAGCCTGGTCCAGTGCTCCACCACACTCTGGGTGGAGAACCTTTTCCCAATATCCAACCTAAACCACCCCTGGCACATCTTACTGCCATTCCCTTGGGTTTAAACCAAGCTTTGATACCCCTGGGAAATGACTACATGGTGATGTCCCTGAAGGCACTCTTGGGGAGAAATTTATTAGAACATTTAGGGGCTGTGATTAAATTTGTAAAAGCAGAAATTACTCTGGAGGTAAATGATCAACAAGACATGCAAATAATAAGCTTATCTCTAGCTAGTGTGCCCACAGGAGGAAAGGTCAGCGAGGAAATCATGAACCATGTATACCCTGGGGTATGGGCCACTGATGTGCCCAGAAAAGCAAAAAATGCTCCACCTGTTGAGGTCAAATCAAAGAAGGGCGGAAGCTGGTAAAAATTATGTAATATCCCCTAAAGAGGGAAGACAGAAGAAATTTGGCCAATACCTGTCTGGAAGCCTAATGGATCATGCCAAGTGGTCCAGGACTTATGAGCTGTAAATAAAATAATAAAGACCTCTATCCAGTGGTGGCAAACCCATATCCCCTATTGACTGTATTGACACCTGAACTAACCTAGTTTACCATTTTAGACCTGAAGGATGCCTTCTTTTGCCTCCCTCTCCATGAGGCCAGCCAGAAAATATTTGCATTTGAAGGGGAGAATCCCAAAAGTGGGAGCAGAAATCAGCTTATTGGGATAGTATTACCACAGAGGTCAAACCAGCTCTACCATATCTGACAATCATCTTGCAAAAGATCTTGAGTGCTGAGAAGCCCTGTCTGAGGAAGAAAAACTGTTACAGTATGTGGACGATATCCTGATTGCCACCAGGACAAAGGAAGCTTGCATGACCTGGACAGTGAGTCTATTGAATTTTCTAGGACTCCAGGGATATCGGGAATCCAAAAGGAAGGCCCAGATAATGCAGCGCAAGATGATTTGCCTGAGCTACAAAGTGGGTGCTGGACAGAGGACTTTGGGACAAAAAGCGCAATATGCAAACTCTGAGACTGCAAACAGTGAGAGAGTTACGAATTCTTCTGGGAATGACTGGGTGGTGCTGACTGTGGCTGGACTGCTTGTTAAACTCCTGTACACACTAACAACCACTGAACAGAAACACCTTCAATGGAATAAAGGAGCTATACAGGCCTCTGAACTACTGAAAAAGGCCCTGATGTCAGCTCCGGCCTTGGGACCCCCAGATGTGAGTAAGCCATTTCTTTTTCTCCTCTAATATTGGCACAGGATCCGGGTCCGTATCACTGAGCAGTTGCATACTTCTCCAAGCAATCGGCTGCAACTGCAAAAGGTTGGCCTGGATGCCCGTGGGTGGTTACGGCCATAATACTAAGTACACAGGAAGCCTGAAAATTCACCCTGGGCCAGAGAATGATTATGTTGGTGTCCCATACAACATCTGCTGTATTGGAAGCGAAAGGCGGACACTGGCTTTTCCTACAAAGGTTCTTGAAATACCAGACTGCAATGGTAAAAAATTGGTAGTTACTAACATTGTCAATCCAGCCTCTTTTCTTAGCGGAAACACAGGGGAACCAGTACATCATGACTGACTAGAAACTACTGAGGTGTCATACTTGAGCCATCCGGACATAAAGGACAGTCCCATGGGAAGTGCTGAAGATTGGTTCATGGATGGAAGCAGTTATGTCCTAAGCAGTAAAAGACATGCTGGATATGCCATTATCACTAGTCGAGACATAACAGAGTTAGGACCTTTACCCATGAACACCTCTGCACAAAAGGCAGAGATAATTGCTCTGACCCGTGCCTTGGAGCTGGCTAAAGGCAAAGCTGGAAATATCTATACAGATTCAAGGTATGCATTCTGAGTTGCACATGCGCACAGCGCAATCTGGAAGGAAAAAGGGTTATTGAACTCACAGGGTAAACACATCAAACATGGGCATCCTGGAACTATTGGAAGCAGTCCAGCTCCCTGAGAAGGTAACAACCATGCAAATCAAAGCACAACAGAAAGTGAATTCGGAACTGGAGAGAGGAAATGAGCTGGCAGACAGAGAGGCAAAACAGGCAGCCAAAGGGGAGTTAAAAACAGAAGGGGCTCTTTCCCATAATAACATTTTAAAAAGACATCTTATTAAACACTATGATGCCTCAGGCTACCAGCATTTCATCCAACTTACTTCATTAGGAAACAGCCTCTAAAGCCCTCTTATCTTACATTGTATTTCACACAGAATTAGTAGACAGCTTCCTGACCTACTCTTTACCAATCTTTTCCCTTAATTTTTTCTTTGCCAGATTATTTGGAACTGTCTCTCTAGCAAGAATTGGCACTCCCAGAGAACAAGAAGTGGGAAGGTAAGCTGAGGGGTCAGGAGATTTCCAGCTGATGAGAAAGCCAGAGTACATAACAGTACCATCTTAACCTTACCTGGCTATCATGTTAAGCTGCTTCTTTTTACTTCAGAAAGTTTGACAATACTATTGAAGTGTACAGCACCAACCACGCACTGGTATCACGGAAGTATAGTATTACCGTGTCAGTAATTTGTTTTTCATTTGGAAAAACTGCATCATCACACAGACAACTAGTATTATGAAGTCAGGCTCTTAGTTATTCCCAGCTCTGCTATTGCAAGTCACTTGGTCTCTACCCATTTTGGATGAACGGAAGTGAAATCTACCTTCTCTAAAAGAAGCCTAGAAAGACTAATGACCAAGAACTATGAAACAAGACATTACAGCAGAAACATAGCAAGAACACTTATCCAATCATGGCCTGGCTCTTCCTGCTCATTTCCAGGAAATTTTGAAGCACCAAAGCAGAACAACATTGTGGAGAACACTGAAGAAGTCTCAACATAAACGGATTAGACTTTATAGTGAAACAAAACCACTAGCTTGAAACTCTTAAATATTCGCATTTAATTAAAAAGTGACCACCTGTTCCGCTTACGATTAAAAAGCTGTCAGATCAAGTCCTAACAGCTTTTAAGTTGTCTTCTTGGAAACCAAATATCTCAAGGCTGAAGCCTGTACACTCTTCTGCTATTTAAAGCAATTTTTGAGCATTCAAGAGACAAAACTATGTGGTCAGACAGATAAAAAAGCCTAAATAACTTCTTAAATAAAAAGAAATATTAGGCTGGATCTTTCACAATCTAAAGCTGACTCACCACACGAGCACAGGCATGTTACTTGACCTCCCCGTACGTTCAGTAATGCATCTGCAACGGCATAACAGCAGCATCTCAGTGACTGAATCGCATCTCATTTTCAGTCCTGAATGAGTAATTGATATGTGCCTGAACTACAGGAAGTCAATCATACCCATGGAGAAATTACTCTGTTGTACAGGCTCTGCTCAGGCTGATCATATACGTGAAGAGGGAACACTAACAAGTGGGAACAAACACAATTTCACATTCTACCCCTCAGCAGTAACCCTGAAAAAGCGACAAGGTATCAGTCACTCCAGCCTAGCTCTGATGTTATGATAAGGCAACTACAGAGGTTAATATTTACACTGTATGTGCACCCTTAGCAAGTTTGCAGATGACAATAAACTGGGTGAAAGTGTCGATCTGCTGGAGGGCAGGGAGGCTCTGCAAAGGGATCTGAACAGGCTGGACCGCTGGGCAGAGTCCAATGGCATGAGGTTTAACAAGGCCAAATGCCGGGTCCTGCACTTGGGGCACAACAACCCTATGCAGTGCTACAGACTAGGAGAAGACTGTCTAGAAAGCTGCCCAGAGGAGAAAGGCCTCGTGGTGCTGGTTGACAGCTGAATGAACATGAGCCAGCAGTGTGCCCAGGTGGCCAAGAAGGCCAAAAGCATCTTAGCTTGTATCAGAAATGGTGTGACCAGCAGGTCCAGGGAGGTTCTTCTCCCTCTGTACTCAGCCCTGGTGAGACCGCTCCTTGAATCCTGTGTTTAGTTCTGGGCCCCTCACCACATGAAGGATGTTGAGGCTCTGGAGCGAGTCCAGAGAAGAGCAACGAAGATGGTGAAGGAGCTGGAGAACAGGCCTTATGAGGAACGGCTGAGAGAGCTGGGGTTGTTTAGCCTGGAGAAGAGGAGGCTGAGGGGTGACCTCATTGCTCTCTACAACCACCTGAAAGGAGGTTGTAGAGAGGAGGGTGCTGGCCTCTTCTCCCAAGTGACAGGGGACAGGATGAGAGGGAATGGCCTCAAGCTCCGCCAGGGGAGATTTAGGCTGGACATTAGGAAAAAATTTTTCACAGAAAGGGTCATTGGGCATTGGAACAGGCTGCCCAGGGAGGTGCTTGAGTCACCTTCCCTGGAGGTGTTTAAGGCACGGGTGGATGAGGTGCTAAGGGGCATGGTTTAGTGTTTGATAGGAATGGTTGGACTCAATGATCCGGTGGGTCTCTTCCAACCTGGTTATTCTATGATTCTTTCATCCATTTTTCTTTTTGCTCAGAATTGCACATTTGTAGAGTTACATTCTAGACCTCAATTGCAGACTTGGAACTGCATTACGCATTAAAAACCAGGAACAAGGATGTGACAAAGACAAGACAAATTGCCACAAAAAACATACTAAGTTCCCTACAATAATACTTGCTGCTACAGATTCTGTTGTCATAATGGTTCAGCTGCTCTGGTGTTAAAGGCATAAGCATCAGATGTCTGTTGAGCTTCAATTCACATACTGGAAAAACAAGACAAGTGGTTTCCTTGTCACGTAAGCCTCAGGTTATCTAGAAGCTGTAACTGCACAGCAATGTGCATCATACCATACAACTGTATCCCAGAGCTCTGTCCCAGCCTATCCTACCCTACCCCTGCTGCTTCGTTTTTGTTTCCCCACTGCTACCGATAATGTTCAAGACAACAAAGATTTTTCAAGTTCTCGTATTTCTTTCCCAGAGCACTTGTTCTTAGGTGCAAGTTAGATGCTTGCAACTACAGTAATACAACTTTTCACTCTCATCTAGTAAACACATTATTAAATCTGCTGCTCCATTTCTGTCAGTGTTTACAGCTTTGTAAGTTGTTTAGTCAACTACAGATAAAAAACACAGAAGCCAAGATGGACCATATACCCAATTCTGTCAAAAAGTACCATCAATACACTAACTTTGAAATGTTATAGAAAATTAAAGACAGATTTCGTAAAGCTATTTATTAATTTGAAAAGTTTCCAAAGCTTTAACGCATCTAGTGGTGACATTTCAGTCAGAGGGCAACCAGACAGTTGTGAACGCTTGGTCTCTAGCCGCTTTGTGTGGTACATTGAGACTCCATCTCATTAACAGATGTTTGAGTGAAATGTTGATATACATGTGGGTCATGTCCTTGGTAGGGCAGGGAGTTGATGTAATAATATACAAGAGATAGCAAAGAAAGTGAACAACATCAAGGTAAGATGGTAAATGCGCAGCAAGGAGATGTGGGGGTCAGGATAACAAAGGCAATTATTTCCTATTGCTCCAATCAAGTTGCACCAACTTATCTCCCTAATGCTTAGTGTTCAAAGTCCCTCATGATGCTCTATATTTACTTTTTGTTCATCCAATCCTATCTTACCTCATTAATCCCCACCCCCTCCACACTGTCAGCTGCCAGCGTGCTCTGCCCATTTGCGTTGGGTGGCAGCATACAATGAGCAGCCCAAGCACTGTGGCTGGGAGGAGTTGGGAAGCCATAGCCAGGGTCCTCAAGGTTATAACGACTCTGTTGTGTTATGCAAATTAGGAAGCTGGCTGTTGAAGGCAGGCTAAGGTTAAACAATTTTATAAAAGCAGAACGAACCCCAAATAAAGCGGCTTCACTTGGATCACATTGATCGTTGCGTGTTGTCCCATTTCTTCCGTCACATTTGTCAAACGCACAAAAATTCTTCCTGCCTCTCTTTTATCAGTTAGAGCAGTGCTTGGTTTGTGTGGGTTGTGACCACTACATATCTACCCTTCTCAACTGCCTTATGGTTGGCTTCAGGTTTCTTCCCTTTTCCCCTCCCTCCACAATATCCAGTTTAACGTATCCACTCATTTCCCAACTTGTTTGTGCTCTTCAATTTCTACCAAGTAGGCATCCCTTGTGTGCAAGCCTAGATAGCTAGGCTGTACTGTAATACATATCATATATTTGCACGTGTAAGACCACAGTCCTTTCCTCTTCCCGATTTCTCAGGAATTTTACCATCATGACTTCTCACGACGCCAACTAGCAGTTCAGCTGAAGAGCAGACAGAAATAATTACACATTATAATTAAAAATTCAAGTGTTCAAAAGCTACTTGGAACCATTTTCCTCCTACTTGAGCATAAACACCATCTACCCAAACTCATATACTACCTTCTATCGCCCCCACCATCCCTCCTAATCCTCTAGGCAAAATATCAGTGTGACTGGTATACCAGAACCACAAAAAGCAGTATTTTAACGACTTTTAGTAGCCACATAACCACCCACTTTGGAGCTTCTTTTGCCAGCACCAGACCTCTCCCTAAATCACTAAACATGATAAATACTCAGAAAATGATGCTTAAAAGTGATTGCTGTTGTTCAGCCAAGTTCTCTGTACTTCATCTCACTGCTTTTGTATCATACATGGGGGGGGGGTGTTAGCAAACAGAACAAGCAACTTGGTGCTCTCCTGAGTGTTTGTTACAAACCTGCCTGCAAAGGCACTGTTTCTCCCCTCCAGAGCAACAGAGGAAGCTGGACTGTTGCGACTGCCCGACTTTCAGCTCTTATATCACAGAAACAGCAATTAAAGGCGTTAACTGGGGCAGGAGAACTACAAGATGAAGATCTCAAAAGAGCATCACATCCAGTTTCCACTTAAAGGACAAACATTAGGATTTTTAATAATTTGTTTGCTGTTCTAAGGGAAGAGCTGTTATTCTTTGTACTTAAAATTTCATCTTGAAAACTGAAAATGGTCTAGTACCTGCCTATAAGTGAAATTATTATTTGGTTTTATGCTTGACAAGTTTATTTGGTTTTATGCTTGACAAGTTTATTTGGTTTTATGCTTGACAAGTTTATTTGGTTTTATGCTTGACAAGTTTATTTGGTTTTATGCTTAACGGGGGGGGGGGGGAAGAAGGGCAATTAAGAGAAACTTTACGTTTTTAAAGAAATGCTCAAGGGTTCAAAGATTAACTACTCATTCATTTATAAAAGCTAGAATTATTTGCCAATAGAAAAAAAAAAACACAATACCAAACAGGACTGACTTGAGCCATAGCATATATATAACTAAGTTATTACAGTTATGGTTTCAGAAAGGTATCTATGGACTTTAATACAAGTAGCCTTATTCCACTATTAACAAACTAAAACATAAATATAATTAGATGCTACTTAAAGGTGGAAGCTCACTCTCCCTGCCAGCTACACAAGCCAAACCTCAAAACCCCACCAAGTGTTTCAAAATGGGGCCTTAAGTAGATGTCCAATAACTTCAATGCAAAAATAAGTTACAATACCGGAATTAAGGAAATAATTAAAATATTACAAGTCTACACAGACTGCCTTTTTCATTTTTAAAAAGAACAAGTAGGACATTTAAATTTTATATTCCCCTTCCAATATCTGTCACCAAAAGCCACAACTGCAACCCATTAGGTGTTAGGAGCTCAAGGGGAACTCAAGCTAGATAAACAATGAGCAACTTGATTTTTTCTTTTTTTCCAACATAAAATATATATTCCCACATCAACCAAAGTAAACAAATAAGAAAAAAAAATATAGAAAGCAATTACCCGCCTTGGTTTTCGAAAGGTTTTTCTCTAAACAGCTAACACAGTCCCCCAATACATCACAGAACTCCTGGGAAACACCAAGTGCCTCAAAGTTGCTTCCAGGACCTGTGTCGAGGCTTGCATCCGCTGACTCCAGACCAGGCTGTGATCCAAAAACGACGGCCGGGCTGGACTCCCACCTGCCAGGCCCCCAGGCGGGCCAGCAGTCACCCCTTACTGAGGAAGTGCCGAGAACCGCCCACCAGGGACCCACCTTTTCCTGAAGCCCCTCGGCCAGTACGGCCAAGGCCGAATTCCCTGTCCCAACGGGACTGGGCCATCGAGGCGCCGCGGGGCCAGGACCGCCCAATCCGGGACACCACCGGCCTCAGGGAAAGTAAGGGGGAATGCCAGTACCCGCCGCAGAGGGGCTAACGGCAACAGCCCCGTCCTGTGGCGCGGCGAGGCCCGGCGAGGCCCCGCCAGAGCGCACAACATGTGAACCCCAGCCGCACCAGCCCAACTCACCTGGACGACGCAGGGCCTCTCCTAGCCTCCCCCACGGAGGGCAGCAGCTAAGACATAAGCGACCAAAAGAAGCCAGGTCTCAGCCGCGGCGCCGTCGCCACTACGCGTCCCTACCGCCAGAAAAAATGTCACCGGAGGGCAGGGCGCTCCACTGCGTGGCGTCACTTCCTCCCACCACCACCAGAACAGCTGAGCACTGCGCCCCCCTCGACGTAAACGGTGCCGGGGGCGGAGCCTGTCGGCCTCGCCCGCTCCCTCCCCTCTCCCCCCACCCCCACGGCGTCCTGAGAGGAGCAGCCAGTGGGCTTCACACACCTTCACACTCACCTAGACGTTCACGGGTTTCCCGCACTTCTCGCACACTCCGGACACCCCCTACACTCGCGGGAGAGCTCCCCCAGACCTCCAGGTAGCCCCAGGCCCATCAGGTCATCGCCTGAGGGGACACGCCTCTGGACCCATGGTGGCTGTGCTGTGGAACAGAGGTGTGAGAAGCCGAGAGTGAACAGCCACTGCCAGTTGTCTACGCTGGCTGGAGCCGTGGGTCACCCACCGCAGAGACAAGCAGAGGCAGTCACTGGTGGGTAAATCAGCCAGGAGACCTATCTGTGGGCTAACAACACACTGCCTTATTTGGCTTCCCAGCAGTGAAGCAGAAGCATACAAACCAAGCACAGCAGTTGGAGCCGGTTCACTGGGGGAAAAGAGCAGAAGAGGGAGGAGAAAGAAAACAGGAAACAAGAAGAAAGAAACATTTTCCCCCATGCAGGGGCTGGGTAACGAGAAGGGCCAAGCTCAGGAGAGACACAAGCGAACTAGGAGAAGTCTATCTAGAAAGCTGCCTGGAGGAGAAAGGCCTGGGGATGTTGGTTGACAGCGACTGAACATGAGCCAGCAGTGTGCCCAGGTGGCCAAGAAGGCCAATGGCATCTTGGCTTGTATCAGGAACGGCGTGACCAGCAGGTCCAGGGAGGTTATTCTCCCTCTGTACTTGGCACTGGTGAGACCGCTCCTTGAATCCTGTGTTCATTTCTGGGCCCCTCCCCACAAGAAGGATGTTGAGGCTCTGGAGTGAGCCCAGAGAAGAGCAACAAAGCTGGGGAGGGGGCTGGAGAACAAGTCTTAAGAGGAGTGGCTGAGAGAGCTGGGGTTGTTTAGCCTTGAGAAGAGGAGGCTGAGGGAGACCTCATTGCTCTCTACAACTACCTGAAAGGAGGTTGTGGAGAGGAGGGAGCTGGCCTCTTCTCCCAAGTGACAGGGGACAGGACAAGAGGGAATGGCCTCAAGCTCCGCCAGGGGAGGTTTAGGCTGGACATTAGGAAAAAATTTTTCACAGAAAGGGTTATTGGGCACTGGCAGAGGCTGCCCAGGGAGGTGGTTGAGTCACCTTCCCTGGAGGTGTTTAAGGCACGGGTGGACGAGGTGCTCAGGGACATGGTTTAGTGTTTGATAGGAATGGTTGGACTCGATGATCCGGTGGGTCTCTTCCAACCTGGTTATTCTACGATTCTATGATTCTATGAAGTCTTCCCCCGATGCTGATCCTGGCGATCCTGCCTCTGCATTCCCTGAGATCAGAGACCTGTGGGCTGGGTGGGGGAAGCATGGTGTATACATTAAACATCATTTGGATGTTTCTTAATCAGAGTGTTTATATTTGCAGCCCTGGGGTATATATGCTGCACAACTGCACAATACATTGTAGGTAGCGCTCTGCAATTTGAAAACGTAGCAGCAATCATTTCAGTATAGCCCCTAAATCCTGAACAGGGCCTACAAATGCCTGGGAAATTCAAGTGTTAAACATGCCTTGTATAGTAGAGGCACCCTTGGAGGATTCTGCTCCTCCACAGCCACTGCTTGTGTCACAGAATCAGTTATAGTGTTGATAGTATAGAAATGTGTTCATGCATCTACCCCCACCATCAACCAAAACACGTACGTGGTTTTGGGAAACAAAGACAAACATCACATACTACCCCGAAGAATTCATCACATTGAGGAGAAATAAAAATAAGAGATAGATTCAGGTGGAAGTAGAGTTATGTGTTCAGGAATTCATTATTCTCTTTTAAAACAGTACTTTGCAAGATATTTCTTACCAAACATGAAAAACTTCCTTTGCAAGAGCACTAGCCACATCAGTGCATCCAATATTGGTGGTGTCAGTGTAAGTGGGAACAAGCAGGGTGCTAAGGAAACCCATACTTAGGAACAGATAAAACCTGCCCTGAGTAGGGCTGCTGGGGGCTCTGATCTGATTTCCTATGTAGCTTGAGCCATGACCTACCACCAAAATCAACCTCTACAATCATGCCAGCTACTTCTAGGAAAATCTGTTTTTAAAAGGAAGACTGTGCTTTGGAGTCACAACTCCTTAAAGATACCCAGGGGATGTCACATTGTTACACAGGCATTGGGACACAGCAGCAAGGAACAGGCAATACCATTTTGAGCAGCGTACAGAAAAGCATAGTGACACAGGCGAGGGCAGTGAGCGTCTATTTTGCATGTGCAAAAAGAGTGATAAATGGAAAGGAACTCAAAGAGCCACAACTGAAGGAATCGGTAGCCTGGAGGCATTACCAAAAAAAAATCCTGACTATCAGAGGTGCAATGGAATCAGTAAACTAAGCAGGGAGACATTAGTGATCTGTAAATATTTGAATGAGGTATGTGGCATGAAGGGAGAAGACTGGTGATACATTAATGATTTTAATGGAGTGAAATTAAGGAAAGGCATATTTAAGCTGAATCAGGGAGGAAAGCCTTTGAATAGAGAACCGTAGGCTGGAAAATTATCTCCCTAAGGGAAGTGGTGTAAGCTTTATTGCCTGAGATTTTAAATGCCAGATTAGGAGAAATATCAGGTGACTCATCCTGAATTTTCAGGGAGATGGGCTGAGAGATTAGGAAGGGAAAAGGAAAGGCAAGAGCTGGTGCTGGCTCCAGGAATTTAGGGAGTATGGCCCAGGCCCTCTTCTAGGCTCCTTTGACTCTGGTTTATCATTCTTCAACCACCTCTGCCAAGAGTGAAATTATTTCAGCATTAGTTACCTCCATGAAGAAGTGATAAGAACTCCTCCACCACAAAGAAATGCAGTTGATAAATAGGAGTCTTGGTGGGACATCTCTAGAAGGGATCACTGGGAAGGGGAGCAGCAGAGCCTCCTTCAGCTGCAGAGAGGCCCAGAGGTGCAGCCCTGTGCCCGAGCTTCCAGGGGACTGCCACCACCACTTCCTCCATCTCCCCTCCATAGCACTTGCACTTACCCTGCAAAAATGGGAGAAAATTAGCTCAGCGCTGGAGCAGGCAGCAGGAATGACTCTGAGAGGACTTTAACTCATAAAGGCTTCCAGGCTGGCTTCCCTTAACCGGCTCTCGGCAGTGGGAGTAGAGCTCCTCCATCCCTGCTCCCATCTTGCAACCAGCCCCAGGCCAAAAGTTTCCCTCCAGTTCCAGACTGGAAGAATGACTTTTCAAGAATTCATCCTCATGCATCTGACAACGGCATCATAGGCACATGACTAAGCTTCCTCTACAGAAGGAATATGTAGAAACTTCACCTTCTGAGTAACGTTTAAACAACATCCATTTTCCAAGCTAGGCTGCAGGCTGACAAGCATCTGAAATCACAGAATCACAGAATCACAGAATAACCAGGTTGGAAGAGACCCACCGGATCACCGAGTCCAACCTTTCCTAGCAAACACTAAACCATATCCCTCAGCACCTCATCCACCCGTGCCTTAAACACCTCCAGGGAAGGTGACTCAACCACCTCCCTGGGCAGCCTGTTCCAGTGCCCAATGACCCTTTCTGTAAAGAACTTTTTCCTAACGTCTAGCCTAAACCTCCCCTGTCGGAGCTTGAGGCCATTCCCTCTTGTCCTGTCCCCTGTCACTTGGGAGAAGAGGCCAGCACCCTCCTCTCTACAACGTCCTTTCAGGTAGTTGTAGAGAGCAATGAGGTCACCCCTCAGCCTCCTCTTCTCCAGGCTAAACAACCCCAGCTCTCTCAGCCGCTCCTCATAAGGCCTGTTCTCCAGCCCGTTCACCAGCTTTGTTGCTCTTCTCTGGACTCTCTCCAGAGCCTCAACATCCTTCTTGTGGTGAGGGGCCCAGAACTGAACACAGTATTCGAGGAGCGGTCTCACCAGTGCCGAGTACAGAGGGAGGATAACCTCCCTGGACCTGCTGGTCACGCGGTTTCTGATACAAGCCAAGATGCCATTGGCCTTCTTGGCCACCTGGGCACACTGCTGGCTCATATTCAGTCGGCTGTCAACCAACACCCCCAGGTCCCTCTCCTCCAGGCAGCTTTCCAGCCAGACTTCTCCTAGTCTGTAGCACTGCATAGGGTTGTTGTGCCCCAAGTGAAGGACCCGGCATTTGGCCTTGTTAAACCTCATGCCATTGGACTCTGCCCAGCGGTCCAGCCTGTTCAGATCCCTTTGCAGAGCCTCCCGACCCTCCAGCAGATCGACACTTCCACCCAGCTTAGTGTCGTCCGCAAACTTGCTAAGGGTGCACTCGATGCCTTCATCCAGGTCATTGATGAAGACATTGAACAGGGCTGGACCCAGCACTGCACCCTGGGGAACCCCACTTGTAACTGGCCTCCAGCTGGAGTTAATTCCACTTCCCACAACTCTCTGGGCCCGGCCAGCCAACCAGTTTTCCACCCAGGAGAGTGTGCGCCTGTCCAGGCCAGAGGCTGACAGTTTCTCAAGCAGAACGCTGTGAGAAACTGTGTCAAAGGCTTTGCTGAAGTCCAGGAAGACCACATCCACAGCCTTTCCCTCATCCAGCAGCCGAGTCACTTTGTCATAGAAGGCGATCAGGTTAGTCTGGCAAGACCTGCCTTTTCTGAACCCGTGTGAACTGGGCCTGATCACCCAGTTCTCTTGCATGTGCTTCATGATAGCACTCAAGATCACCTGTTCCATGACTTTCCCTGGCACTGAGGTCAGACTGACAGGCCTGTAGTTTCCTGGGTCCTCCCTGCGACCCTTCTTGTAGATGGGCACAACATCAGCCAGCCTCCAGTCCAGTGGGACTTCCCCAGTCTTCCAGGACTGTTGGAAGATGATGGAAAGGGGTTTGGCCAGCACATCCGCCAGGTCCTTCAGTACCCTAGGGTGAATCCCGTCCGGCCCCATAGACTTGTGGGTGTCTAGTTGGGCTAGCAAGGCTCTGACCACCTCCTCTTGGATCACGGGAGCCTCATTTTGCTCCTCTAGCTCCTGGGTTTGTACACAGACGGAACGACACTCCTTGCAACTAAAGACTGAGGCAAAGAAGGCATTAAGTACCTCAGCCTTTTCCTCATCCCCTGTCACTGTTGTTCCTTCTGTGTCCAATAGGGACTGTATGGTCTCCCTAGTCCTCCTTTTATTATTTATATATTTGTAGAAAGATTTTTTGTTATCTTTCACTGACTTGGCCAATCCAATTTCTAGCTGAGCCTTAGCCCTTCTGATTTTTTCCCTACACAATCTCACTTCCCTCCTGTAGTCCACCCAAGAGGCCTGTCCCTTCTTCCAGAGCCCATAAACATTTCTCTTCTTCTTGATATCCCTCAAGATCTCTCTATTCAACCAAGCTGGCTTTCTCCCCTGCCGGCTTTTTTTCCGGAACATGGGGATGGCTTTCTCCTGAGCTGCTAGGACCACCCTTTTGAAGAGCTCCCAGCCCTCCTGGGCTCCCTTGCCCTTGAGTACTGTCTCCCATGAGACTTCGCCAACCAGCCTTCCAAAGAGATCAAAGTCTGCCCTCTGGAAATTTAATGCTACCGTCTTGCTAACCACCCTCTTCACTTCACCTAGAACAGAAAACCCTATCATCTCATGGTCACTTAGTCCTAGGCGTCCACCTACTGCCACATCCCCCACAAGGCCTTCTCTGTTCACAAACAGCAGGTCCAGGAGGGCACCCTCCCTTGTTGGCTCATTCACCAGCTGTGCAAGGAAGTTGTCTTCCACCCACTCCAGGAACCTCCTAGACTGCTTCCTTTCTGCTGTGTTGTACTTCCAGCAGATATCAGGCAGATTGAAGTCTCCCACAAGAACAATAGGCATTGATCTAGAGATTAACCCCAGCTGTTTATAGAAGAGCTCATCAGCTGCTTCTGCTTGGCTGGATGGTCTGTAACAGACTCCCATCACAAAATCTACCTTCTGGTGGGCTCCTCTGATTTTGACCCACAGGCACTCAACCTCCTGATGGCCACAATCCATCTCAATGGAGTCCAAGTCCTCCCTTACAAAGAGGGCTACCTCGCCTCCTCTCCTACCCTTCCTGTCCCGCCTGAAAAGGTTATACCCCACCATAGCCGTACTCCAGTTATATGAGTCATCCCACCATGTTTCTATGATGGCAACGACATCACAGGCTCCTTGCCCTACAACAGCTTCCAGCTCTTCCTTCTTATTCCCCATGCTGCATGCATTGGTGTAAATGCACTTCAGCTGAGCTGCCAAGCCTTCAGCCCTCCTAGAGGGAACAGAGTTCATTCCCAACTGCCTGGTAACTGGAGTAGCTAACACCAGAGTGCCTGCATCTCCCTTAGCACCCTGAGGTGTGTTCTCCCCCACTTGCTGTGTGGTGAGGTACTGGTGGTCCTCACCCACGCACCCTCTCGCAATCACCAATTCCCTATGTCCAGGCTCGCTCCTGTCTAGCCTGGTCTCAACCCCCTCCCCCTTCACATCTAGTTTAAAGCTCGGTTTATGAGCTCGGCTAGGTTTCTAGCAAGGGCTTTAGCCCCCCTAGGAGACCCATGTGTCCCACCCTTAGCGACAAAGCCTGGGGGTGCGTGAGCCCCCCCATGATCAAAAAAGCCAAAGCCCCTCTCCTCGCACCAGGCTCAGAGCCAGGTATTAATCAAATTCTTCATCCTGGCTTCCTGCTCCTCTCTATTTAGCCTTGGGATGGAGCAGAATACTATTTGTGCCCCAGAGCCCTCCATCATTCTCCCAATGGCCCTGAAGCCATTCTTGATGGTTTTGGCCTTTTTGTTTGCTAGGCCGTCGTTACCAGTTTGGACTATCAGAGGATAGTAGTCTGTCTCGTGGACCAGGGAAGGAAGTTTTCTAGCTACCTCCTTCACTGATGCCCCCGGTAAGCAGCAGACCTCTCTGTGGAGCGGGTCCGGTCTGCAAATGGGTCCCTCCGTTCCTTTTAGGAGGGAGTCCCCTACAACAATCACCCTCCTCTTCTTCTTGATGGAGGATGCTTTTATCTTTTTCTGAGGATGGTGCAGCCTAGGGAAGGATTCTAGGCTGTGGGAACCATCATCCTCATCCTCAGGGCTGGATTCCACCTGCAGCACCTGGTACTTGTTCGCCAGGGGGATCTGGGGCTTTGCTGTCTGGTTGAGGGGAGCAGCTTTCCTTCCTCTGGCAGGAACTTGCTGTCATTCCCCATCTCTTGTTCCCCCAACCCTGCAGTTTGCAGGTGGATGATGTTCGGACACACCAGCCCCAGCAGGCTGCTGAGTTAGTGAGAGGGCCCTGCTCCACTGGTCTATCTCCCTCTCACACTCCCTGATGGTCCTCAGCCTCTTCACCTCCTCCCTTAGCTCCTTCACCATGTGAAGGAGTTCCCCCACTCGAGCGCAGCTTTCACAAGTGGAGCCAGGACCAGAGGCACGAGCCGGCGTGGGAGGGGGGCCCTGCCTGCAGCCCAGGGTCTGGGTAGGTGCATGCACCCACTGTGGCTCTGTCTGGGTGGCAGCATCCACCCTGCCTGCTGCAGCACACGGAGCAGCTTTAACCTTCTGCCGGGTGGCAACCATGGTCTTCGGTGTCTTCTGCCTAGTCCCTAGGTCTTCTCTGCACCCTGCCTTCTTGCCCTGCCCGCTCAAACTGCTCCACTCCTCTTTGCCACGCTCCAGGTCGCAGTGCTCCCAGGGGCTCAGTTTAAATCTCCCGCGGTAGCTGCCGGGACCGCCCCCTCCCGTCAGGCACCGCGCGGGACCGGCGTGTCTTATACAGACCTGTCCATTGCCCATAATAACTGTTTTTCAATAGCACTTTCACATTGTCTTGTACTTGCTCTAATTTTGATGACATGGTTTGTATATGCTTCAACATCGACACAATTTGATCATCTCTTGCTAATCGCAGTGTCTCTCCTGATTCTCCCCCCCCTTTTTTTTTTTTTTTGGTAACAATGTTTTTACTACTTGATGGGTACGTTCAATAATGACATGACTTGGTAAATGGATATCAATACTTTCTGGATAATCCATTAGATCTACTTGTAAATTCAAAATATTTGCCATGCACCACTTAGCATATTCTTTTATCATTGGGATATAAATGATTGTCGGGTCTTGGTCTAATAATTGAACACTTCTTTTTTTTTTTTTTTTTTTTTCAGTGATTATCATTGTAATCATTTCAAATTTAGTGACTATGTTTTTTGGGGTTAGTGTGGCAAAATATCCACTCAATAATTCGTAATGAATCTTTTGAATTTTCCTCTATCATTGCCTCAATTATCCCTAAATGTTGTCTGCACTAGGACTCAGCAGTTGCTGACGAGTGAGACTGGAATGCACAGTGTTCTCACAAATTGGCATTCCCCTAGAGAGATAACACTGTTAACTCCTCTGTTCTTCTTCAAAGCTGAAAGAAAAAAAAAAACTTAGAAAGGAAGGAGAAGGGCGGGAGGGTGGGGGGTGGGGGGGGCACTCACACACATACAGCTGCATGTTTTGCTAGGTATTTTAAAACTTTTCCTTCTGAAGCCTTTCATTCCAAAGATCCCTAGGTAAATCTACCTGTTTGCCGGCTTAGTGGACATTTGAGATTGAAAGGTCCCAGAGATGTATTTCTAAGATTAATCAAAACCGATTTGTAAGTCTTACAAACGTTTGAAGTGCTTCAAACACACACACACGACCACTCGTTTCTCAGCTGGCCGAATACATTCATACAATGTTGGTTATCACTATTGGATCCACAATTTTTCCATGCTACGGATATTTAAACTACACACGGTACCGGGAACATACAACACTTAAAATATGTAGATGCATTATCTAATAAGGCTTATATCGATTGTCTAACAAATATTTCACTTATGGTAGGTTTTTGTTTTGGTTTTGGTTTTGGTTTTTTTTTGGTTGGTTGGTGGGGTTTTTTTGTTGTTTTTTTTTTGTAGTTTCTGTATTGATAGAATTGCGGACTGGTCAGTTGAACAACAGCCTCTGTCTCCCCATATGCCCATATGCCTATTCCCAACCAAATTATTGATAATCATTCTAATTACAAGTTAGTAAAGCCACCCTCCAATGGTCCTTTTATGTTCCACGGTATTGTGTGAAGTGCAGACGATTGCAGCACTACTGCGATGGTGGTGATCACGTTTATCTCGGTGCTGCCTCTGGTTCTTGCTCTGAGGTGAGAGCTGCTGCTTGCTGCGGAGGCGTCTGTGTTGGTACGTGCCTCTGAACCACGCTTTGCTCCTGGTTTTCTGACAATACTGTCCTGTTCTTATCACATTTTGATTTACACCAACTGGTAAAATGTTTGCCCTTTCCACACCAAGGGCAGATTTTAGGCCCTCTATCCTGGCATTGCATGTGGCAGTCTCTTTTAAAATGTCTCTCCTTGCCGCATCTATAACAGAACGTATTTCTGTCCCAGATGACAGTCAGGGCAGCAGCTACGAGCTGTGCTTGATAGGTAAATGATCCCAGCTGTTGTTGTAGGAGTTTTCAGACCACACCATATCTTTCTACATTCATCATTAGGATTTTTTGTCAGCGATTGCAAAATTAAGGCTTCTGTAACTGCTCAGTTGTCTACCTGCTTGTCGAGCACATCCTTCGATGTATCTATAAACACCATATATGGGTCATGCCTGTTTCAACTTTCCAACATCCGGTGTCTTTATAAGTGTTTATAACTGTCTTGATTCTTGAACTGCTACCAACGTTGTTTAATTGAGCCATTTCTTATTGTATCTGTTAACAGGCCCTTCTGTAACTCTGAAACTGTCTGGGTTTTGCGGCGGCAGTGGTGGTGGCGAGCGGCTCCCCCCTCAGCCCAGGGCAGCGGCCCGCTCCGCAGGAGCTGGAGGGGTGGGGGAGCGGCCCTTGGCCGGGCGGCTTGGTTCTCTTTTTACAGTTTTTGGAATCTCCTTTATCGCTTCATCACTAATTAGTTCCCAGCGCAGACCGCCGTGCCGCGCACAGATCAAAGCTTGCAATATTTCAACTTCTCCCTGCTGCTGTGCCTCCCCTCTGGCTTGCACCCGTTGGTCTGAGGGACAGTGAGGCGGGGGATCGGGCTCCTTGTCGGTGTCTATCGGACCCGGATCAAAGGGATTGTCGGCCCTCCCGTCGGGGGGTGCAGAGGCAAGCGCAGCCAGTTTAGGGGGGTGGGAGGTTAGTGCAGTTGTTGACGATCCTGCACTCAGCTCGGGATTATTGCTCTGCTGTTTAGAGCCAACGTGCGCCTTTAATGCTTCAAAAAATTTCCTCCAGGGACCAAGCAACTTAGTAGCTAATTTCAATAGTTCAGTTAGACAAATCTTGTCATATTTAATCCCTCTCTTGGAGAGGATAGGTTGGAGGATTTTCACCACTGCCTCTTTATTATCTTTAAAAAGTTTGGAACCCATTCCTCCCCGACCGCCGCTACTTGCCTGTAGCGGATCTTTGACTCCGGAGTCTTCTCTACTTGGACGCGCGTCTTACTCCAATCTTCAGCAATGCCGGAAAGCCATCAGCAATGCCGGAAAATCATCAGCAGTGCCGGAAAAATCTTCAGCACCGGGTCAGTGCCGGAAAGTTTTCGGCCGGTCCTTCCACCCTCTACCGCGTCTTCAGTCGTTTTGAGCAACTTCGGCAGGCAATCTGAGGGTCCCTGTTTGGGTGCCACTTGTTGACGGGAGCATGGAATCAAAACGGAGAGATCAATGTGATCAGCAAGTGTTCACTTTATTGAGCTTAGCTGTTTCTTTATAAACCCTTTTCGGTTACATAACTGGGTGCCCACGAGGGTATCTACAGTGTATTATTGGTTAAAGGTAGCTGTCCATAAGGCTATTACTAACTCTGGAACGAGTCCAGAGAAGAGCAACAAAGCTGGTGAAGGGGCTGGAGAACAGGCCTTATGAGGAGCGGCTGAGAGAGCTGGGGTTGTTTAGCCTGGAGAAGAGGAGGCTGAGGGGTGACCTCATTGCTCTCTACAACTACCTGAAAGGAGGTTGTAGAGAGGAGGGTGCTGGCCTCTTCTTCCAAGTGACAGGGGACAGGACAAGAGGGAATGGCCTCAAGCTCCGCCAGGGGAGGTTTAGGCTAGGCGTTAGGAAAAAATTCTTTACAGAAAGGGTCATTGGGCACTGGAACAGGCTGCCCTGGGAGGTGGTTGAGTCGCCTTCCCTGGAGGTGTTTAAGGCACGGGTGGATGAGGTGCTGAGGGATATGGTTTAGTGTTTGATAGGAACGGTTGGACTCGATGATCCGGTGGGTCTCTTCCAACCTGGTTATTCTGTGATTCTGTGATATTGGCTAAACTACTGCACATGCTAAGAAACCAAGTTATACTAAAATTAACTATGTTGACAGTTCTCTTCAATTGTTTTTCTTTCAGCTGGTGCTTGTTCCCACAGAAGTAGCCACTACATTCCTCCCAAGTGGCCCCTGTTTATCTTTCGGCTCTCTGTTTCAAGGCCTTCTTAGAGTTGTTCAGTATTAAACAATTGCACAGCATCCAGGCCTTGTTCTCTGTAAAATGTTCCAACATGTTCTTAATCTGTGCTGCTTAATTAGCATTAAAGGCATCTTTAGCAAGGGGCTAGAGGAAGCATTTATTAGATCAGGTTGTAGTTTTGGAGTTGTTGGTTGTTTTTCACTGGAGAGTACATGGTTCACAAAGGACGGTGTGATGCTGAATGGAAGCAGCACTGTATCCTCCTATATAGGGGGCACACAGAGAAGAGCAAAGGAACTGCAAGTTTTACTTTAAATACACACATGTTGATAAAGCCTCTGCTTAATTGCTTGTGGGTTTGTTTTGCAGAAGAAATATTTCTGAATTGGAGAAGCAGAAATCCTTCCAGCTGAGTACTGATTTATTTTGATTAAATGAGTGTGTAAGAAAACAAAAAATTTTTTTAAAGCCACTCGAAGTTACTAATAGCAACTGCGTGCTCAGAGACAAAGTGAAGGATTTCCTGCAGCATGCAAGGCTGCACAAAACAGGATTACTGTTGTTTCACTGCTGACCCTGTAATTTAAAAATTCAAAGCAAAGCTCAGGAATACAAAATCTTTCCCAGACCTGTAAGACTTATTCAGTACTAGATGCAATTAAAGAAAAAAAATCTTAAGTACACTTACAATTTCACACATCACATTTTTTTGCTTATAAGTACACAAAACAGAATTGGGTATCAAAGGAATATTTGGAGTGCTTTACTGGAGATGGTACAAAATGCAACCAAGTTACTTTTACTATATATCTTGAAACTATTTTAATATTTTTAAAGATTGTATTTAATTACAAAGTCCCATATTAGTATTCTATATGTACTAAAGAATTGATATGAATAAAAAAAATTGGATCCTTTCAGTCAAGGAATCATATTATAGAACTGTTTGGATTGGAAGGGACCTTAAAGATCATTCAGTTCCAACCCCCATGCCATGGGGAGGGACACCTCCCACTAGACCAGGATGCTCAAGGCCTCACCCAACCTGGCCTTGAACATCTCCAGGGATGGGGCAGCCACAACTTCCCTGGGCAACCTGTTCCAGTGTCTCACCACCCTCATCGTGAAGAATTTCTTCTTAATGTCTAGTCTAAATCTTCCCCCTTCTAACTTAAAGCCATCTCCCCTCATCCTATCACTACAGGCCCTTGTAAAAAGTCCCTCCCCAGCTTTCCTGTAGGCCCCCTTCAGGTACTGGAAGGTTGCTGTAAGGTCTCCCCAGAGCCTTCTCTTCTCCAGGCTAAACAACCCCAACTCTCTCAGCCTGTCCTCATATGGGAGGTGCTCCAGCCCTCTGATCACCTTTGTGGCTCTCCTCTGGACCCATTCCAACAGCTCCATATCCTTCTTGCGTTGAGGATTCCAGAACTGGACACAATACTCCAGATGAGGTCTCACAAGAGTGGGATAGAGGGGCAGAATCATCTCCCTTGACCTGCTGGCCACGCTTCTTTTGATGCAACCGGGGATATGGTTTGCCTTCTGGGCTGCAAGCGCACATTGCCAGCTCATGTTGAGCTTCTCATCAACCAACACCCCTAAGTCCTTCTCCACAGTGCTGCTCTCAATCACATCATCCCCCATCCTGTATTGAAACCGCAGATTGCCCCGACTCAGGTATATGACCTTGCACTTAGCCTTGTAGAACCTCACAAGTTTCAACAAAGGAAGCCTGAAAAAGCGACCACAATTAAATGTTTGCAACAAAGAACTAATAAGAATAGTATGTCACTTTGTGGTAAAATGTATACAAGTTTACACTTGAGGTTGACTGCTGTTTTTTACATCTAGTGCATAATTTTAATTCCTTTTATTTTTCAGGTGGAATTTGGATCCTCCTATTTTCCAGGAGGAGAAATTGAGCCCACAGTGACAGTGTGCACATCTTTTGTACTTTGTAAAACTGAGGTGTCTACAGCTCAGCTTGGCTCCGGCTCCAGCCCCAGCCCTGCAGCATCCCACACAGCTGCCCTAGAACTGCAGGAGCCCCAAACAAGGCTCCCAGTGAGCACAACTGCTCTAAGCTTGCAAGTGTTAATAGTCAAGTGTCTCCAAAAATCAGGCTGGAAGTTCAGAGCAGAGTAGCTGATATAATCTGAAGAGAGGCTGAAGCAGGGGAGACCTATTCAGGCATTCCTGTCATTTTCAGTTGGGCAATTATTTCATAATATGCAACAGCTGAGGACTCTAGGTGGTAGCCTTCCTCCAGGCTGTTACCCACTACGACCTCCGTGGAAACACTCAACATCTGCTAGGGCAGAGGGTGAAGCCCCAAACCAAACATTTTCTCAGCCAAGCACTCAGGCTGGCATGTTCCTGTCTCAACAGGACCTCTGTGAGGCATTCCTGTGCCGGCATACCATCCCTACACTAGAAAAGCTGGACTGCCCCAAAATACCAACAGCAAGGAAGGATATCTCCACTTGCCCTGTGAGGCACTCTGCCCATGCAAACACTTAAGAGCTGAGAAATTTTATTGACACTCCACTCATTGCATAAATATAATTTATTTGACTTTCCCCTTTTCCATCCAAAGCTGAGCTGTCAGATCTGACAACTAGCTGCTGATTTATGTTTTCTGTGCTGCAGATGACTCAGCTGTGACACAAAGCTTGAACACAGCTGCTGGATAATTTTTTCTCCTGGCATTTTAAATGCTAGGAAGCAACACATGGCTATCTTTGGACAGTTCTTGAGTCGGTCTGGCACTGCCACTGTCTATATCCAGGCTCTTTGCCAATGAATGGGATGCAGCACATGTTGTGAAATAGCAGCAGCTGGGGAGCCATGCAGCTGCTCTGTGGGCACAGGGGGAGACACACACACCCCCCTCAACTTTCACAACTGGTGCAGTGTTACATGATGAAGTGGTGCTAAGGGAGCACCACAGTCCCAGGAAATCCTCCCAAGTCTTGAGTCATGGTTACATGTGTGCAATAAAAAGCCATCATCTAATGTTAGCTGAGTAGGTCTTGAGGCTCTCATCTAACCTATCTTTCTATCCCAAAACACGATCAACACACCCTCGCATTATAAACACCTAAGCAAAGAATTTCTGATCTAATCTACAAAGCCTGCAGTGATTAAGATTCTTTAATTGTCAGGCCATGACCTCCAGTGTCTTACAATGACTTTTCTTGTTACAATAAATCATTCTCTGATGTCTACCCAGCCATGATGCCTTTCAAGACTGTGACTTCTTTCCCCTTCCACAACAAGAAAGATCAGAATATGTTCCTACTCTTTCCAGATCCCTTGCCTACTTTTGCTGTTTGGGCTTGTCTGCTAATTTTTGCCATCTTGATTTCTAGCCAAGAAGGAATTGACAATAAATAGATGTGAAACTAAGGCAACTAACCCTTTTGCCTGAAACTACACAGCAACTCAGAATCGCAGAATTGTTTAGGTTGGGAGAGACCTTTAAGATCATTGAGTCCAACTGTTAACCTAACACTGCTAAATCCACCACTAGACAATGTTCCTAATCACCACATCTACACATCTTTTAAATACCTCCTGGGATGGTGACTCAAAGCCTGTTCCAGTGCTTAACAACCCTTTTGGTGAAGCAATATTTCCTAATGTCCAATCTAAACCTCCCCTAGTGCAACTTGAGGCCATTCCCTCTCCTCCTATCACGTATCACTTGGGCAAAGAGACCAGCACCCACCTTGCTACAACCTCCTTTCAGGCAGTTTGTAGACAGTGATAAGGTCTCCCCTCAGCCTCCTCTTCTCCAGACTAAACCCCAATTCCCTCAGCTGCTCCTCGTGAGCCTTGTTCTCCAGCCCCTTCACCAGCTTCATTGCCCTTCTCTGGACATGCTCCAGCACCTCAATGTCTTTCTTGTAGTGAGGGGCCCAAAACTGAACACAGTATTTGAGGTGCAGCCTCACCAATATGGAGCACAGGGGCAGAATCACTTTCCTGGTCCTGCTGGTCACACCATTTCTGATACAAGCCAAGATGCCATTGGCCTTCTTGGCCACCTGGGCACACTCCTGGCTCATGTTCAGCCATTTGTTGACCAACACCCCCAGGTCCTCCTCTGCCAGGCAGTTTTCCAGCCATTTGTCCCCAAGCCTGTAGCGCTGCACGGGGTTGTTGTGACCCAAGTGCAGGACCCATCACTGAGCCTTTTTGAACCTCATACAGTTGGCTTCAGTCCATAGAATCAGCCTGTCCAGGTCCCTCTGCAGAGCCTTCTTGCCCTCAAGCAGATCAACACTTGCGCCCAACTTGGTGTTGTCTGCAAACTTAGTGTGGGAGCACTCGATCCCCTTGTCCAGATCATTGATAAAGATATGGAACAGAACCAGCCCCAACACTGAGCCCTGGGGAACACTCTTTCCAGCGTATGGAAGATGAGGCAGAAGATACCCAAGAGCAGTTGTCCTCTGAACATCCTTTAATTCTTCCCAATCAAGGTGAAAGAAACAATGTGAATAAGGTCACGAGGTGAAGAGCTTGTGGCACTTCATCAATACCAATGTCATTCTGAGCTTGCAGCTTCTCAGAAATCAGAGCTACACCCTAAGCATAATCAGATACAGATCTCTGGATCTTCAAGGGAAGACATGAAGCAACAGAAAAAATCTCTCTTCCTGCAGATCAGTGAAATTAATTTCTGCAGTGAAGTAAAAGCTCCTGAGGATGGGCACACCATGCTAAATCATTACCATGATCTTTTGAAACTCTTAACTGCAAACAGATGTAGCCACAAATTGTCACTGAGAGCATCACTGCTATTTTTCAGGACATTGCCCAGTACAAATAGTCCCTAGTCAATGCTTAATGCCCTTAGGTGCTCCCATTATTTCTAGATTTTTATTTTTCCCCATCTACAGGAGATTTTGAGATTTTTGGCTTTAGTACAAAACAGGTTTTAAAAGTTGGGGTGTTTAAGGCTGGTGTGGTGGTGGCATGGAAATAAGAGGAGGGCTCTGGGGACTTTGGAAGATCTTTTGGATCTTTGGGAAGATGACATTTGAGGTAGAATTGGAAAGGACAATTTAGCTTCAAAATGATCACATCCCACAAGAGTTCTGCAAAACTATCCATGTATTTTCAGACCTAGAAAGGTCTTACTATAAATCACTTTTTGTTTTTTAAAGCTATCATTTCACTATCCATAAAGCTCTTCATGTACTTTCCTTTCCTTAGCTCTATTTATAATGTAAGGAGAAACAAGAAGTAGTAAACAGTAGACTAGTATCTCTCAAAGCCTTGAACATGGGCAAGCCTTACAGGTTAGTGCCATGAGCTTCCATTTTTTCAGATGACAATGAAACTACAGAACCATAAGAGGCTGATGCTGCTACACCTCATCTTAGCTCTTACCTATGTGAGCAGTACAGTTTGCCGATCTGTGAAGGTAATACTATGACCCATATAAAACAAGTCAGAACTCAACCTGTTTCCATGAAGGTAGACAGCCATCACACACGCAAGAAAATCCCCTTTGTGGGCTGTCTCAGACAGTTCAGGACTTTAGAAGACAATGGGAACTACAGTTCTGAGCTCTAGATCTCAATTTCCATGTCATTCACTTTGATTAACACATTAAATCCCTGCAAGACATTAAGGAGAAATTTTAACTGTTCACTTCAGTTTAAAGGAAATGCTCAAACTAAGAAGCACTCCAGGTATGAGTCTAGAACTCTTCACAAACTTGGTAAATATCAGACGTTATGAATGGAAAAAAAATATGTCCCCAACACAGAAATGACAAGAGAAAAGAAAACAAGGGAGAAAAGCCAATGATCTAGTTGATGCAAAGGAATCCATAATCACTGTACTTGCACCACCAAAGAGAGGACTCGAGGAAAAAGCACAATCCAGAGCCTGGTCAGGGAAAAAGAAGAAAATCAGACTCCCTGATCAGTTCAATTCTAAGTGGCAATGGTCAACCAAATCCTGACAGGGACATCTCCTGGTGAGGGTGCCACCTGGAGGCCAGTTACAGGTGTGCATCACATACAGAAAAAAACTGATGAAGGAAACAGTAAATTTGGACATTATTTTACAAGAAATGTGATTAAACACAGAGTTTCTGTGTGATTTTGGACAAGTTTCTGTTTCTCTGAACCTCTGTGCTCCATTTATAAGAACTGGAATAAATCTTTTTCATCTCTTACACTGAAATGTTTGAGGTTAGCTCTATTATAGGCTGTGGAGTACTCAGATGAGGAGATGCCATATCAGGTAACTCAAATACAAAACTGTAATCTAGATAGTCACAACTGCATTTAATAAAACCAAAACCCATTCAACTATTCACTCCATTTTTTGCTACTTCTACGCTGAATGACAAAAGTCCTTAATACTTGTCTGTGAAAGCAATGGCAATCGTTCAAAGTTCACCAGATCAAGGAGAGCCTACTGATGAAGCCTCCATCCTCCAGCTACAGGAGGTTTCACACTCACAAGCTTTTGTCCTACTGGAGTACTTCAACCACCCTGACATCTGCTGGAAAAGTAGCAGAGCAAGCTGTAGGCAATCCAGGGGACTCCTAGAGTGCATCAAAGATAACTTCTTAATCCAGGTAATAGACACCCCTACCTAAGGGGATGCAATACTGGACCTGATGGTCACCAGTGCAAATGAGTTCATCAGTGACATCAAGATCAGAGGCAGCATGGGCTGCAGTGATCACACACTGGTGGAGTTCACAGACCTGAGGGATATGGGACAGGCGAGGAGTATAGTCAGGACCCTAAATTTCAGGAAAGCAGACTTCCAGCTCTTCAAGGAGTTAGTCAGTAGGACCCCTGGGATGGGATATGGTCCTCAGGGATGAGGCAGCAGAACAGATCTGGCAGATATTTAAGGATGCTTTCCATGAAGCAAAAGAGCGCTCAGTCCCCAGAGGTAGGGAATCAGACAGGGAAGGAAAGAGACCAGCATTGCTGACCTGCTGGTCAAACTGAAGAGCAAGAGGGAACTGCACAGGCAGTGCAAGCAGGGACAGGGAACCTGGGAAGAGTCTAGGGACACTGCTCACTTGTGTAGGGATGGGGTCAGGAAGGCCAAGGTGCAGCTAGAGCTCAACGTGGCAAGGGATGCAAAGACTAACAAGAAGGGCTTCTACAGGTACGTCAACCAGAAAAGGGAGGTTAAAGAAAGTGTATCCCCCCAATGAATGAAAAAAGTGACCTCGTATCCACAGATGAGAAGGCTGAGGTACTCAACAACATATTCATAGAATCATAGAATCCCTAGATTGAAAAAGACCTTTGAGATAATCAAGCCCAACTGTACCTGTCCACTACTAAAACATATCCTTAGGTGTAGCGATTAAGGCACGGACCTCGTCGATGGGGGCGACAATCGAGATCAACTTTATTGAGAGGGTGCAAACCTTATATAGTGCCTCTGTATCCAGTAACAGCTATTCCAGAGAATTTCCACCCATGAGAATCCTGCAGTGCAGCAACAGAGTGCAACCCCCTGTTTTCCACAAATGTGCCCCTTCATGTTTTCTGCCTAGTGCATTCCTTTCCTATTAACCCATGGGCCTTAATAAAGATTCCAAGGTCTCAACAAGCTAGCAAGCATGAGAACATCAGCTGTTTGTTCTGTGCTTGCTGCTAATATCGCAGGTACACCAAGGCATCGGCCACTTGCCCCAGCATACACGCAAAACTGGAATCTTTATGCCCACACTTAGGCACTTCATCTACCCATCTTTTAAATACCTCCAGGGATGGTGACTCAACCACCTGCCTGGGCAGTCTCTGCCAGTGTTTGATAACCCTTTCTGTGAAGAAATTTTTCCTAATATCCAACCTGAATCTCCCCTGGCACAACTTTGAGGCCATCCTCTCAGCTTCCTCTTCTCTAGGCTAAACAACCCCAGTTCCCTCAGCCACTCCTCATAAGACTTGTTCTCCAGACCCTTCACCAGCTTCATCGCTCTTCTCTGGACTCGCTCCAGAGCCTCAATGTCTTTTTTGTAGTGAGGGGCCCAAAACTGAACACAGGATTCGAGATGTGGCCTCACCAGTGTTGAGTACAGGGGCAGAATCACTTACCTGGTCCTGCTGGCCTTGCTGTGTCTGATACAATCCAAAATACTATTGGCCTTCTCAGCCACCTGGGCACACTGCTGGCTCATGTTCAGCCGACTGTCAATCAACACCCCCAGGTCCTTCTCTGCCAGGAAGCTTTCCAGCCACTTTTCCCCAAGCCTGTAGTGCTGCACAGGGTTGTTGTGTCCCAAGTGCAGGACTGTGCACTTTGTCTTGTTGAACCTCATGCCGTTGGTCTCAGCCCAGCGGTCCAGCCTGTTCAGATCCCTCTGTCGAGCCTCCCTACCTTCCAGCAGATCAACACTTCCACTCAGCTTAGTGTCATCTGCGAACTTACTAAGCGTACATTCAATGCCTTCATCCAGGTCATTGATAAAGAGAATGAACAGGGCTGGACCCAGCACTGAGCCCTGGGGGACACCACTTGTCACTGGCCTCCAGATGGATTTAACACCATTTACCACCACTCTTTGGGCCCGGCCATCTAGCCAGTTTTTAACCCAGCAGAGAGCGCACCTGTCCAGGCCAACGGCAGCCAGTTTTTCAAGAAGAGTACTTTGTGAAAAGGTGTCAAAGGCTTTCCCAAAGTCCAAGTACACTACATTCATAGCTTTTCCCTCATGCATTAAGCAGGTCACCTTTCCATAGAAGGCGATCAGGTTAGTTTTTGCATCAATCTTCACTGACAACTGCTCTCCTCACCCCTCTGGGGTCAGTGTACAAGAAGGGGACCGGGGGTAAAGCCTCTCCCACTGTAGAGGAGGATCAGGTTGATGACCACCTGAAGAACCTGAACATTTATAAGTCTATGGCACCTGATGAGATGCACCCCAGAGTCCTGAGGGAATTGGCAGATGTGGTTGCCAAGCCACTCTCCATGATATTTGACAAATCATGGCAGTCAGGAGAAGTCCCTGGTGACTGGAAGAAGGGTAACTTTGTGCCCATTTTTAACAAGGGTAGAAAAGATGACCCTGGGAACTACTGACCTGTCAGCCTCACCTCTGTGTCTGGGAAGATCATGGAACAGATCCTCCTAGAAGCTCTGCTAAAGCACATGGAGGACATGGAGGTGATTAGTGGCAGCCAGCATGGCTTCACAAAGGGCAAGTCCAGCCTGAACAACTGTTTTACCACACTTGACTTTTAGCACAAGCACAATCAGCATAAATGCCCAAACTCTCAAATAATCGCTAAAATCAATTTTTCTCAAGTTATTACAAGGAAGGTAACAAATGATTAGTAGTGATCAAGAAGCTAAGAGTAACAGCTTGTAAAGGCAATGTGTCTAATCTTTATCCTAAGAGAACAATTACATTGACTGAGAAAGATACATCATCAATTGCTTCTTTATCATCATCCAGATCCACAGTTGCTGAGGGGGGCCTTTCTTTTTAGCAGCGAGGATTTGAAGAAGCTGTCCCAGCAACTGGGGTGCCCACACAGTGGGTCCACTCATGAGTGAGGTGTCCCAGCCATTGCTGCAAGGGGCTTAGCTTTTGTACCATTGAACAACTTGCATCATTCAAAAAACATGGAATCTCTGGCCCCAGCTGCTTACTGCCTCTCTTTCTCACACTTTCTTGCACAGGACAATTACACTGATAATAGAACACTTTCTCACACTCCTTTCCATCATCTTCCAGCAGTCCTGGAAGACTGGGGAAGTCCCACTGGACTGGAGGCTGGCTGATGTTGTGCCCATCTACAAGAAGGGTCGCAGGGAGGATCCAGGGAACTACAGGCCTGTCAGTCTGACCTCAGTGCCAGGGAAAGTCATGGAGCAGGTGATCTTGAGTGCTATCATGAAGCACATGCAAGAGAACCAGGTGATCAGGACCAGTCAACATGGCTATCGACACGCTATCAACATCCACTAACAAGTTCGATATAATTTTAGAAGTCAGATTGAATTGCTTGATACTCCAACAGGCCATTTTTTGTAACGTGGTTAAGGCATGAGCTACTCCTACTCCTGGGGCCAACATAACCGCAGCAAGAATCTCGCCCCTATTCCACAATTCCACATTATCTTTACACTCAGATGTAAGCTCTGTGTGAGAGAAGGCTCGCTTCACATGAGATCGTCTTGAAATATTGAAATGATCCACACCAGGAGCAAATAGGGTCAATTTGCCAAGATAACATGGACCCCCTACTGCTTTACTGGGGATTCCTGCCCAAGCCCTATCACCACAGATCAAAAAATAGCCTGGTGGCAACAATTTTGCAGATCCATTGTTTCATATTCCCTTTTCCGTCAAATACATTCCAATCGTATTTCCATAACCATTTACTGTACAAAACCAACTTTCATTGACAGGGATAAATGAGGGAGTTTTACATTTTGCCACATCAGCCCAATAGATTGATCATACTAACCATACTGTGTGAGGGTGAAAATCAATTTGCCATTATTGTCCAGGCCTGCTGCCTTTCCCGATTTGGCCCCTTTCCAGTGAATTTCCACCCATGAGAATCCTGCAGTGCAGCAACAGAGTGCAACCCCCTGTTTTCCACAAATGTGCCCCTTCATGTTTTCTGCCTAGTGCATCCCTTCCCTATTAACCCATGGGTCTTGATAAAGATTCCAAGGTCACAACAAGCTAGCAAGCATGAGAACATCGGCCATTTGTTCCGTACTTGCTGCTAATATTGCAGGTACACCAAGGCATTGGCCACTTGCCCCAGCATACACACAATACTGGAATCTTTATGCCCTCATTTGTAACCAATTTATAAGTCTTACAAATGTCTGAAGCACTTCAAACAGACATACACACAACCACTCATTTCAAAGCTAGCTGAATACATTCATACAATGTTGGTTATCATTATTGGATCCACAATTTTTTGATGCTATGGATATTTAAACTACACACGGTATCAGGCACATACAATACTCAAAATATGTACATGCATTATCTAATAAGGCTTGTATCTATTGTCTAGCAAGCATCTCAATTCTGGTAATTTTTTTTTGTTTGTTTTTTGTTGCTCTGTGAGTACTGTACGTTGCAGGTTCTTTTTTTTTTTGTAGTTTCTGCATTTATAGAATCACAGACTGGTCAGTCGACCCAAAGCCTCCGTCTCCCCGTACGCAGTTTCCTGCATGGGGTACAATTGCTGGAAAACAAATCAGCTGAGTAATTCTAGTGCCCTCTGTTATAAAGTCAGGAGGCACAGGCATCCAAGCTATTACTTGCATTGCTCTTGTAAAGTCGGCATCAGTCAATTCTGGTAAAACAAGCAATCTTTGTAACAGGTGATCATGCAATTAACAGTGCACTAAGTCCATCTTTGCATTCTCTAAGGCTAATTGTTTAAACAAAACTTCTCTAGTGGCGATATTGCCTGCCTGCTTATTTAAGGCCTCTTATAGTTTGTCTAGAAAATTCATGTAATAAACGCCACTTTCCAGATTTCTTTTCATCACAAATACAGGTATGTTCCAAGGACTATTAATTAGGACTATATACCCTTGATCTATTTGCTCCTCCACTAAATTTTGCAATGCATTCAATTTTTCACTTGTTCATGGTTCCAATGCCTATTCCCATTGCACTTAACAAATCGCTCCCCCTAAGATTAGTGGAACGTGCACAACTAAGGGTTACACTATAGCCAATTTTAAAAAAAAAAAAAAATTAATATGCACTTCAACATAGGAAGCTGAGTTTGTAAGGACTAAACCAAATGTATTTCAGGGATTCTTGTGGACCCAAAACCTTGTGAGCCACGCTCTATAGAGTCAGTTTGGAACACAGCTGCTTTGAACAAAATTGATTTTACTATCCAGCTATCCTGTGGTACTAATACTAGTGGAGATGTTGTCCATAACACTAGTGGAAACAGCATCCATACCCTTGCTTGAATTATCCCAGTAAAGCCTGCATCTATGACCCCAGGTTAAACAAAGATTCCCAACCAAATTATTGATAATCATTCTAATTACAAGGCAGTAAAGCCACCCCTCAATGGTCCTTTTACGTTCAGTGGTATTGTGTGAAGTGCAGGTGATTGCAGCACTACTGTGATGGTGATGGCCATGTCCATCCTGGCACTGCTTCTGGTTCTTGCTCTGAGGTGAGAGCTGCTGCTTGCTGTGGAGGCATCTGTGTCGGCACACGCCTCTGAACTGTGCTCTGCTCCTGGTTTTCCGACAATACTGTCCCGTTCTTATCCCATTTTGATCTACACCAACTGGAAAAATGTTTACCCTTTCCACACCAAGGGCAGATTTTAGGCCCTCTATCCTGGCATTGCATGTGGCAGTCTCTTTTAAAATGTCTCTCCTTGCCGCATCTATAACAGAACGTATTTCTGTCCCGGATTACAGTCAGGGCAGCAGCCATGAGCTGTGCTTGACAGATAAATGATCCCAGCTGCTGTTGTAGGATTTTTCAGACCACACAATATCTTTCCATATTCATCATTAGGATTTTTTTATCACTGATTGCAAAGGCTTCAGTAATTGCTCGGTTGTTTACCTGCTTGTCAAGCGCATCCTTCAATCTGTCTATAAATACCACACACGGGTCATGCCTGTTTCAACTTTCCAACATCCGGTATCTTTAAAAGTGTTTGATAAACCAAAAAGCCGCACCTGTTGTAAAATCACATTATTTAAGCTGTCTTGATTCTTGAACTGCTACCAACATAGTTTAATCAAGTAATTTCTTATCGTATCTGTTAACAGTCCCTTCTGTAATGCCAAAACTGCCTGGCTTTCACGGTGGCAGCAGCAGCAGAGGGCAGCCCCCCCTCAGCCCAGGGCAGCGGCCCCCCTGTGGCGGTAGTGGAGCAGTTAGTACTTTCTCTATCAAAGTTCTCTCAGGGGCTGCTGGCCCTGGATCAAAGGGATTATCGGCAGTCGCTGATGTCCCTGCACCAGTCTCTGAATATGGAATATCACTGTCCTTCTCTGCCAGAGGGATAGTGGTTGGATTTGGTCCTCCAAAAAATTCTTTAGCTCCCACCAGCAAAGCCAGAGGCAGAGAAAGATCCACTGCAGGAATATTGCTTTCAGTTTCCCGCATATTTGCCTCAGCTGCTGCCTGGAACATCCGAGCAACAGCTGCCTTTGTCGTCGCCCCTGCCATCATAGTTTCTAACATCCCTTCAACAGTCCCCCAAGTTCGTGCAGCCTCAAACGCTTTGGAATCTCCCATGGTAATTGACTGCCACAAATCTCTCCCCAGGGATTCCCAAACAGTCAAACTGAAAACGTTACTAGGACACACAAAAAAGTCCTTGCACCGTCCCCATATTAAAAGTCAGGACAGTGCCTCTGGGCTCAATTTCACACCCTGTTGAGTTGCAAGCTTCATCAAGAAGTCATGGACCGACTTTTCTTCCGCAGGTACCGCATTCCCCATGGCTGCTCACCTCAAGGCATGGGCTGTCAGCCCCCCAAACTCGCCGGCCCTCTTCCTCTTCTTCCTCTTCCTCTTCTTCCTCTTCCTCTTCCTCTTCTTCCTCTTCCTCTTCCTCTTCCTCTTCTTCCTCTTCTTCCTCCTCTTATTCCTCTTCCTCTTCCTCTTCTTCCTCCTCTTATTCCTCTTCCTCTTCCTCTTCCTCCTCTTCCTCTTCCTCTTCCTCTTCCTCTTCCTCTTCCTCCTCTTCCTCCTCCTCCTCTTCCTCGTCCTCCTCCTCTTCCTCCTCTTCCTCCTCCTCCTCTTCCTCGTTCTCCTCCTCCTCCTCTTCCTCCTCTTCCTCCTCCTCCTCCTCTTCCTCCTCCTCCTCCTCTTCCTCCTCCTCCTCCTCCTCTTCCTCGTTCTCTTCCTCCTCCTCTTCCTCTTCTTCCTCCTCTTCCTCCTCCTCTTTCTCTTCTTCCTCCTCTTCCTCTTCTTCCTCCTCTTCCTCCTCCTCCTCTTCCTCCTCTTCCTCCTCCTCCTCCTCTTCCTCCTCCTCCTCCTCTTCCTCCTCCTCCTCCTCCTCTTCCTCGTTCTCTTCCTCCTCCTCTTCCTCTTCTTCCTCCTCTTCCTCCTCCTCTTTCTCTTCTTCCTCCTCTTCCTCTTCTTCCTCCTCTTCCTCCTCCTCCTCTTCCTCCTCTTCCTCCTCTTCCTCTTCCTCTTCCTCTTCCTCTTCCTCTTCCTCTTCCTCTTCCTCCTCTTCCTCTTCCTCTTCCATACTACTGCAGCCCTTCCACCTGCCTTGTTGATCTCCAGTTTGGAGAGTGTAGCTCCACTCTGCCGACCTACCACAGCGCTCCTATCACGTCGCTGGTCACCATTTGTGGGAGACTGAACCCGTGCAGGTACCCCGGACAAGATCACAGACAATCAATATGATTGGAAATCAAGTCGTTTATTAGCAAGCAAGCAAGCCTTTTGTACTTTTCTGCTATCTTGTCTAATGTTTACGTAATGCTTGGCTAAAGCCCAAAGTTTCCCCTAGTAGTTTTTGTATCAGTAATCTTGCACGTAGGCTGCCTTCTTGTTCTCACGCTGTAGCTGCTTCTCGACCTTGATGCATTCCAAACTTCTCCCTAGCAACCTGATAAGGCCACTTCGTTAGACCAGTATACATTCCCACAATTCCCCCCTTTCTTTTTAAAATAGAATCCATGCTATTTTCCAAAAAAGTCTGGCAGCATCGTAACCAAATAGGAAAACAACAAATAAACAGGCCTA
This sequence comes from Phaenicophaeus curvirostris, assembly GCF_032191515.1. Taxonomy (NCBI): domain Eukaryota; kingdom Metazoa; phylum Chordata; class Aves; order Cuculiformes; family Cuculidae; genus Phaenicophaeus; species Phaenicophaeus curvirostris. Next base: position 1,929,728 of record NW_027206664.1, read on the forward strand.
CTGCAATTAAAGGTACTAAAATTGCATGTAGCAAACTAGTTAGCCAACTTGGACATCCTAAACTCGCTAAGAATTGATCAAAAGGCGAAGAAACCAGAGTAATTTTGTGCATATTTTCTGCAAGTGGCTGAAGCTGCTTCTGGATAGATTTAGAGTGATCAGAAATATTCATACAACACACCTTCCAATTCCTGGCAACCATGGCCCTGTGCTAGCTAAAAAATCTATGGCTGCTCTATTTTGTATAACAGCACGTTCTGGCTTTAAGATGTTCTGGCTTTTCCCACACAAGCTCTACACACTAGGAGAAGTCTGGTTGGAAAGCTGCCTGGAGGAGAAAAGCCTTGGGGTGTCGGTTGACAGCGACTGAACATGAGCCAGCAGTGTGCCCAGGGGGCCAAGAAGGCCAATGGCATCTTGGCTTTTATCAGAAGCAGCGTGACCAGCAGGTCCAGGGAGATTATTCTCCCTCTGTACTCAGCACTGGTGAGACCGCTCCTCAAATCCTCTGTTCACTTCTGGGCCCCTCACCACAAGAAGGATGTTGAGGCTCTGGAGCGAGTCCAGAGAAGAGCAACGAAGCTGGTGAAGGGGCTGGAGAACAAGTCTTAAGAGGAGTGGCTGAGAGAGCTGGGGTTGTTTAGCCTGTAGAGGAGGAGTCTGAGGGAAGACCTTATTGCTCTCTACAACTACCTGAGAGGAGGTTGTGGAGAGGAGGGAGCTGGCCTCTTCTCCCAAGTGACAGGGGACAGGACAAGAGGGAAGGACTTCAAGCTCCACCAGGGGAGGTTCAGGCTGGACATTAGGAAAATGTGGAGACATTTTATAGGGAAGAAGGACTTGATGCTGTGGGCCTTGTTGACATCGAGCAACTCCGACAAGACCTTGAAACAGAGAGCTGAGAGAAAAACAAGAGCTAGTTCATTGGGAAGAAGAAGCAACTGAGAGAAAAACAAAAGAAGAAAAATATCAACATGGTTAATTTTAGTGTAACTTGTTTATTAGCATGTGCAGTTGTTTAGCCAATAATATGTTAGTAATAGCCTCGTGGACAACCACCAAAAAAAAATAAAAAAAAAAAAGGAAAAGGAGAGAGGGAGAAAAAATGGAAAAAGCCCAGTCTGCGGCTGTGTGTGTATGTGAGTGCCCCCCCTTCTCCTAACTTATTCCCTGAATGTGTTCTTTTTAGCTTCAGGGAAGTCCAGAGGAGTTAAGGGTTTTATCTCTCTGGGGGAATGCTAATTTAGAATCATAGAATCATGGAATAACCAGGTTGGAAGAGACCCACCGGATCATCGAGTCCAACCATTCCTATCAAACACTAAACCATGCCCCTTAGCACCTCGTCCACCCGGGCCTTAAACACCTCCAGGGAAGGTGACTCAACCACCTCCCTGGGCAGCCTCTGCCAGTGCCCAATGACTCTTTCTGTGAAAAATTCTTTCCTAATATCCAGCCTAAATCTCCCCTGGCGGAGCTTGAGGCCATTCCCTCTTGTCCTGTCCCCTGTCACTTGGGAGAAGAGGCCAGCACCCTCCTCTCTACAACCTCCTTTCAGGTAGTTATAGAGAGCAATGGGGCCTCCCCTCAGCCTCTTCTCCAGGCTAAACAACCCCAGCTCTCTCAGCCGTTCCTCATAAGGCCTGTTCTCCAGCCCCTTCACCAGCTTCGTTGCTCTTCTCTGGACTCGCTCCAGAGCCTCAACATCCTTCTTGTGGTGAGGGGCCCAGAAATGAACACAGGATTCAAGGAGCGGTCTCACCAGTGCCGAGTACAGAGGGAGAATAACCTCCCTGGACCTGCTGGTCACACCGTTTCTGATACAAGCCAAGATGCCATTGGCCTTCTTGGCCACCTGGGCACACTGCTGGCTCATGTTCTGTCGGTTGTCAACCAACACCCCCAGGTCCCTCTCCTCCAGGCAGCTTTCTAGACAGACTTCTCCTAGTCTGTAGCACTGCATAGGGTTGTTGTGCCCCAAGTGCAGGAACTGGCACTTGGCCTTGTCAAACCTCATGCCATTGGACTCAGCCCAGTGGTCCAGCCTGTTCAGATCCCTTTGCAGAGCCTCCCTTGTGAGAACACTCTGCCTTCCAGTGTTCCTTATCAGATCAGCAACTGCTGGGCCCTAGCCCAGACAACCATTAGGGATATTAAGATATTAGGATTCATTAGAAATTATTGAGTGGATATTTTACCACATCAGTCTTAAAAACAAACAAATAAACAAACAAACCATAGTCACTAGATTTTAAATGATTACAATGATAATCACCAAGGGAAGAAAAAAGTTATTAGGCCAAGACTCGACAATCACTTATATACCAATGACAAAAATATGCCAAGTGGTGTATGGGAAATATTTTGAATTTACAGTTAGTTCTGTTAGATGATCCAGGAAGTATTGATATCCATTTACCAAGTCATAAATTGTTTTCCTCTTTACAAATATTACAAATGGAACAGAAGCCTTCATGTAGAGAGCAACTAGTTGACAGCCCTACAATATTTACTGATGGCTCAGGAAAAACAGTTATTACAGGCAATGAGAATTCAAAATCAGAAACCAAAAATTTTGGTGCGAATGGTCTTGCGAGGTCTGATAACCTTGACCAAAAAAGGACATGGAAAAGAAATAGAGATGTTGGTTGACACTGGTGCTGACGTCACGGTGATAGCAAAATCACACTGGCCTTCTGATTGGCCTCTATCGGCATCAGACGGAACAGTGACAGGAGCCAGAGGCTTTGCGGGTGAAACATGGATGAGCCAAAAGACCATGACTTTTGTGTTACCCGATGGCGGACGCTGTTTCACCAGACCTTATGTGGTGGCAATCCCCATGACCCTCATGGGGAGGGATCTGTTATCACAATTGAAATGTGTCATCAGTACGGCTGCAAAGGCTCCTTTTCAATAATGGCCACTGGTCAGCGACCGACACTCAAGCTAAAGTGGAAAACTGATAAATCAGTTTGGGTAGATCAGTGGCCACTATCAAAAGAAGAGGTCGCAATCTTGCAACAGTTAATTTTAGAGCAATTGGAACTTGGACACGTTAAAGAGTCTGTCAGTCCATGGAATACACCAGTGTTCATGATCCCGAAGAAATCAGGAAAGTGGAGACTATTACATGACTTGTGAAAGATCAACGAAGTAATGGAAGATATGGGAGCATTACAGCCAGGACTACCATCACCAACAATGATTCTGAGACATTGGAACATTTTGATCATAGATCTCAAAGATTGTTTTTTTACTATACCATTCGTCCAGAGGACAGAGACAAGTTTGCCTTTTCAGTGCCAGAAGTAAATAAGCAAGCGCCTATGAAAAGGTATCAATGGGTAGTATTGCCACAAGGCATGAAGAACTCACCGACAATTTGTCAACAATATGTGGCCAAGGCACTGGAACCTTTTCAACAACAGCATCCGCATTTGATAGTCCTTCATTATATGGATGACATTTTGATAGCGGGACAGGATCAGCTTGAACAATGTCAAATAGAGCTTGTAAATGATTTACAACAATTAGTGTTATCCATAGCCCTAGAAAAGGTGCAGGCCCAACCACCATGGAAGTATTTGAGTTGGAAAATATTTGACCAAACTGTTGTACCACAAAAGTTGACAGTACAGGTTGACATCAAAGCACTAAACGATGTGCAAAAGATGTTGGGAAATATCAGTTGGGTACGATCATTGCTGGGAATAGATAATCAGATGTTAAAACCTGTATTTAATTTATTGAAGGGTGATACAGATTTGAACACCCCACAAAAATTGACAAAAGAGGCATAATGGGCATTAGAACAATTTGAAAAGGCCACAGCCTGTGCATTTACTGTTAATTAATAATGAAGTTCAGCCTGTGGGAATTATAACGCAATGGCTGGAAGACAGAGTGGAAAATGATAAATTGGGAATTATAGAATGGTTGTTTCTTAAACATCAAATGAACAAAACAATATTGACCAGCCCTGAAGCTTTTGCCATGCTGATAATTAGAGGTAGAGAAAGAATTTTAGAGTTGAGAGGGTATGAGCCAGACAGCATTATAATTCCCATGAAGGAAGAATACTTACAGTGGTGTTTGCAAAACGGTTTAGCATTGCAAGTGGCATTGGAAAATTATACGGGACAATTAAAGACACATCATCCTAGCAGTAAGTTCATAACTTTTTAAAAAAATCAAGTTATTGAAGAGAAAATAAAATTAAGCCCGGTGCCGGTGCAAGGCCAAACTGTTTTTACAGACGGGAGTGGAAGAACGGGAAAAGCAGTAATTGTATGGTTGGAGGGAAAAGAGTGGAGAAACGTAGCATTTTAATACAGGCATCTCCACAAATTGTAGAGTTAAAGACGGTGGTTGAGGCTTTTAATAAATGGCCCGACCCACCTTTGAATGTTATCACCTGTGGGAGTGGGAGTCGGACCCCGAGTAACGATGAAATCTCAATGTGAGTATAGTCGTTCTCCTTTATTCATAAACACAACACTCCTTATATACTTATTCTAGCAGAGCACAAGCTAATAAAACAACTTACAATTGGTCCTACTGTACTGTCCATACACCTTAAGTAGTTACAAGATTGGTTAAAAGATGTTAAGCACTCAGAGGGGGCTGGTACAATGGTCTTGACGTTTTAGGGACTTTCCAGCACTGAGTTCCGTACTTTTGTTATGCACTTCTTCTGTCAATATACCAAGGTCAGTTTTAAGGAGGAACGCCAGGCCTAGTCACAAGTGTTAACCCTGGATTGTTCATTGCTATCAAATCACGTCCTCGGTTGTCGAGCCATCCTTCCACATTCCCCCTTTTTGTTTTTGAACAAGCCAGGCTTCATTAGTTATGTGCAACAGCATTTTTCTTACACATGACATTACACAACTAAAAAGTGCGATCCCTATAACTACCATTATCAACAACATTAGTCCTGTCTTTAACACGCTTCTTACAAGACCTATAAAGAGGCAATATTTAGCGTTTAAAGAGTCCACAAGCTCAAGTTCTTGTGGCTCAGGTCCAATTGGAAGTTTATCATCCCACAGGTCATATGAGTTAAATACGTGACTCATGTTACTCCACCTAAAAGGAATTGTGCTAGTAATGTTAAATTATGATTTTAACATTTGCATTGATTGATTAAAGTGTAAAATATTTCTCATGGGGACTCCTATGAGACAGGTCACAAATGGTGCCAAGCTAGCACAAAGGCTAGTGGTATTTAACGCTCGTACAAGAGTAACCCAAACATTTTGTCATAGGTCGAATAAACTAGGATGATAAACCGCAATGACCAAGTTTAAAAATCCCAAATACAGCCAAAATTGCCTCATTTTCGTTGTTGCGTCCAGTTATATTATTATATTATTTCTGTTATACCCTATTACCTTCACACACACACCTTTTTTTTTATAAAATAATTAACAGATTAGTATTTCACTAATGATACTCCTCGCTACAACTACTACAAGTACACAAAACCCACGGGTCGCAGTTACTGTGATCGGGACAACAAAGTTCTGATCTCTTCATTTATTCACTCGCATTGTCTTCTTGTGTTGACAATTGGTCACGTGCCAAAGATGATTCTTGATAGGGTCGAATACTTCTAGCTGGTATCCATTTAGGACCACCCTCTTGCGGATGCTGTGAATGTATTTTCCCTTCAAATCCTAATAGGGCTTCCTGTATTGTCGTTGCATTTCGTAACCACCATTCCAGGTCTATAGCATTAACTGGAATGCTAATATCTGCAGGCTCTTGTCCACTGAGCTCAATGATTCGAGATCTACCTTTTCGTACCAATTCTGCTACAGCATCAGGTCGGGTTTGGATACTTGTTTTTGGCTGCACTCTTAGAAATACCCATTCCAAGATGATAAATCCATCAAGCTCGTCTTTGTCAGTGGCATTGCTGTCTAGTAAGTGCGATGATTCTATAGATAAAGTAGATAGTATCTCCCCCTTTTTGTTTTGCCACTGACAAATGACAGCATATGGTGATTCTAAACCGTTACAGACCACAAGCGAAATAGGTATATGCACCATTCACCGAGATGACCAAGACATTTGCAACTTGCAAACAATCTTTTGTAACAGGTTATGGTGTTCTGTAGTAAGTTCGATCTCATGAGCTGGATCCGCATTGCGTAATAATGCGGTCAGCGGGGCAATTTTGGTGTTTGAGATCCCCACACAGTTATGTATCCATTGAATGTCACCTAACAATGTCTGTACATCTTTTACTGTTTTTAAACAAGTTTTGAGCTCTATCTTTTGAGGCCGAATTTGAACATCAGTGATATGCCAACCCAAATACTTGCAAGAGCTTGATCTTTGCACTTTGTCAGGTGCAATAACAAGTCCTTTTGCTGTTAACATATTCATTAACGTTTTTAATGCTATATCATCAAAAGGGGCCTCCTGACAACAAAGTATATCATCCATATAGTGATAAATGATTGTTTTTGACCATTGTTGACGAATTGCTCGCAAGGCCCATGCAATGTATAGTTGACACAAGGTGGGTGAATTTTTCATACCCTGCAGTAAGACCACCCATAGGATTAAGAGCATCCATAATGTTAACGTCCTCCTCATTCTTGTCGACTGCTTTCGTGGTTGGGGCTTAACAGTTGTCACACAGCAACGTGGGCTTGATCCACCTTGCAGGTGCCCAAACTGGTCCTTTATCTGTTAAAACACAAGCAGAACCTTGTCCCCATGTTAGTAGCTTATACAGACCTGTCCATTGCCCATAATAACTGTTTTTTCAATAGCACTTTCAAATTGTTTTATACAATTTGAGTGGGAGTCGGACCCCGAGTAACGATGAAATCTCAATGTGAGTATAGTCGTTCTCCTTTATTCATAAACACAACACTCCTTATATACTTATTCTAGCAGAGCACAAGCTAATAAAACAACTTACAATTGGTCCTACTGTACTGTCCATACACCTTAAGTAGTTACAAGATTGGTTAAAAGATGTTAAGCACTCAGAGGGGGCTGGTACAATGGTCTTGACGTTTTAGGGACTTTCCAGCACTGAGTTCTGTGCTTTTGTTATGCACTTTCTTCTGTCAATATACCAAGGTCAGTTTTAAGGAGGAACGCCAGGCCTAGTCACAAGTGTTAACCCTGGATTGTTCATTGCTATCAAATCACGTCCTCGGTTGTCGAGCCATCCTTCCACAATCACCGATTCAATCTATGTAGCAGGAATTGTGCAAAGAATGAAAATATCAATTCTGAAAGAGGTTTCAAATCAGCAATTATTTGAGTTGTTAAAAAAACTGCTACAGTTGTTGAATCAGCGAAGGGCGATGTATTATGTATGTCATGATAGGAGTCACACCAGTTTGCCAGGGTTTTGCGCAGAAGGAAATGCTAGAGTGGACAAATTAATGCAACCTGGTTTTTTAGCATTGCAACCAATGCCTGATTTGTGGCAGCAGACATGAATTTCTCATTACTTTTTTCATCAGTCAGCAAAAGTATTAAGGAGACAGTTCAATTTACCTATCACAGAGGCAAAAGCAATTGTGCAAGCCTGTTCGGATTGTCAACAAGTCACCAAAGGTCCGTCGTTCGCGGTGGTCCCGCGAGGATTAAAGTCGTTACAGTTATGGCCAACTGATGTGACTCACATTGCAGAGTATGGAAGATTGAAATATGTACGTGTTTCTATAGACACATACTCAATGGCAGTTGTATTGACTGCGCTATCAGGGGAAACATCATGCCTTGTACAGACACACTTTAGACAAGCTTTTGCCACTTCAGGAATTCTGCAGTTAATCAAGATATATAAGGGACCGGCATATGTTTCACAGAGTACGCAGACCTTTATAAGCAAGTGGGGTGTATCACATAAAACGGGAGTCCTGCATTCCCCCACTGGCCAAGTCATTATTGCGCGTACTCATCAGGTGGTAAAAACGTTGTTAGCAAAACAAAAAAGGGGAGAATCAGGAGAGACACCACAAAACAGATTGATGAAGGTGCAATATGTGATGAATTTTTTGCGATTAGCGGGAGATGATCAAATTGTGCTGATGTTGAAGCATATGCAAACCATGTCGTCAAAAATAGAGCAAGTACAAGAAAATGTGAAAGTGCTGTTGAATAACAGAAGAGGGCAATGGATGGGTCTGTATAAGCTATTAACATGGGGACGAGGCTATGCTTGTGTTTTAACAGATACAGGACCAGTTTGGGCGCCAGTGAGGTGGATCAAGCCCGTGTTGCTGTGTGACAACTATGAAGCCCCAGCTACAATAGCAACTGGCAAGAATGAGGAGGATGTTAACATTATGGATGCTCTTAATCCCATGGGTGATAGTTGAAGGAGGTCGCTGGGCAATTGATACTCGAAAGAATGTGTGGATAATATTTGCAAATATGACAGGTCAAGACTCATTTTGTCTCTCTCTAGCCTCCCCAGGAGATCCGTTTAGAACGTGTTTGATAAATTACCATTAACACAAAGAGACTATTTGAGTTTTAAGCCTTTTGTAAACAATAATTCAACCCTCATAGTACATAATGCCACAGATGTCAAAAACTTGATACTAAGTTTAAAGTACCCTGGCTTGGAGCCTCAAGAGTTAGGACTGTTAGGATCACTGAAAAATGGGAGCTGCATATTTTGGTATGGACAGGAAGCCCCAGGAAGTTGGGGTAGGATCTTCTAGCTACAAATTCGTTTAACCCGAAAGTAGGTAGTATATTGTATCATGGTGGTGTGAAGGAGGAAAAGAAGCCATAGAAATTAATGCAATTTATAGTCTGAAGAAATTACCACCTGGCATTTTCCTGATATGTGGCGATCGAGCCTGGTCAGGAATCCCCTCAAGACCTAGGGGTGGACCCTGTATTCTAGGGTGGATAACCGTGTTTATGCCATCTATGCAAAAACTACTGCAGCAACACAAAAGAAACAAAAGTCGAGCTAGACGTAGTGTCACTTATGATGAAAATTGTAATAGTCAGGTGCAGAATTGGGATTGTACTTCCTGAATTTCAGCTGCCATTTTTGCACCACAAGTAGGAGTAGCCAAAGCATTGAGTACATTAGATAAATTAAGCTCTTGGTTTGCAAAACAAGTGAATTTAACTTCAAAAGTATTGAACAGCACTTACAGTAGATGTAGATTCTGTAAGACATGCCACGCTTCAGAATCGAGCAGCAATAGATTTTTTATTATTAGCATAAGGCCATGGATGCGAAGAGTTAGAAGGAATGTGTTGTATGAATTTGTCAGATCATTCTGAGTCAATACATAAAGCCATAAAGAAATTACAAGATATGACAAAACAATTGACATGTGGACAAGGATTTTTAGATAGTTGGCTAGCAGTGTTTGGGATAACAGGATGGCTATGAGAACTGTTGAGCAAAGGAGGAATGTTATTTTTAATGGTGTTAATTGTTTTAACAATTATCCCCTGTGTGTTACAGTGTGTACAACGTCAAGTTAATTGTATGCTCTACCTAAATGCTTTAGTTGAAAAACAAAAAGGGGGAATTGTAGAGACATTTTATAGGGAAGAAGGACTTGATGCTGTGGGCCTTGTTGACATCGAGCAACCCTGACAAAACCTTGAAACAGAGAGAGCTAGCTCAGTGGGAAGAAGAAGCAACTGAGAGGAAAAAAAAAGAAGAAAAATGTCAACATGGCTCATTTTAGTGTAACTTGTTTATAAGCATGCGCAGTTATTTAGCCAATAATATGTTAGTAATAAGCACGTGGACAAGCACCTTTAACCAATAATAAACTGTAGATAAGTGCGTGGACAGCTTATGCTTAGCCTGATGTGTAACCCAAAGCGACAGCTAACACAATAAAGGATCATCAATCCATCAGATTGAAGTCTGTGTCTCAATCCCCTCATCATATTCTGTTAACAAGGAGAAATAATTTCTCTTTGGGGCTGAAAATCGAGCATCTTCCACGGTCCTCAAATCTTTTCAAATAATCAACTTAGAGTAAAATAAAAAAATGCGCTCGTAAGATGAAGTCATTTGTGCTGCTCAATTTTCTGAGCTCTTGGAAAAGTAGATATAGAAATGTCAGGGAGTCAAACCTGCCCTTATATTCAGGTTCTAGAAGATGACAAGTCTGGAAAATTGCCCATGACTTTCTGTATGTAAAATTATAACAGAAATTATTTTTGGTTAGTATTCTTCTGAAACCCTGTGCAATGCAAACACTGCCATCCAGTGCTAGTTCATGAGAACAACCTATTATCATTCAACTTCACTAACATACAGAAAAAGATAGCAAATGAATCACAGAATCACTAGGTTGGAAAAGACCCACTGGATCATTGAGTCCAACCATTCCTATCAATCACTAAACCATGCCCCTTAGCACCTCGTCCACCCGGGCCTTAAACACCTCCAGGGAAGGTGACTCAACCACCTCCCTGGGCAGCCTCTGCCAGAGCCCAATGACCCTTTCTGTGAAGAATTTTTTCCTAATGTCCAGCCTAAATCTCCCCTGGCAGAGCTTGAGGCCATTCCCTCTTGTCCTGTCCCCTGTCACTTGGGAGAAGAGGCCAGCTCCCTCCTCTCCACAACCTCCTCTCAGGTAGTTGTAGAGAGCAATAAGGTCTTCCCTCAGACTCCTCCTCTACAGGCTAAACAACCCCAGCTCTCTCAGCCACTCCTCTTAAGACTTGTTCTCCAGCCCCTTCACCAGCTTTGTTGCTCTTCTCTGGACTCGCTCCAGAGCCTCAACATCCTTCTTGTGGTGAGGGGCCCAGAACTGAACACAGGATTCGAGCAGCGGTCTCACTAGTGCCGAGTACAGAGGGAGAATAACCCCCCTGGACCTGCTGGTCACGCCGTTCCTGATACAAGGCAAGATGCCATTGGCCTTCTTGGCCACCTGGGCACACTGCTGGCTCATGTTCAGTCGCTGTCAACCAACATCCCCAGGTCTTTCTCCTCCAGGCAGCTTTCCAGCCAGACTTCTCGTAGTCTGTAGCACTGCATAGTGTTGTTGTGCTCCAAGTGCAGGACTCAGTATTTGGCCTTGTTAAACCTCATGCCATTGGTCTCAGCCCAGAAATTAGGAGAAAGACTAAGTTCTCATTGCAGTAATAGTGAATAATATTAAAATGTAGTGAGTGCAAACAGCCCACCACAAATATGCATTACATGTGTGCAAATGCTTCAGCACAAAGCTGGAGAATCTATAGCTAGTAATTCAAGAAATGTGCTTTTTGCTTTAACAAATTAACCCTCTGGGCTAACAATACAGCTAAAAAATATTGTATTTAAAGACACGAGATAAAACCCCACACAGTGGCCCAGGATTTGGGCTTCAATAGACCTCTTCCCCTTTCTCAGAAGTATTTGAAAGCTGTTTTATTTATTACCTGGGTCATTTTATCAAATAATTGCAGCCATGTAACAGGATATAGTCTCCAGAATATCCAATCTGTTTATAACATGGATCACAAAGAGAGGATGCAGATCACGGGCTGCCAATTTTCTTTCAGTGGCAGGGAATTTATTTCATAGAAATCTTCTAGTAGGCTATATGCCCAATTACAGAGGCAGAAAAAGAAGAGAGGGAAAACCAAAATGCAACAAAAATAAAGATTCCAATTGTTCCCCTCAATCAATCCAGAAGGAAAGTTTCTTCCCAAGTCCAAAACAAGCCCACGTTTAACACTGATGAAAAGGTACTACTTCAGCACCCATAGATGCTTCTCAGTTTCTAAGAGAGAGAAACCCATACAACAACTCCAGTTCAGACCTATCTGTCTATGGAATTCTTATTTGTGCTTCTTTTTACCATTGATATTGTGTTCAGGTAACTAAATGGCAAGCTACATTTCCTGAAACCACCCAACAAGCCTGATCTGTACCACTGTAGAAATATCCATCTCATACCAAAATATCTACCTCAGGCTGACGAGCGACTCATGTCCGTGACTGGTCCAATCCCGTGTCAGCAAGCTGCTCCTACAAACAGGAAAGAGTTCATTCATAACTGACAACAAAAAAATAACAATGAGGAAATAGATTTTATCATTTCCCTTAGGTTTTGACCTAAACAGGCAAACAAGAACACAGTTTGGCAACAACAGGAACGCATACTATTTAAACCACAGCTATAGTTGGTATATGAAATCAGTTGCTACTATATCAAGAATAACAAATCTTTCCAGAAAACTAGTGGGAAAAGAACACAAAGCATGGCTGGGAAAAGGCTACTTAATAAAATGACATCAACTGTACTACGTTTTCCATCACATATATGTCAAGGTATTGGACAGCATCCAAATGCTAAATAAAGCATTCACATGTCCTTCATCAAGTAGGAAAGGTGAAGGAGAAGACAGTACAACTTCTGACTTCTGTGTTTAATCATTCATTAATTTCAAAAAATGGCTACATTCAGAATTTTGACACACAATTTACCTCAGTGAACCAACTGCTCTACTAGTAGCTGCCTGTATACTCTTATATCACAGTATCTCACAATAACCACAAGGTAGCCCGAGCCAATACATTTCTCGGTGCAAGAAGAGAAATTATCTTTGCATTTGACATAGGATGCCCTGGGCAGAGACCATGAATACAGCAGGAACAACTCAAGTGTAGTAACACATTGTCCTGTTAGCCCAAGATTCCTAAACCCTGGAGTTTAGGAAGCTCCAGGGATGTCTCTAACTACAATTTTGGGCCAAACCAACCATGACTGTGCCATACTGTCACAACGCCTTGTTAGAAAATTCCTTCCATTTACCTCAGCAGTCTTAATCTTGATTTAAAGAGATACCAGTACACAAATACTGCTTCATCATCTATGCTCAAGCTAACCCCTGTAATACATCCAACACCAGAAGGGAGAGAACGGAGAAAAATTTGCATTTCCCTGTGAGATTTCCCAGTGGAAGCATCCACAGCAGTTACACTAAGACTCCCAAAGGCCAGGGGAAAAAAGGCCAAGGGGAAAGCCATCTGCATAAAAGCAAAGAGTAATATGCTTCTACATAATTCCCTAATACAGTTACAGACCTGTTATGCAAGCTAAACTTTAGATCACAGAGAGGGGCCACGGCAAACCTGCATGAAGCACACAGGTCTGGTATCTTTGCTACAAGCAGTGCCACAATTACTACTTTAAATGACAAACACCAGAAAATAATTAGACTGGAAGGGAGCTGTGGAGATCATCTGGGCCAATCCCCACTCAAGGCAGGGGGACTGATCCTACTATGCTTGGCAAAGCACTTCAGATTACATCCTCTAGGGAAGGGACTTGATACTGATTTTTTTTTAAGTCTCCCACACACTGGTTAAAATAAATTCTTAATTGGGAATGGGTTTTGTTTTGCCTGGCTCCTTCACTCTGACTACAGAGCCCACAATAAATGTGGTAAGAAAATCAGGTTTGCCTTCAACCTCAGCCAAAGGCAACTGGTGGAAGATGCCAGCCCGTACCTAAAAACTGCTTGTAGACCATTTTTTGCTTAAAATAACGGGCTTGATGGTACCCCAAATCTCTTTTGATTACTGAATGTGTCCATAGCACGTGACTTTTGATGGATACTTCCAAATATTGTGAATTAGAGATGTATCAAAACCCTGAAAATTCAGTTATCATAACCAATGTTCCACGTTGCAGAGACCAGCAGTATTGCTTATATCTTTCCCTTTTCTCATTCATTATTCACTCTTTAAGCCACTTTTTCAGCATCAGCGCTACAGTTAGTTTTTTCCTTATGTTGCTCAATTCCAGTTCCATTTCTGTTTTTTTATTCTGTTGCATACAGCTCTGAAGTCATAGAATTGATAGCACAGAAGAAGCTGGTGAAGAGAGAGATTCAGTGGGAATGCTCAGAAGTCATCTCTTCTCAGAATTATTATTTTCTCCACACTTTACACAAATGACTTGTTTTTGTTCTCATATTATGATCCATCAGATAACTGCCAGCTATTTTAGAGGAGGAAAGTAAAATAAGTCACTAAAGGTATTTCCTTCCTTAACTAACAAAAATTTCATCTAGAAGGGGAAATGGCCCAGCAATCTGAGCAGGAGGAAGTGAACAAGGCCTGGCACTAGTGAATATAGACACTTGGTTTGACATGATCAGATGCTCCACTCTTGGCTTACCAAATTGCCTTTGAGAGAAATTATATTCAGTCCGTAAAAATGCACATCCTTGAAACATCCAGCAGTATCACAGTTTCTTCCTCTTCCCAAATGGTTCAAAACTGCTTGCCCATCCAGCTCAGGAGAAGATCTGTAAGAACCAAGCCCCTGAACATTATACAAAAACTGGATTCCAAGGCAGATTTTGATCCTTCCTTACTGCCAGTGGTCAGCACAAACCTGCTGTGTTATGAGTCAAGGGCAGGCTATGGAGAGGGGCCCAGAAAGACCAGGCTAACAGCTGCCATTTCTCTGTGGCTGAGCTAAGGAAACCACCTTACATTAACTGAGGCCAGGTAAGAGAAGGAAGAAAGAAGAGCTGAGACTGAAAGACCAGTTACGGTTCCCCGGTCCTTGCCTAAGCAGTACGTAAGCAACTCTAGCTTGTGCTACCTGACACGACAATCCTAGTGGCAGCATCCTGCAGCCACTGATCACAAAAGCACAGCCAAAAAAAACAGGCCCTAACTGTGGCCGCTACACCTCTCAGGCTTCAGAGACTTCCTTTGCTGGGATAATCAAGTTAGAGCTTTGAGCTCAGTTCCTGTGTCCTCCAAAGCTGCCCAAAGGGCGCAAAAGAAGCTAGACAAGCAAGATTCCTGGTGTGAAAGTCAAATTCAAAACTGTTGAATTGAAAAACCAGAGGGAAACATCACAGACCATCATTCCTGATACATAGTGGGAAGAATTACTTGGCAAGAGAAGCATCCTTTGTTTCAAGTGCCATTGCACTGTTTACCAGGACACTGAGGTAGCTGGTACCTTCGCTGGTCAGACTGGACAGGGGAAGATCCAGGCTTTCTGCAAGAAGTCCCTGTACATAGATAGCTGGTAAACAAATACAAACCAAAATAGCAATTTTTTGGTATCACTGTTCTTTTAAGGCCTAGATGGGACTCTGTTTTTTAACACGTGTGTTAAAAATGTATTATGGTTCCCTGAACCACTCCCTCCAAAACCCCCAGATTATCAAACACTCACTCTAGGCAGCTCAAGCATAACTTAATCACCCCACTGTTGTTTCAGATTCCTCAAATGCTTACTTTAACAGTGGATTAGCACCAGTTCAGACTCTTAAATCAGCTGTAGTGTTGCTTCCCTGTCTATCCAGACAATATTTCAATGCTGTGCTACTCAGCCCAACAGGCTAGGTTATTTTAGCAATTAATCTGCTTGTCTGTATTTACAGCCTCCTCAAGATGGCTTAAAAAATTGCTCTTAACCAAACTTATTTCACTGTAAATTTTGCTGAAAGGAGGGCATGAGATGCATTTTAGTAAAAGCTGTACCAGAACAAAAGCCAAGTTTGTTCCAATTATTTTTATATATATATATATATTTGTTTGTAAGATTTTAACAAAGATGATCTTTAGGGTCACTAAGAAAAACTAGCTTTGATGGAACCAAGAAGCAGAGCTTCAAATTGACCTTCTGCTTCATAGAATCACCAGGTTGGAAAAGACCCACCGGATGTCCTCTATCAGCAAAGAAACATCCCTGTCTCTGGCTTCATTGCATTCTCCAAGCTTCTACAAGATACCAACAGTCTTTGCATTCACTTCATACTGTGGAATAGGCTGATTCCCATTTATTTTTTTAGCCATAAAGTAACTGGCCCAAGAGGGGGGGAAAAGAGTAAACGATCAAGTGAAACAACAGAAAATAGCTGGTAGATGTGATAAATATAATGTGCTGCAAGCTCTGTGTTCCTGAAGAATAACTCCTACTACATCAGTTGAGAGATGGTATGGATAAAGGGGAGACAGTTTCCTTTGTCTCTTTTTCAAACATCCTCTGAAGTTTAGAAAACCATTTCCCTTTGAATCTCCCTCATTTCTCTGGACACCTGCTTATCTCCAGATGATAAAATTTTACCTTTTTATTCACAGACATGTTTGCTACAGGAACGCTAATGATCCAAGAGATATTAAACAGGTATTTGGGCAGCTGATAAAAACTACGTGAAAGCAGTATGGGATAATATTTCCCCAGCATTATAATCGGGAATGGTCTCTGGGCACAATTTCTACCACTGAAAAGAAGGTCAGACATGGGAGATCAACACAGTACTCTCAAGTGGCACTGAAAGATTAGTGATGCCATGAAAAGCCAGACTCAATAATCAATGCCAATTTGATCATTAAGATATTCTTTAATGCGATGCCAGGCATGCAGGGGATAGCTCCACCTAATATGCGTGCCACTATTGAAGCTAGTTACATGATTTTTATACTGGTTATACATATTCATATAGATTCCAGGAAACACATTACATATTCATTATTTTTCTTGGAATAGGTGTGTCTATTATAAACAGTTCTCTGAATTTAGTTACATAAGTTTTCTCCCCTTGGCGCATGCGCTCTGCCCTCTGGGGGTCTTCTTCAGGGGGTCTCTGCATGAAGGCCGTAGATCTTCCTCACAGTTGAACTTTTCAACTCTCCTTCTTGCACATGCTCTTAGACTCCTTGGGCACCTCTTCAAGGTTGCATCTGGTCCTAGTTGGTTCTTCTTTCTCTTATCATTGCGCTAGTCCTTGTTATCTGGCTTAATTAGTTATGATCACATTCTTTCCCATTCTTTCTAACTGTAGCCTTGTTAAAAGTCCTTATGTAAGCATAAGTATCCAGGCACAGGCTAGCTAAAAGTTATTATTCAAGCTAATCCTACATTTTAGTTCTAAAATCACAAAATCTATACATAATATTCAAATATATAATAGGCTAGCAACTTATAACAAATCATTTCTTTCTTCATTAGATGATGAATGGTAATAATTGAACACATGAAAGTTCTTCCCTAAAGCTATTTAAGCACTAATTATGTGTAGATGAAAACTCTTAATATTGTAAAAAAGCCAAATTCACAAACAAAGTATGAATTACATCTTTCTGCCACACTCTCCAGTGAGAAAGATTTGAAACAAAAACATCAGGCACCCAAGATCTTCATAGCCTAGTATCTTAAACCAGCTGTGAGCTTAGACTCAGCAAGCTCAGGCTGTTATTTAGCAGGCATTAGAGGATGAAGTGGGTGAATGCAGACTTCGCTGCTGCAAAACTGACCTGGTGACCAAATCTTGCCTATCCCCAATGCTTAAAGGGGCAAAAAACCCTGCACAGCCTCATTTCCACTTCCAAAATGTGTTGTCTCGAGCCCCAACTGTCAGGACCCAGGGACACTCTTGGAAAAGCGGGACGAGGGCCGGATCCACACCAGCACCCTGTCAGCCCCGATGTGTGTGGTGGGGGAAGGGAAGGCATCCACTAGGCCCCGGGGCCAGAAGGAGCCCTCAGGCAGGTGAGGAGCAGCTGAGCCTGGCCTAAGGCAGAAACCTCCACCTCTGGAACCCAGCACCACTATTACCTGCTGGAGCTATTCCTCTATGGCAGCCGCCTCCCAATGCCACCTCAGCACCCCTTGTGTGTCATTGCCTCACGGGGCCTGGTGGGAGTTCAGGGCCCCTTTTCCACATTTTAAATTCTTGAAACACAGAGAAAATAACAAAAAAGATCAGTTCCATTCACTAACTGCTGTGAATGCTTTTACCAAAGTGGATTTAAACGCTCTAAATGTTTTCATAGAATTTGCTTTTCCCCTACAGCCAATATTTAAAAGAAAATAGTCTTGAATCAGTAAAATAATTTGTGGGGATTTCATTTTTGATGGGATTGTATGTTTCACACATATCATAATCACAAACCCATGCAAAGCCCTTCTGAGAGCATTATAACATGTTTAGCTATGCTTTGTTGTTTTTAAAGTAGCTATTTCACTTACATTATAACAATGCATTAATTATTTTAAGTTTTAAGGTAGCTAGTTCGCTTACAGAAGCATATTTTGTTCTTAATAATCATAGAATAACCAGGTTGGAAGAGACCAACCGGATCATCAAGTCCAACCATTCCTATCAATCACTAAACCATGCCCCTTAGCACCTCGTCCACCCGGGCCTTAAACACCTCCAAGGAAGGTGACTCAACCACCTCCCTGGGCAGCCTCTGCCAGAGCCCAATGACCCTTTCTGTGAAGAATTTTTTCCTAATGTCCAGCCTAAATCTCCCCTGGCGGAGCTTGAGGCCATTCCCTCTTGTCCTGTCCCCTGTCACTTGGAAGAAGAGGCCAGCACCCTCCTCTCTACAACCTCTACCAGGTAGTTGTAGAGAGCAATGAGGTCTCCCCTCAGCCTCCTCTTCTCCAGGCTAAACAACCCCAGCTCTCTCAGCCGCTCCTCGTAAGACCTGTTCTCCAGCCCCCTCACCAGCTTCGTTGCTCTTCTCTGGACTCGCTCCAGAGCCTCAACATCCTTCTTATGGTGAGGGGCCCAGAAATGAACACAGGATTCAAGGAGCGGTCTCACCAGTGCCGAGTACAGAGGGAGAATAACCTCCCTGGACCTGCTGATCACGCTGTTTCTGATACAAGCCAAGATGCCTTTGGCCTTCTTGGCCACCTGGGCACACTGCTGGCTCATGTTCAGTCGGCTGTCAACCAACACGCCCAGGTCCCTCTCCTCCAGGCAGCTTTCTAGACAGACTTCTCCTAGTCTGTAGCACTGCATAGGGTTGTTGTGCCCCAAGTGCAGGACCCGGCATTTGGCCTTGTTAAACCTCATGCCATTGGACTCAGCCCAGCGGTCCAGCCTGTTTAGGTCCCTTTGCAGAGCCTCCCTACCCTCCAGCAGATCAACACTTCCACCCAGCTTAGTGTCATCCACAAACTTGCTAAGGGTGCACTCGATGCCTTCATCCAGGTCATTGATAAAGACATTGAACAGGGCTGGACCCAGCACTGAGCCCTGGGGAACCCCACTTGTAACTGGCCTCCAGCTGGAGTTAACTCCACTTCCCACCATTCTCTGGGCCCGGCCAGCCAACCAGTTTTCCACGCAGGAGAGTGTGCGCCTGTCCAGGCCAGAGGCTGACAGTTTCTCAAGCAGAATGCTGTGAGAAACTGTGTCAAAGGCTTTACTGAAGTCCAGGAAGACCACATCCACAGCCTTTCCCTCATCCAGCAGCCGAGTCACTTTGTCATAGAAGACAATCAGGTTAGTCTGGCAAGACCTGCCTTTTGTGAACCCCTGTTGACTGGGCCTGATCACCCAGTTCTCTTGCATGTGCTTCATGATAGCCCTCAAGATCACCTGCTCCGTGACTTTCCCTGGCACTGAGGTCAGACTGACAGGCCTGTAGTTTCCTGGGTCCTCCCTGCGACCCTTCTTGTAGATGGGCACAACATCAGCCAGCCTCCAGTCCAGTGGGACTTCCCCAGTCTTCCAGGACTGTTGGAAGATGATGGAAAGGGGTTTGGCCAGCACATCCGCCAGCTCCTTCAATACCCTTGGGTGAATCCCATACGGCCCCATCGACTTGTGGGTGTCTAGTCGGGCTAGCAAGGCTCTGACCACCTCCTCTTGGATCACGGGAGCCTCATTTTGCTCCTCTAGCTCCTGGGTTTGTACACAGACGGAACAACTTTCCTTACTATTAAAGACTGAGGCAAAGAAGGCATTAAGTACCTCAGCCTTTTCCTCATCCCCTGTCACTGTTGTTCCTTCTGCGTCCAATAGGGACTGTATGGTCTCCCTAGTCCTCCTTTTATTATTTATATATTTATAGAAAGATTTTTTGTTATCTTTCACAGACTTTGCCAATCTGACTTCTAGTTGAGCCTTAGCCCTTCTGATTTTTTCTCTACACAATCTCACTTCCCTCCTGTAGTCCACCCAAGAGGCCTGTCCGCTCTTCCAGAGCCCATAAACATTCCTCCTCTTCTTGATATCACTCAAGAGATCTCTGTTCAACCAAGCTGGTTTTCTCCCCTGCCATCTTTTTTTCCCAGAGCATGGGGATGGCTTTCTCCTGAGCTGCTAGGATTTCCTTTTTGAAGAGCTCCCAGCCCTCACGGGCCCCCTTGCCCTTAAGGACTGTCTCCCATGAGACTTCGCCAACCAGCCTTCTGAAGAGTTCAAAGTCTGCCCTCTGGAAATTTAATGCTACTGTCCTACTAACCACCCTCTGCACTTTGCCTAGAAAATGAAATCTGTTGCCTGTGCCTGGCCAATTAAGCCAAATAATAAGGACTAGTGCAATGATAAGAGAAAGAAGAACTCGTTAAGATCAAGGTAAGAGGAAGAAGAACCAGCTAGGACCAAATGCAACCTTGAAGAGGTGTCCAAGCCGTCTAAGAGCGTGTGCAAGAAGGAGAGTTGAAGATTTCACTGTGAAGAAGACTGCAAGCCTTCCTCCAGAAGCCCCCTGCCCAAGACCACCAGAGGGCAGAGTGCATGTGCCAAAGGGAGGGAACTTATGTAAAGAAATTTTGGGAATTGATTGTAAAAGACACACCTGTTCCAGGAAATTTAATGAATATGCATGCTTTAGTGTAATAAATAGGTGACCATTTTGTTTCTGAGTGTGCAAAGTAGGTGGAGCTATCCCCCTTGCACCTGATGTGTCAAAATGAACATACCTGCTTTATAACTCTTCCCGAGTTATAGAGTTCTTCCTGCACGTCACTTCATCAAAAGGTTTCAATTCATATTTTTAAGGGTAAAAAATGAAAGATTAATAGATTGTATATTACTGCTTACATAAATTAATATAAAATCTGTACTCTATTAAAAAGTACACCATAAAAATGCTTTTTTTTTTGAGTCAAACCCTTTAAATAATTATTAAGGAACCACCTTTCTTTAGCAATACAGAAAAAGCACAAGTGCACTAGATTTACATTATTTAAATCAATTTGATTTTTATTCTGGGTGGCATTACAGAATTTGAAGTGATTACTGAAATCATCAGCATGAGGAACACTGGTGAAGCATCGTGTTTGACACAATGCCTGCCAAAAGGGGGTGGTGGTGGCGGATTATTTCCCTCAACCACCTGTTTCCAGCAACCAAGGGCAAGGCCCCATACACTCAGCTTGCAATGTTGCGATGCTGTCACCGTCGCTGTCACCTCTGATGGCGCCCACAGAAAGAACTTGTTAGCATGTTTCTAAAATCTCCAATTCATTTGAGTTTTGTTGTCATTGTTTTATATATGTACACTCGCGCATTTCCTCATGGCTCCGAGATGAGGAGGCTAGGGAAGTACTTCCGGGCCGCCCCCTGCCCCCCCGTGGTCGTGGCTCCATCACCAAAAGGGGTGGAGTGCACTGTCGCCATTTTGTAGAGAGGGCGCGCGGTCATCAGCTGCCTCTCATTTGCTTCCGTTTTTTTCTAGGGGAAGTCCCTGCTTGCTGTTGCTGCTATGCTCTCTGCCCGTTTGGCTATTGTCTTCACTCCCTCCGTGTTGCGGCGGGTTGGACTGGTGAGTATGCTTTTTCTTCTCTGAGGTGGGAAACGTGGACCTTGGCGCCATCTTAAGGGTCGCGGCCTCCCGCTCCCAGGAGCCTGAGGTAGGCTGGGGTGGGGTTCACACGGGGAGCCGCGAGGTTTGGCTAGGTGGCATTTCCCCTCCTTTGTGTGTTTTTGGGGAGATGGAGGGTGCGGAGATATGTCAGGACCTGTTCGTGGCCTATGCCTATTGTGAAGGTGACCAGAGGAGAGGCCTCCTAAGGTTGTCGGAAAAACGGCGTTAATGTTGTTGTAGGACTACGCTGCGAACTCTACTTCGGATAGAGGATTGCGATAATCATGTAATGCATTCATGAACACGGAAACACAGATTTATTTTTTTTTCCCCCCCTTTATATTCTAGTCACGTTTTGGAAATTCTGCACTTAAATTTTCCTTAGAAAGGCCCACCCTTAGAGGACATAATCTTACTTCTGTATTGTGCAGAACTGTGAGGGATGCACCGATTTGTTTATACCCTAAGCATTTGATGTTCATCATAAAGGTGAGAGATGTGAGGAGGTGTTACTTTGAGAACTGCTGCAGTGCTGTGATGGTGACATCAATACAGTGCAGAAAAACCCAGGGAGTAATTTAGAGCAATCTCCTTTTACTGCTTATCCTTGCTTAGGAGTGCTGGACTAGGTTCCATAACTACAACTTGTGAATGGAGTGTTTTGGAGCTCAACTCAAAACTGAGATGCATCAGGTGTTTAAACTCATGATCAAAAATTTCAGTGTGTAATCTCTTAACGTTTTTTTTAATTATTGAAGAAATCTCAATGTTACTGAAACAATTGCTTGCTTTAGATTTCCAGAAACACCCTGGGCACAGCATTTGTTGCTACGAGAAACATCCATGTCTCTGAAACATGCTTTCAGAAAACTGGTGAGTGAGAAAGATCTTCATCTAAGAGTGTGGTTTAAGAACTTGCTCTATCAGACAAAAGGGACTACAAGTATGGTGCTGTGCAAGGTGTGTCAGTTGGCAAAACACTTGAGGATGTTTATGTACTGACTGTATTTAACAGTGTACTATGTTACACGGTTATATCCAGGAGACTTCAAATCAAAATTCAAATTGTGCCCAAACCAAAGATGGGGTTGCATGTCAGTTGGCTCATACAGCTTACCGGCTTCACAAAGATTCAATTCAGTTTTCAACTCCTGTAGAATTACTTGAAAAAATACCTCAAATTCCAGTTTCCTGTCTTGTTTGTAACAGTATTGAAGGATGACTTGCACAGGCTTGTCTGGGTTTGACCCTGTGTCCTTGAGTGTAACTTTTTTGCTGCCAACATCTTGGCATTTAGAAAATGCAGCAGCACTGCATAACTGTATTTTTGGTAGTGCTTCTTGTACAGTTTTTGAAGTGGCATAGGGTGATTAAAGGTGCTATTAGGAAATAACAATTTCACGGTGCTATTTAATTGTCTCATTGATGAGGAAATGGAGTTCTCGGAGGTACACCACCAAACAAATTTGAGGGAGAATACGTTTTTATTGCTTATATCAAACAAATTACTCCTTAAATATATTGAGTTCCCTTAAATATATTTGGATTCTGGATTACAAATCAGTTGACAAGGGTGTTTTGATGCCTCCAGTCTAAGTAAATGCTCCAGAAGCAGAGCTAGCGTGTCTGTCCTTTTTGAGCTAAGGCTAATTATTTGATCTAATTCCTTTCTAGGGGGAGAGATTGCTGATAGTGTAGGACACAATGAAGGAAATTAGTAACAAAACATCCATCAATGTTTTGATTGAAGCTGGCTTGTAATGAGTTGACGCTACTTCTATTGGCTGTGAATAGGGAAGCTGTTACTTATCTTATGAGCCCTGTTTAAGGAAGAGTGTTGCTTGATAGGCCTTGTAGCATACCTGAGAAAGGGTACCTTGGCTTGTGAATTCAAGACAAGTTAACTGAATTCATACTATGCCTTAATGTGCTAAATCTGGTTTAAAATGTCCCTTTCCAGGTACTGCTGAGGTATCCTCTATTCTTGAGGAACGTATTTTAGGAGCTGACACCTCTGCTGAACTTGAGGAGACTGGCCATGTGCTCTCAATTGGTGATGGTATTGCCCGTGTATATGGCCTAAGAAATGTACAAGCAGAAGAAATGGTTGAATTCTCTTCTGGACTGAAGGTAAGCTTTCACTAAAGCGATTTGTTTAGTCTGGAAATATAAAGATGACTTTTAAGGAGAATACGAGACTATGCTTGGAGGTATCCATATGGACCTTTTCAAGACTTCATTGCAACTTCAATGTGTAGTAACTAGTTGAAGTAATACTACAAAAAGCAAGTATTCTTTGAATTTGTAACACTTTGAGTATCTGATTCTTGGCCAATATTTGAGCTTTATTTGTCTTCATCTAGGAAGTATAAGAATTAATCAGGCATTGGATTTTTTTCTTTGGTTTCAGACTGGCTTTTCTTTTTGCTGTTGAATAATAGTCTCTCTGCTCCAATACAGTATGCGGTTTGCTGACCTCTTACAGTTCTAAGAGTAGACTAGAGTTGAAAAGCTGTCTGACTGTTCAGAGAGGACTGCAACAGCTCTTGCAGTATTCTTAATGACCTAACTCACCTTAGGCAGAGAAGAAGCCAGTGCTTTTCCCTGGTCCAATTTCTAGGTAAGAGAGAAATGTTATCTTTGAACCCTGCTTATCATTTCTGTTCTTTTTAGAGAGAAATTACTTGAATGCTAGACTGCTGCAAGTATAAGCTGAAGGCTTAGGTAGATTCTCTAACCAGTATGGAAGGACATACGTGCATTGTACCTAAAAGCAGAACAATAACTGTTGTTATGAGTAAGATAGAGGTAGAGTATGTTGGACATTCTACACTGTAGAATAATATCAGTATTAAACAGTCAGAATTTTTTTTAAATGTTGGTATGGGTTTTCTCAGGATGTGGTTTTTGTCCTAGGGTATGTCCTTGAATTTGGAGCCCGACAATGTTGGTGTTGTCGTGTTTGGTAATGACAGACTGATCAAGGAAGGGGATGTTGTGAAAAGGACTGGTGCCATTGTGGATGTTCCAGTTGGGGAAGAGCTGCTGGGCCGTGTTGTAGATGCCCTTGGCAATCCAATTGATGGAAAGGTAAGTGTAGCTAGGTGTTCACTACCTCTGCTTGTATCTGTGATACAGACTGCAGCAGGATTTTTTTTCCTCTCTTAAGGGTCCTATTACATCTAAGATGCGTAGAAGAGTTGGCTTAAAGGCCCCTGGGATCATTCCCAGAATCTCTGTGCGTGAACCTATGCAGACTGGTATTAAGGCTGTGGATAGCTTGGTGCCAATTGGTCGTGGACAGCGTGAGCTGATCATTGGTGACAGGCAGACTGGGTAAGTTAATGCCCAAGCTAAAAATGTTTCCTTAAACAGGGACTTGAACACAGCATATGCTGATATACAAAGCTGAATACAGAACTGCGTAGAGGCTGGGAGAACCGTAGGCAGCTTAACTTGCTAACCTCTGTTATACAGGAAAACTTCAATTGCAATTGACACAATAATCAACCAGAAGCGATTTAATGATGGAACAGATGAGAAAAAGAAGCTGTACTGCATCTATGTTGCAATTGGTCAGAAGAGATCTACTGTTGCTCAGCTGGTGAAGAAGCTCACTGATGCAGGTACAGATTTTTGAAGATGGCTGAGCCTGGCATCTAGTGGTGTCCTGTTCTTATTATAATGCTGAATTACTACTATAACCTCTCCTAGCTGCAAGTATGGACAGAGTGAACTACTTTTGTGGACAATTAATTTTTCTAGGTATCTGAGGGGAATAAAAATCTCTCCTTTTTACTACGTCACATTAGAGGACTAGTATGAGGCCCTAAAATTGCTGAATTGCTTCTGAAAAAGCAATTCTGCTTTTTCAAAATTCTGCTGCCCCAGCAGGGGCTCTGCTTAAATGATAGCATCTTTTCAGAGACAGTGATCTTGTTGACCAAGGCTGCGTATATAACAGAGCTTTAAAGAGATCAGGCACCTTGCTTCTTGCCTGTTGGTCAAGCAGTCATACCTAGCAGAACACGCTTCCCCCCCCCCCACTTTTTAATGACAATAATTTGTTTGTGACTATGAAAGAAAGGGTAGTATCACTTTGTAGCAGCCAGGAAACCATGGACGTCAAGGCTGAGTTACTTGTAGAACCAAAATGTGTCTTAGTGAAAGTTTAAACTTCATTTTAAGTGGGAAAGAAGTGTGCAGGTGTTAGTAGTTGCCGTGAACTTGCTCCTGAAACTTCTTGAGTTAGTAGAGCTAACAGATGTATTATTCTAGTATGGGAGTCTTTTCTGTAACAGTGTAGCAATGCTGACTGGGCTTGCTTCAGCAGCTAGTACTTCACATGTGTTGTATTTGCTGAGTATGGGCATGATGAGGTAATATACTCAGTGGTGTGTCTCCAATTATTTCCAGATGCCATGAAGTACACTATTGTGGTGTCTGCCACAGCATCTGATGCAGCACCTCTTCAGTATCTGGCTCCCTATTCAGGCTGCTCTATGGGGGAATACTTCAGAGACAATGGAAAACACGCATTAATCATCTATGATGATTTATCCAAACAGGTCAGGAAACATGGTTTATAGGCCTCATAGCTTAGCATTGGTGTTTGTAGCTGTAAGATCACCTCAGGTTTAAAAATTCAAAATTTTAAATGAGCTACTGAAGTTTGAAAGCTTTCTTTATACCATGCAGGCTGTTGCCTATCGTCAGATGTCTCTGCTGCTGCGTCGTCCACCTGGTCGTGAAGCCTACCCAGGTGATGTGTTCTACCTGCACTCTCGCCTGCTGGAGAGAGCAGCCAAAATGAATGATTCCTTTGGAGGTGGTTCTCTGACAGCCTTGCCTGTCATTGAAACTCAGGCTGGTGATGTGTCTGCTTACATTCCAACCAATGTCATCTCCATCACTGATGGACAGGTAGGATGACTTACTAGCAGGCCTCTGAGGAGGCTTCCAGGCTTCTGCCCAAGATAAAATAAGAGTTTTCTCCTACAGATTTTCTTGGAAACAGAGTTGTTCTACAAAGGTATCCGTCCAGCCATCAATGTTGGTCTGTCTGTGTCCCGTGTAGGTTCTGCTGCTCAGACCAGGGCTATGAAGCAGGTAAGCATCAAACTGCTGTTCTCCCTCTTACTAGAAATGAGTAATGTGTGGGCTTTCCAACCCATTTCACTCAGAGGGAATGAAGCTTTGGATTCCTTAGAGTTTCAAAATTATAAAAGAACAAACTTTAATGATCTCTTCAATATTTCCATTGCCAGATGGGGGGGGGGAAAGGAAAATAATATTTGTATGAAGATGTAGGGCTGTTACACTTCAGTATGCTGACCTGGGTACCAATCTAACTAGAAGTAGAGAGTGCTCTTAACCCCATGCTTTTAATCCAGTTATGGAATGAGAGAGGTTTAATATCAACTGTCACCATTTTAGGGGAGGAATAGAATGCTTCAATTAAAAGGCCAAGCAGATGGTGATATTTTCAGAAATGCATATTATGTGCCAGAATCTTGAGATTCACTTGGCTGGTATGCAAGGTAATGCTGACTTTTGACAGCTGTCAGCTGAAGAGAAACCTGCAAACTACAAGACATGTTTAAAAGGTGGTCAAACTCAGTCTGACCTGTATCTTGTGTTGTAGGTGGCAGGTACTATGAAGCTGGAATTGGCTCAGTATCGTGAAGTAGCTGCCTTTGCTCAATTTGGGTCTGATCTGGATGCTGCCACACAACAGCTGCTGAACCGTGGTGTACGTTTGACAGAGCTTCTCAAACAAGGACAGTACGGTGAGTGTCTGGGATATGAGTCAGCATTTCCCAGTAGTCTCTTGTGCTAATGAGGTTGGTCTTTGTGGCAGCGAAAGTGTTCTACGGACATGGTAAATGCAGATTTATTTGAGCCATGTTGTATATGTGCAGTTGACCTTCCACAAAGGTCTATGTGTAGTACTGATGCATTTCAAGAGTTGCCAATGACATGAATACTTTCTTTTCTGCAGTTCCCATGGCTATTGAGGAACAGGTTGCAGTCATCTATGCTGGTGTAAGAGGTCACTTGGACAAGCTGGAGCCCAGCAAAATCACTAAATTTGAGAGTGCTTTCCTAGCTCATGTACTGAGCCAGCACCAGGCCCTTCTCTCCACTATCAGGTATGAGGATTCATCTTGCTTCATCCCAAGGGTGTTGACTTGATGGCTGGAGTGCAGATAATGGTCGCTAAACTGTTAATTTAGTGTATCCTAGGATATCAGGCCTTCAGCTGCCTGTACCAGAATTGGAGGTTAAATCAGCTACTGTCCTTGCGTTGCTGTCTGGAGCTCATCTTCTTGTCTCCAGTTTTTCCTTAGGAAATCTAGCTGATGCTTAAAATGAACCTACTCTGAATACCTCTCTTAATCTAGCATTGAAATCGCTTTATCTACTCAATTCCCATATTTGTGACAGCTTTAAGATGTTACAGTACTGTGGGTTAAGTGCTACTTGCTGCCTTCCCTGCTGCCGAGTGGACTGTTGGGGATTGAGTATTTCCATAGTCCTGGCCTATGAACTGGTTCTAGCTTTTGTCATGGGTAACTCATGTTCCTTCCATTGCTGAGACAGCTCTATAGAATATAGTCTTGTTTTGAACTATGTACAGCTGTTTTGTTGATAAACCTTAGTTCTTAAAGAGGTAGTCCTCTTTAAGATTTTGAGGAGAAAGGATGTTCTGTTAGTTTTAGTAGTATAGCTTCATGTATCAAACTGGAATGTGTTGACTCATCTGCTAATTTTATTAGAAATTGGAAGGTTCATTTTGAAGCTTTTCTTTGCCTTAGTCAGGGATTGACTGTACAGCTATTCCTGAATCAGAAGTTTAACTAAACTTTTTCAACAGGACTGAAGGGAAGATCTCTGACCAGACAGAAGCTAAGTTGAAGGAAATAGTCACAAGTTTCCTGGCCACTTTTGAGGCATAAACTCTTTAAACATAAACATGAGGCATAAACTGTTTAAACAGACCAGGCTGTTGCGATCCTGTACTCCAGCTCAATCAGCCTTATAAGTATGTGACCTGAATGTACAGATCTCAACGGGAATAAAAGTTTCCATGTAAAAAAGCTCGTGTATTCTGTTCTAAATAATTGCTGCTTGAGGA
The DNA here is from genome assembly GCF_032191515.1 of Phaenicophaeus curvirostris. Lineage (NCBI taxonomy): Eukaryota > Metazoa > Chordata > Aves > Cuculiformes > Cuculidae > Phaenicophaeus > Phaenicophaeus curvirostris. The sequence goes on from NW_027206664.1 coordinate 1,958,413, forward strand.
ACACATGCATTTAAAACCACAGAGTTAAACTCCCCTTGACACACTTGCTAAAGGAGCTCTGGAAAATCAGGGACCATCTTAACTATTGGATGGATCATACTCCCCTTACAAGGAGGAGTGCAGGTCTAGCAGCTGGATTCTGGGGCCAAGGCTGCAGTTCCCATTGTGACAGAGCTGAGTTGCTCTTGCAGTTTTATCATTTTCAGAAACAACTGATCTCTGAGAAAGGCATATGACTGGGGAGCAGTTTAATACTGCCTTGTGATGGGGAGGAGTTGGGGGGTGGGCAACTAATTGGCCCTCACAATAGTCATTAACAGTCTGTTGTTGTCACAGTATTTCTTGGCATTGCTGTCTTAACCCATCCTGATGCTTGGCTTTCAGAAGATAGATTATTTAAGAATGGACTGCCCTTGTGTCACGGGGCAGCTACACATTTAGCTGTTACAGCAGTAACAGCTAGGGATTTAAATACCACTGTCCTCTGTAGTTGACTCCAGTTCTGTCAATAAACATCTGCAATTATTAATAGGTTGGGGGGCTATATACTAGAGCATCTATTTTATTTCCTAATTTTCTGCATGCTATGTGAGGTATGAGATCCTACTGTTAGAACTTCTATCTGGGATGGGGGAAGTTCAGTTTAAAGTCTTTCCACTTTGTGCGGTGTATTCAACTTTACCTGGTATGCTGGAATATGGTCATTAGTTCTGGGTGAGTTTCTGTGCCACAGATCAGGCCTTTGTTGGGCTGTTTGCTTTGTCCTCAGTTACCTTCCATCACAGGAAGATCCTGCCTCAGTTCAAACCTGCTGTGTTAGTAGCTGGAAAGATTTTTATCTAACCCTGTCACATGGTTCCAAGCTAACAAGCTTCTCTAATGGCTTCAGTGTTTTGAGAGTGTTGAGCTTGTGCTTCTGCAGTACAGGAAGAAATAAACACTTATTTTTAGTCTAGAAGTGCCAGATATCTTTCTGGGGACAGTTGGCATGTTGGATCAGTGTTGTGCTCCTGGAGGAGGGCTTCCTGGGGAGTTTCTTTCATCTTTCACAATCCTGTTGCATATGCATGGCTCCAGAACAGGTGCCTGGGAGGCTTCACAGGTGTGGGAATACTGTGGTGGAACCTTTTTGCTCCAGCTGCCCTGCATCATTTGTTCCTTCAAAGATAGCTTGTACAGCTTGCTGTTCTGTTCTTGCACAGTGTCGAAATCTGTCACTTGCAGGTGTTGTGCTATATTTTACTTGTGTGCTACTGAAGTCAGCACCAAGCTCAGGGTGTCTTAGTCCAAAATTGTAGAGAGATGTATTTGTTCCTTGTTAAATAAGGGATAAGTATTCCAAATTTGTTTTCTGTGCAGTTGCTGCTGTGGCTTGGGAAGGTGATAATTTTGTAATTGAAGCCCCATGTGGTAAATGTATCTGATCAGACATAAGGATAGTGGGGTGGGTTTTGACAGCTTGGTTGCAAGTTCTGAGAAGTGCTGTGAGCTGCTCAGGTTGTGAGGCAGTGCTGGGAAACAGAGAAATAATGGGTTGTGATCATGTGGATTTGTAGTGAGGTTTTGTGCTTCTGTTGGGAGTGTACACAGGGTCAGTCTGGTTAAAGCAGCTGAAAGGCTGATTCAGAAAATCATGGAAAGATCCCAGAAATGCAGTTTCATCATGGCATCTTATGAGACATGATGGTCAGCACTGTGCTAATACCTGCTCTGTGCAGGTGACACTAAAGCTGTTATGTGTGGCTGTTGCTGCAGGGCCAATAATGACTGCGCTCACTGCCTTAAGCTGCTGTGCCTTCATCCATGCTGCTCTGTCCTGTTTGCTTTGGGGATCAACCCCATTCAGGCTTATCTGCATGTGTGCTCTTCCAGCACAGCCAGAGTGGGTGGAGAAAACTTGGACATTTATTCCAGGATTCCTACTATGTTGGAGGCTTTTTGTGTCCTTGTAGCTGGGCAAGACTGTACCTCAACTGATAGATGACCAGATAAGGTTGCTGGGGGGCTCACAACTGGGATGAGGGGAGAGGTCACCCCTCTCTGGTCAGAGTTGGCTGCAAAGCTGCCTTTGTGGTCCTGGGGTTCCTTTGCTGAAGGCTCTGAGCATACTCAGGCAGGCACTGCCTGTCCACCTGTGTCTGCAGAGCTGTGGCTTTGCAATGTGAGCTGCTGCTGCTGCCATGCATGTCAGTGCTGGGCTGAGGGTTTGCCCATACGAATTGGCCACCAGTAAGTTACTTGGGGGCACCAGGGCCAAAAAGGGTCCTTTGCTTTGAGCTAATCCCAGACGGGGAGCGAATCCCTTGGTGGTGTACTGCTGCTGAGCTGCAGAGGAAAAGCCATGGTTCTGGGAAAGCCACAATTTACTCTTTTGAGTCTGAACTGTGTTTTTGGGAATGGGCAAGTGCTGAATAGCCACTCATCTGCTGCAGAACATCACTGCTGTGGTTGCTCAGTTCCTCTTGGTGTGTGGGCCTTTGTTCTGGATACTGGCAACTAGGAAATAAATGACAAATTTGTCTTTTGGAACTGAAAATCCCTATCTGTGAATGGCAGTTAGGGTTTCCCAGATGATGCCTGGGAAGCAGCTCCTGTCTTGCACAGGAGGAAGGTGTGTGGTTCTCGGGAGGAGCAGGTGCTGGGTTTGGGGCGCCTGCGTGTTGTGGAATGAAAGGATTAAGTGCAGAGCACCAGACTTGCCCAGCATCACTAGTGTGTTAACTGGCATAGTCTGTCAAATATGTAAATCTTGCATAAATAGAGAACCAGCTTGGAAAATAAAGCTAGCTTTGCATCTGACAGCCCTTTCTCAACTATTTGTTGCCAAGAAATTTCCACAATGCTCCCTTTGCTTCACAAATGTGCAGGAGGGGAGAAATGCAAAGGTGGTGGCAACATCCCCTAGGCTGAGGGGGATAAGTAATGCCAGGAGAGCTGAGTAGACATGATTTCATAGAATCATAGACTCACCAGGTTGGAAAAGACCCACCGGATCATCAAGTCCAACCCTTCCTATCAAACACTAAACCATGCCCCTCAGTACCTTGTCCGTCCGTCCCTTAAACACCTCCAGGGAAGGTGACTCAACCACCTCCCTGGGCAGCCTGTTCCAGTGCCCAATGACCCTTTCTGTGAAGAATTTTTTCCTGATGTCCAGCCTAAATCTCCCCTGGCGGAGCTTGAGGCCATTCCCTCTTGTCCTGTCCCCTGTCACTTGGGAGAAGAGGCCAGCACCCTCCTCTCCTTTTAGGTAGTTGTAGAGAGCAATGAGGTCTCCCCTCAGCCTCCTCTTCTCCAGGCTAAACAACCCCAGCTCCCTCAGCCACTCCTCATAAGGCCTGTTCTCCAGCCCCCTCACCAGCTTCGTTGCTCTTCTCTGGACTCGCTCCAGAGCCTCAACATCCTTCTTGTAGCAAGGGGCCCAGAACTGAACACAGTACTCAAGGTGTGGTCTCACCAGTGCCCAGTACAGGGAGAGAATTACCTCCTGGACCTGCTGGTCACACCGTTTCTGATCCAAGCCAAGATGCCATTGGCCTTCTTGGCCACCTGGGCACACTGCTGGCTCATGTTCAGTCAGCTGTCAACCATGGAAACCTTATTCTGCTCCTCTAACTCCTGGGTTTGTACACAGAGGGAACAACTTTCCTTACAATTAAAGACTGAGGCAAAGAAGGCATTAAGTACCTCAGCCTTTTCCTCATCCCCTGTTACTGTTCCCTCTGCATCCAATAGGGACTGTACATTCTCCCTAGTCCTCCTTCTGTTGTTGATATATTTATAGAAAGATTTTTTATTATCTTTCACAGACTTAGCCAATCTGATTTCTAGTTGGGCCTTAGCCCTCCTGATTTTTTCCCTGCATGATCTCGCTTCCCTCCTGTAGTCCACCCAAGCCGCCTGTCCTGTCTTCTAAAGCTCATAGACTTTTCTCTTCTTCTTGATATCTCTCAAGATCTCCCTGCTCAACCAAGCTGTTTTTTTCCCCTGCCGGCTCCTTTTCCGGAACAGGGGGATGGCTTTCTCCTGAGCTGCTAGGATTTCCTTTTTGAAGAGTTCCCAGCTCTCGTGGGCTCCCTTGCCCTTAAGGACTGTCTTCCATGTTGTCATGCTTCAGCGGTGCATTGGATTAATTGAAGAATAGGCCCTCATGGTGGGGCTGGCTTTGGCTAGTGATGCCCAGTTTGTTCATCTCTCATTGTGGTGCAGTCCTTTTTGAAGGAGGATTCTGAAGGAGGGGCATGGTGGGAGAAAATACTGGGATAAGAGCAGCCCCAAGCCCCAACAGTGAGGGGGAGCTGGGACATTGTGTGGGGCGCTCATGCCTGCTCAGTCCCTTTTATAGTAAACACCTATTTACTGAATGATTCTCTTGCTGAGCCCAAAACTACTGCTGTTATCAGGAATTTTGCTTGGCTCTTTCCTTTCCAAAGCCTGTGTGCTTCTATTCCCCCCTGACTGATATGCCTGGGGTAGGCAGTTGGGGCAGAGATTGGATGGGAGTGTGATGAATGTAACTCATTAGGGGAGATGGAGGTCCTGCTGTGGTCATCTGGCCCATGGAAAAAGCTGGTATCACCCCAAGCAATCTCCATGCCACATACTGTGCATCAGCTGTGAGGGCTGGGTAGGGAGGAGCAGAAAGAGAGATGGGCAGGAAAAAACAAATTTAGATGATGTGCAGAGAGCTGCTCCTCTGGCTTTGATTTGCTAAGTGCTGTGAGAGAGCACAGACTACTTGCAATTTTTCCTCTTAAATTACTACACTTAAGGTAAAAAGGGAGGGAGAATTGTTTTTTGCTGAAGCAAGTGATTTCACAGTGGTCAGGACAGCCCAAAAGGAAAGGGGAGATTTTGGGAGGGTTACAGGGGAGTGAAGTGACAGGGCCTGATCAACAGGCCTAAAATTATATGGGTGACCCACACATAATTCATATTGCATTGCCATGTGTACTGTTTAATCTGTAACTTTTCACATTCCTATTATCAATAGAACTGTGCTGTGCTATTCTTGGTGCAAGAAAGCGTGAGAAAGAGAGGCAGTAAGTAGCTGGGGCCAGAGACTCTGTGTTTTTGGGATTGATGCAAGTTGTTAGTTCAATGGTTGAGAGACCTCACCCACGAATGGACACACTGTAGGGGCTTTGCAGTTGCTGAGATAGCCTTTCCAAATCATTGCTGCAAAAAAGAAAGGCCACCCCCAGCCCCCCAGCTTTTTTTCGGTTTCAAACTCTATAACTCAAGGGTTATAAAGTAGGTAAGTGTTGTTTATTTGCTGGCAAAGTGTGAGGGGGTTAATCCACCTAACTCGCACACTGTTTTTTTAACAACAGCTACTTATAGTGTAAAGACATGCATATTCATAAATGCCTACTACATATTCATGCCAACCCCCCCCCTCCCCCCGCCCAGCTGTTTTGTATTCTAGAAGGATCCTTCTAGTCTTGTGCTTGCTCAGTGCCTTCTGGAAGTCATGTGTAGCAATTAAGGCATAGACCCCGTTCTGAGGTGACAAACAAGATGACTTAATTGAGTGGATTCAAAACCTTAAATAGTGTTTCTGTACTCAGTCAGCAGCTGCCCCAGTGAACTCTTTGCCTCAGTCTTTAATTGTAAAGAAAGTTGTTCCCTCTGTGTACACAAACAGGAGTTAGAGGAGCAGAACAAAGCTCCCATGATCCAAGAGGAGGTGGTCAGAGCCTTGCTAGCCCAGCTAGACACCCACAAGTCTATAGGGCCGGATGGGATCCGTCCAAGAGTACTGAGGGAGCTGGCGGATGTGCTTGCCAAACCCCTTTCCATCATCTTCCAACAGTCCTGGAAGACTGGGGAAGTCCCACTGGACTGGAGGCTGGCTGATGTTGTGCCCATCTACAAGAAGGGTCGCATCCAGGGAACTACAGGCCTGTCAGTCTGACCTCAGTGCCAGGGAAAGTCATGGAGCAGGTGATCTTGAGTGCTATCATAAAGCACATGCAAGAGAACCAGGTGATCAGGCCCAGTCAACATGGGTTCACAAAAGGCAGGTCTTGCCAAACTAACCTGATCGCCTTCTATGACAAAGTGACTCGGCTGCTGGATGAGGGAAAGGCTGTGGATGTGGTCTTCCTGGACTTCAGTAAAGCCTTTGACACAGTTTCTCACAGCATTCTGCTTGAGAAACTGTCAGCCTCTGGCCTGGACAGGCACACACTCTCCTGGGTGGAAAACTGGTTGGCTGGCCGGGCCCAGAGAGTGGTGGTAAATGGTGTGAAATCCAGCTGGAGGCCAGTTACAAGTGGGGTTCCCCAGGACTCAGTGCTGGGTCCAGCCCTGTTCAATGTCTTTATCAATGACCTGGATGAAGGCATTGAGTGCACCCTTAGCAAGTTTGCAGACGATACTGCTGGTTAGCTGATGACATTAAGCTGGGTGGAACAGTGGATCTGCTGGAGGGCAGGGAGGCTCTGCAAAGGGATCTGAACAGGCTGGACCACTGGGCTGAGTCCAATGGCATGAGGTTTGACAAGGCCAAATGCCGGGTCCTGCACTTGGGGCACAACAACCCTATGCAGTGCTACAGACTAGGAGAAGTCTGTCTAGAAAGCTGCCTGGAGGAGAAGGACCTGGGCGTGTTGGTTAACAGCCGACTGAACATGAGCCAGCAGTGGCCCATTGTCTGTTTTTACCTGTGTGGGAATTCCCAAGGCTGCAAATGCATTGACAAAATGCTTTACTATTTCCTTTGAAGATTCCCCTGTATGATGTGTTGTCCACATCGCGTTTGAATAAGTGTCAATCAAATCATGTGCATACCTCAATCTTCCAAATTCAGGTACGTAAGTAATGTCTGTTTGCCAAATTAGTAATGTGCTTAATTCCCCTCAGGCTGGCTCCTCCAGGCTGTAATGGTGTTATTTTTTGACAATTTGGGCACGTTTTTGCTATGTTCTGTGCTAATTCTAATGAAATTTTTAATTGCCTACATAGTGTCTTGGCAGACTGGTGATAAAATTATGTGACATTAGCGCTTGTTGAATAATGTTTGGTAGTGGGCCTTGGACTGGCCCTGCTGTCAGTCTGTCTGCTATTCTGTTCCCTTCAACTATAAATCCTGGAAGTGATGTGTGACTCTGATTATGCATCTCACAAAGTTCTGCTTTTCTAGCTGTGACTTGAAACCATAACTGCTTTAACATTTAAAAGCAGTCACTCATTGTTTACCTGTTTTAACTATCCTCTTTCTATACACTGCACTACTGTGGCTACATTTTATGAAACTGTAACTTAATTAAAGGGACTGTGATGCCATTCAAAGGCTCTTGCCACTGCATATAATTCCACTATTAGTTCTATGCTGTAAAAAAGGTTGTTAATTGGGCTTTCTATTCCTTTGCAGTCTCTTAATCTCAGAGGGCATTGTTATTGGCATATTCCTTTTTTGGGCCCTTAAAACTATACTTTCGTTATTATCTGGTTAAAACCCCATTCACTGTTGTCTGTGCCAGGTTGCAGCAGTTGCTGATTTGATAAGGGACACTGGAATGCAGAGTGCTCTCACAAATTGGCATTCCCCTAGAGAAATAACACCGTTAACTGCTCTGGACTTTGGCAAAGAAGCTGAAAAGAAAAATAAACTTCACATTCAGGGAGAAAGGAAGGAGAAGCCGGGGGGCACTCACACACACAGCTGCAAGGCTGGATTTTTTCAATTTTTTTTCTCTCTCTCTATTTTTTCACTTTTTTTTTTTGCTAGGTATTTTAAAATTTTTCCTTCTGCAGCCTTTCATTCCAAAAGATCCCCAGGTAAATCTACCTGTTTGCCAGCTTAGGGGACATGTGAGATTGAAAAGTCCCAGAGATGTATTTCTAAGATTAATCAAAACCAATTTGTAAGTCTTACAAACGTTTGAAGCACTTCAAACACACACACAACACCACTCATTTCAAAGTTAGCTAAATACATCCGTACAATGTTAATTATGCCTAGTCGATAATAACAGCATGAGTTGTTCACTATTGGATCCACAGTTTTTCAATGTTATGGATATTTAAACTATATACGGTACCAGGCACATACAACACTTAAAATATGCACATGCATTATCTAATAAGGCTTATATTGACTGTGTAACAGGTATTTCAGTTCCGGTAAAATACTGTTCTTCATTGCTCTGAGAGTGTTGTACTTTGCAGGTTAACATTGGTCATGATTTTTGTAGTTTCTGCATCCATAGAATCACAGACTGGTCAGTCGAGCCAAAGCATCCATCTCCCCTGATGTGACTTGCTGCATAGGGTACAATTGCTGGAAAACAAATCAGCTGAGTAATTCTAGTGCCCTTTGGTATAAAGCGAGGAGCCACCTCATCTTTATCTCTGCAGCACTGCTTATAGAGACGCTTGGCCTAGGAGAGCCACCAAACAGGGAAGGAAGTAAGGAGATGCAAATGCAGCTCATGCAAGAGGCTTTGGAGGAAAGCACAGCTTGTCAGCAGAGCAGGAGACAGCACATCAGGTCTTGGATGTCCCACTGCTTGTGCAAAACTGACCTCACAAGACAAGCTGCACTTTACTCAAAATGAAAACCTCATGGCAGTAGAGTCATAGAATCACTAGGTTGGAAAAGACCTCTTGGATCATTGAGTCTAACCATTTCTATCTGCTACTAAACCATGTTCCTCAGCACCTTGTCTACACATCTTTTAAAAACCTCCAGTGAAGGTGACTCAACCACCTCCTTGGGAAACCTATTTCAGTGTCCAATGACCCTTTCTGTGAAAAATTTTTTTCCTGATATCCAGTCTGAATCTCCCCTGGTGCAGCTTGAGGCCATTCCCCCTTGTCCTATCACCTGTCACTTGGGAGAAGAGGCCAGCTCCCTCCTCTCTACAACTTCCTTTCAGGTAGTTGTAGAGAGCAATGAGGTCTCCCCTCAGCCTCCTCTTCTCCAGGCTAAACACCCCCAGCTCTCTCATCCGTTCCTCATAAGGCCTGTTCTCCAGCCCCTTCACCAGCTTCATTGCTCTTCTCTGGACTCACGCCAGAGCCTCAACATCCTTCTTGTGGTGAGGGGCCCAGAACTGGATTCAAGGAGCGGTCTCACCCGTGCTGGGTACAGGGGTGGAATAATCTCCCTGGACCTGCTGGCCATGTGATTTCTGATACAAGCCAAGATGCCCTTGGCCTTCTTGGCCACCTGGGCACACTGCCGGCTCATGTTCAGACATGCAATGGGATTTGCCTCTAGCACGTATTACTGTTCATCCGTATAATCCTCTATCCTTTTGGCAGAAGGTAAAACATGGGCTTTACAAGAAGGGAATTGGGATTTGTCTGAGGTGATAGATACCCCAATGACGGAGCCCGCTGCCGATCCTTCTGCAGCAATGGCATTTCCTGTTGTGCAGGGGACCCAGAGCAAGGGATAATGGACAAGCACAAAATGTATTCATGGGAAGTAATTCACGATTTGCAAAAATGCGTGCCGCAATACGGTTCGAATTCTCCAGCAACTATGCAATTAATCAGACTGTTAACTATGGCAGACACGTTATGATATTGCTATGCTAGCACAAATAATGTTTCAACCACTACAGTGCACTGTTTTTAGAACGATATGGGCGCAGAAGGCTGATGCCCAAGCACTTTGAGATTTACAGTTTCCATGAGATGATGTGCGTTTTGGTAATGGTTCGGATGTACTAACAGGAACAGGATGGTTTTCTAACCCACAGCATGAGGCACAGTGGCATCCATGGATTTTAGAACAGGTCAAGGCTGTGGGTATTGAAGCCCTAACACGGATGGCCGAGATTTGTTTGTAGGAGACTGGAGACTCGAAATTCTGTATAGAAGAATGTACTAACTGCTCCGCCGCTGCACGGCCGCGGGCGGGCCACTGCCTCGTACCACAGGGGGGCTGCCTGCCGCAGCTGCTGCAGCCTCCAGCCCGCCCGGAGTGCGGCCAGACTCGCTTTCTGTAACTCAAGCAGTTTGCGCATTACAGAAGGGACTGCAACAGATCACAATAAGAAATGAACCGATTAAACGATGTTGGTAGCAGTTCAAGAATCAAGCCAATTTAAATAATGTGATTTTACAACAGATGCGGCTTTTTGCTTATCAAACACTTATGAAGATACTGGATGTCGGAAAGCTGAAACAGGCATGAACCGTATATGACATTTATAGATTGAAGGATGCGCTCGACAAGCAGGGAGACAACCGAGCAGTTACAGAAGCCTTAATTTTGCAATCAGTGATAAAAAATCCTAATGATGAATGTAGAACGATATTGTGTGGTCTGAAAAATCCTACAACAGCAGCAGGGATCATTTATCTGTCAAGCATAGCTCATGGCTGCTGCCCTGACTGTAAATTGGGACAGAAAGACGTTCTGTTATAGATGCGGCAAGGAGAGACATTTTAAACGAGACTGCCACATGCAATGCCAGGAGAGAGGGCCTAAAATCTGCCCTTGGTGTGGAAAGGGTAAACATTTTTCCAGTTGGTGTAGATCAAAATGGGATAAGAGCAGGAGAGTATGGTTGAAAAACCAGGAGCAGAGCGCGGTTCAGAGGCACGTGCTGACACAGATGCCTACACAGTGAGCAGCAGCTCTCACTTTGGAGCAAGATCCAGCGGCAGCGCCGGGATGGACATGGCCACCACAATCACAATAGTGCTGCAATCATCTGCAGTTCACAAAATACCACTAAATGTAAAAGGACCATTGAGTGGTGGCTTTACTGCCTTGTTATTAGAATGATTATCAATAACTCGGTTGGGAATCTTTGTTTTACCTGGCGTCACAGATGCAGGCTTTACTGGAATAATTCAAGCAATGGTATGGACACCATCTCCATCAGTGTTAACACCAATTGTGCCGGACAGCACAATTAGTTTTGTTCAAAGCAGCTGTGTTCCAAGCTGACTCTATAGAATGTGGCTCGCAAGGTTTTGGGTCCACAGGAATCCCTGGAATGCATTTGGTTCAGTCTTTACAAACTCAGCATCCTATGTTGAAGTGCACATTAAGTTTAAAAAGGGGTAAAGCCAGAACATCTTAAAATGGCTTTAGTGTAACCCTTTGTTGTGCACATTCCACTAATCTTATGGAGGAGAGATGTGTTAAGTGCAATGGGAATAGACATTGGAACCGTGAACGAGTGAAAAATTGGGTGCATTGCAAACGTTAGTGGAGGAACAAATAGATCAAGGGCATATAGTCATAATTAATAGTCCTTGGAACACACCTGTATTTGTGATAAAAAGATATCTGGAAAATGGTGTTTATTACATGACTTTACTAGACAAACTACAAGAGGTCTTAAATAAGCAGGCAGGCAATATTGCTGCTAGAGAAGTTATGCTTAAACAATTAGCCTTAGAGAATGCAAAACCAGACTTAGTGCACTGTTAATTGCACGATCACCTGTTACAAAGATTGTTTGTTTTACCAGAATTGACTGGTGCCGACTTTACGAGAGCAATACGAGTAATGGCTTCGAGTAATGGCTGTGCACTGCAACACAAGCCTAGTAATGCAGAAGCAGCAGGAGAAGCAGTACAGAGAAGTGGGGGTGATCATGGGGCAAGGCGAGAGAGGTGTCTCTTCTCACATCTCTCCTGCCCCATGGCTTTTCTCCCAACTCTGGGTTTTGGGGTGAGATGGGAGGGATGGTGAAGTTTCCCAGTTGGGCTGGAATACTGTCAGTGATGCACCAGGGCTCTCCTCCACCTTTCTTCTCTCTCCCATTTTTGGCAGCTGTTCCTGAAGCTGGCCCAGACAAAATTGGCTCTGGAGGCCTCTGGTGAGTGTGGAAATGGAGTGTTTGGAGGGTGAAGGGAGTGTTTCCCGGGGCAGGGAGTTGTGAAGCCACATGGCATGGCTCTCAGGGAAGCTCTTGGGTCACGCATGACTCCTCAGAAACATGTGCCCTGGATACCAGAGGTGGGCACTTGCGCTGGTGAAGCCTGCATAGTTTCACCAAGGCTGCTCCCATCATTTACCCATGGCAGGACTATCCATCTTGCTGTGTGGTTCTGCATCCCCTTGCAGCACCCATCCACCACTGAGCTCACATTACTGCTGCTTCTCCCTGATATCTGTTTCTGACTTCACATGTTATCTTCTAGTGGAGGTTTTTTTTTAATTAATGTTAATGAGATGACAGTGTGATTTCCCTCACACATGGGAGTTACCAGCAGAGCGTTACCACACCAGAGAAAATCCAGGAAGAATGGCAGAAAGAACACATCAAAGCTTGTGAGGTAAATGCCCCAAAATGCCTTCATGTGGCACTGTGGTCCTCTAGATATCTATCCCTTGCTGCAGGGATGCAGATTTACCATCTCTGTATTCTCCTGGCAGTGAAGCAGCAGGATGTGTTGCAGCTAACCCTGTGTGTGTCTCACGCTTGGCTTCAAGATCTCACTAGTTCAAAGTTTCCAGTATTTTTTTTTTCTTCCATCACCTTTTAAGACTGAGAGAGTCAATGCACTAAGTAGTCACGTTTTTGCCCATAACCTGCCTGCATGTTCAGTGTGGCCATTGTCTTGAATGGTCATGTGGAGGTTTTCCCCTCATTGTGTTGCAAAGGTCATAACTGATAACAACTGTGTATGTACACTTGGGATAAAAGTTTATTTTTCATGAAAATGTGTAAAGGCATGTAAAATTGCGGTGTGCCAGACAGCAGATTTGGGTTTAAACCTGATTGGAAAAGGGCTGGGCAGGAAAAAGGGAGAAGACCAACCAGTCAATTCACCTCTGTTTTCATACATCCCCAGTGCTTTTTCTATTGCTCCATACCTGTGGGAGAGATGTGAGCTGGGACCACAGGATCGTGGGGTACCGAGGGAACACGCATCGCCTTTAGGAAGCTGGCTGGTCTCCCCAGAGGTAGTGGTGTGCCAGGTCACCACTTTTCAATTGGTCCTGCAGGCCTTCCCAAGCTTAACGCTCATCTTTGAAATACTTGGTTGCGTAAAGGGATTTCTCCTCTGGGTGAGCTTCCTGCAGAAGACCAACATCACCTGCCCCTTGCTGAGGAAAATTGTCTTTGTAGTAGCACTTGGGGATGAGAAGCAATCAGGATAAAATATATTTGTTCTTATTTTAAACATGTTCGGGACATTTTGTCTGTGTCCTTTCAGTTCTTTGAGACTCAGGAGTGCGAGCGGATCAACTACTGTGATGAGAATGGTTGATTACTGTGGGAATGTATGCTGGTCTAACGATGTGGCCTTATCAGGTTGCTAGGGAGAAGTTTGGAATGCATCAAGGTCGAGAAGCAGCTACAGCGTGAGAACAAGAAGGCAGCCTACGTGCAAGATTACTTCTACAAAAACTACTAGGGGAAACTTTGGGCTTTAGCCAAGCATTACGTAAACATTAGACAAGATAGCAGAAAAGTACAAAAGGCTTGCTTGCTTGCTAATAAACGACTTGATTTCCAATCATATTGATTGTCTGTGATCTTGTCCGGGGTACCTGCACGGGTTCAGTCTCCCACAAATGGTGACCAGCGACGTGATAGGAGCGCTGTGGTAGGTCGGCAGAGTGGAGCTACACTCTCCAAACTGGAGATCAACAAGGCAGGTGGAAGGGCTGCAGTAGTATTTAGTAAAAAGAAGAAGAAGAAGAAGAATTTATAACATTTCATCAGGGAATACTTATTGCCTTCTGCAGTCTTCCATTATGAGATGATGTGCATAATTCAGTGAAGTGAATAGGAACAAAAGTGGTAAGGAAATATCCAGGCTCTGGCTGCTGGGGTAAGAACTGACCAAGTCCTAGGCATCCATGCTCATTGCAGGGGAGTTGGACTAGATGACTTTTAAAGGTCCCTTCCAACCCAAACCATTCTATGATTATATGATCCCACTTTGTCCCTGCAGCACAGGATCTGTGCAGGCAGCAGAGAGGCAAGCTGGGATCAGCAGTCCATGGGGTGGGATGAAAGATGTCCTTGTTATTAGGATTTAAACTGGAGAGCCTGGCTGCTGAGTACATGTTAGTGAATGTAAGCACAAGCAGGCCTGTATCGTAACAGGGATTTGGGAAGACAAGACACCCAGCATTCATATGCCATAGGTCCAAACTCCTTTGGAACAGAAAAAGTTAAGTACAGTCTGAAAACCACCTCTGATTAACAAAGGGGGCCTTTTCCCAGTGAACCTAAGACCGATGTTGACCGATGCACAGAAGGTCAAACAGGACTTGAAGGTGCATGACTTCCATCCATACTGCTGCTTACAGGCAGGAAAAGTCCTTAAAGGGGAAACAGAAGACAGAAAAAACCAAAGAGGGATAGAGCTGGAAGAGCAAATAAGGATCTACATAGAATGTCAGTTCTAACCAAACTCTGTGGTTTTAGCCTGTATGTTTTGCGGAATCAAACTCTATAACTCAGTTAAGGGTTATAAAGTAGGTATGTGTTTATTCGCTGGTGGGTACAAGGGGGTAATCCTCCTAACTCGCACACCGTATGGTCTAACAAGCAGATAGTTATAAAGACATGCCTATTCATAAGCGCCTATTACATACTCATGACCTTTCCCCGCTTCCTATTATAATTAGATTCGAGAAGCTTCTCCCATACTGGCACTGATGCAGTGTCTCCTGGTGGTCGTGGTCTAGGGAGTCAGGGCTGAAGTAGCCTTCATCTTCCTCATGAATCGTCCCTGAACCCAATCTGTGCGCAGGCGCCAGTCTCATCCTGGTTGAGCTCCAGAACCGCAGAGCAGGATGCAGTCAGCTTTCTGCTGTTGTCCACATTCCAGCTTTCCCTTATCAGTGAATGTCTGTGAATGAGCTCCTTCCTTATCAACATCCAGGGTCTTCAAGGCCTTTACTATCAGACAGTGCACATTTCAGTGAGCTAAGCCCTATAAGTTTTTCTAACTTCTCCCTTATATCATATGCCCATTCATCAATCCCCCCATCTTTTAAACTTAGGCAAATTCATTTGCCTAATACATGATCCATCTTTCGAAGGGGAACTGGATAGTATTTTGCTTGGAAATTACTTTTCAACACATTCTCATGGGCACTAGACATAGAAGTCAACATCATTAGTTGTAGTGTTCTCCAGTTTCAAACAAACAACACAGTAGAGAAAACAAAGCTAACTAAAACTAACATCAAAAAGATAATAACAGGGTGACAAAACTTATTTAGAATGCCAGTCATAGTAGGGGACCATCTAAATAGCATGTCCCACCAATGATGGTTCGCATCTTCTCTTACCCTTTTCAGGACCCTGTTCATTTCCTCCGTATCATGATGGACTGTTATTAGGGTCTTTCTCCTGCTTTCTTGGACCTCGTCCAAGATTTTGATCAAATCCTGATATTTCATTAATTGTTTTACCAATGTAAGATTCATTCCAATAGGTACAGGCGATAATTTGTGGTACATAGTGTAATTAGATTTTATCAACTGGTAGGATACGACTGGTGCTAAGTAAGAAAAGTCACACCCGACAATCTTAACAAAATTACAAATGCAAAAATTAGAATGATTCTTGCTATCTATAATTGTCTCATCTATTACTATAGAAATACAAGCAGTTCTTAAACATACACAACCTAGGCCAATATGTACGAGTACAGTCTTCTGATTATTGTCCGGATGGATCTCAAAGTGACAGATGGGTCACTGGAACCCCAAAACGGTGTATTATCTCTTGTATTAATATTCTGGTTACCTCTCGAGCCTTGGCTGTTCTGGTAGGGAATGCCTCTGGCCAACCTGAAAAGGCATCGGGTAGTACCTTTCCCGATTTGGCCCATTTCCAGTGTGGGGGTATTTTTGGGATTAGTCTGGAGGCAAAGATCACACTGCTGAGTCACTCGTCTCACAGGAATGTATAAATTTTTAGCTACAGTTTCTCTAATTAGGTGTTTCTACAGGGCCTCTGCTCCCCAATGCCTTTTTCTATGCTTCTCTTTTACTAAAAACTATATGATTAATTTCCTTGTGGGGTGAGAACCCATCCCTCCTCATTATGTGACCCTTCCAAATCTGCAGTGAGCTTTTGATCTTCTTTGGTATATTGGGGCTCTCCTTCCAGGTAGATTCGCCCACCGGGGTCAAAGCCCCTTCTGTTTTTACCTCCGCTTTGGCAGCCTGTTTTGCCTCTCTGTCCGCCACCTCATTTCCTCTCTCCAGTTCCGAATTCACTTTCTGTTGTGCTTTGATTTGCATGGTTGTTACCTTCTCAGGGAGCTGGACTGCTTCCAATAGTTCCAGGATGTCCATGTTTGATGTGTTTACCCTGTGAGTTCAATAACCCTTTTTCCTTCCAGATTGCTCTGTGCGCATGTGCAACTCGGAATGCATACCTTGAATCTGTATAGATATTTCCAGCTTTGCCTTTAGCCAGCTCCAAGGCACGGGTCAGAGCAATTATCTCTGCCTTTTGTGCAGAGGTGTTCATGGGTAAAGGTCCTAACTCTGTTATGTCTCGACTAGTGATAATGGCATATCCAGCATGTCTTTTACTGCTTAGGACATAACTGCTTCCATCCATGAACCAATCTTCAGCACTTCCCATGGGACTATCCTTCAAGTCCGGATGGCTCAAGTATGACACCTCAGTAGTTTCTAGTCAGTCATGATGTACTGGTTCCCCTGTGTTTCCGCTAAGAAAAGAGGCTGGATTGACAATGTTAGTAACTACCAATTTTTTACCATTGCAGTCTGGTATTTCAAGAACCTTTGTAGGAAAAGCCAGTGTCCGCCTTTCGCTTCCAATACAGCAGATGTTGTATGGGACACCAACATAATCATTCTCTGGCCCAGGGTGAATTTTCAGGCTTCCTGTGTACCTAGTATTACAGCCGTAACCACTTGCGGGCATCCAGGCCAACCTTTTGCAGTTGCAGCCAATTGCTTGGAGAAGTATGCAACTGCTCAGTGATACGGACCCGGATCCTGTGCCAATATTAGAGGAGAAAAAGAAATGGCTTACTCACATCTGGGGGTCCCAAGGCCGGAGCTGACATCAGGGCCTTTTTCAGTAGTTCAGAGGCCTGTATAGCTTCTTTATTCCTTTGAAGGTGTTTCTGTTCAGTGGTTGTTAGTGTGTACAGGAGTTTAACAAGCAGTCCAGCCACAGTCAGCACCACCCAGTCATTCCCAGAAGAATTCGTAACTCTCTCACTGTTTGCAGTCTCAGAGTTTGCATATTGCGCTTTTTGTCCCAAAGTCCTCTGTCCAGCACCCACTTTGTAGCTCAGGCAAATCATCTTGTGCTGCATTATCTGGGTCTTCCTTTTGGATTCCCGATATCCCTGGAGTCCTAGAAAATTCAATAGACTCACTGTCCAGGTCATGCAAGCTTCCTTTGTCCTGGTGGCAATCAGGATATCGTCCACATACTGTAACAGTTTTTCTTCCTCAGACAGGGCTTCTCAGCACTCAAGATCTTTTGCAAGATGATTGTCAGATATGGTAGAGCTGGTTTGACCTCTGTGGTGATACTATCCCAATAAGCTGATTTCTGCTCCCACTTTTGGGATTCTCCCCTTCAAATGCAAATATTTTCTGGCTGGCCTCATGGAGAGGGAGGCAAAAGAAGGCATCCTTCAGGTCTAAAATGGTAAACTAGGTTAGTTCAGGTGTCAATACAGTCAATAGGGGATATGGGTTTGCCACCACCGGATAGAGGTCTTTATTATTTTATTCACAGCTCATAAGTCCTGGACCACTTGGCATGATCCATTAGGCTTCCAGACAGGTATTGGCCGAATTTCTTCCCTGTCTCCCCTCTTTTAGGGGATATTACATAATTTTTACCAGCTTCCGCCCTTCTTTGATTTGACCTCAACAGGTGGAGCATTTTTTGCTTTTCTGGGCACATCAGTGGCCCATACCCCAGGGTATACATGGTTCATGATTTCCTCGCCGACCTTTCCTCCTGTGGGCACACTAGCTAGAGATAAGCTCATGATTTGTATGTACTGTTGATCTTTTACCTCCAGAGTAATTTCTCCTTTTACAAATTTAATCACAGCTCCTAATTGTTCTAGTAAATCTCTCCCCAAGGTGCCTTTTGGGGAATCGTGGCATGTACAGGAATTGGTGTATACCCCATTCTTTCCCCAATTTGTATTTCAAAAGTTTGCAAAAATATGCCTTTTCTCTTTGGCCAGTTGCTCCCTTTACCATCATGTAGTCATTTCCCAGGGGTATCAAAGCTTGTTTTAAAACTGAATATGTTGCCCTGGTATCAATTAAAATTCTACCTTGTTTTAGTCTTTCCCTAGCTTCATTATAACCAGAGGATCTGCTAGGGTGGATTTCCCAGTTCCCCATTAATCCTCCTTCACATGGGCCACTATCTGTCCTTTTTGATTGTTCCGCGCTCTTTCATTTCTTTTTCGCCTCATCCAAAAATACTTTCAGGTTTCCTATCTTCTGTGGAATGCAGCTTTTGAAATTTGCGCCTGATATCCCCTGCTGAGTGACCCAAGAACAAAGAAACTAGTTGTTGTATTCCTACCTCTGACCCAGGATCCAGCGGTGTGCTGTGGGACATTGCGTCCCTTAATCAATCCAGGAATTCAGATGGTGACTCGGAAGGACCTTGCTTAACTGCATATAATGGTGACCAATCTATTGTTTTGGGAATGGCTCTCTCCATCCCTTCTAGAATCCACCCCTGATATGCTTGCAGCCTTTCTTTATGTGCATTCCTGTTTGCATCCCACTTTGGGTCTTGAAGAGGGAAATAATCTTTAACGTTCACCGTTTCTCGATTATAATAATCTTCGGCCAAATGCCCCGCAGTCTTTAAGACTGTTTAATTGTTTCTCTGTCAAACACTCCAATAATAACTGTAGATCGCCGCCATCGGGGTTGTGCTGTCTTATAATAAACTGAAAATATTTGGTTACACTTACCGGATCATTCCGGTGGTCTTGGGCAACCCTTTCCATGCTTCTAAATCAGCGGTGGAAAAGGTACCTTGATTAGCATTGGCTCTCCATCAGGTCCTACTGCCTCTCAGAGAGCTGCCTGCAGGGCCATTGGAGCAGACTTTTTCTGATGCAGGACGATACGGGACTATCTGGAGGAGTGGGGGTCCTTTCCGAGTCGGCATCTTGTTCCTGTGATTGAGGGGGAGGCTTAAACAGATCAGTTAGATCCTGTTCTGGTGCCTGGCGAGTTTTGTTTAACTTTGTGCACTTTTGTCCAATGCTGCACACTGAACAACAATTGCCTCGGTTTACCTCCAGATTCCTTGTTATTTTCTCGCTCAAGGGCGAGTGCCAGAGGGTCCTGTGGGGGCACAATTCCAAAGTTCCTGTGCCACTCTGCATGGTTACAGAGGGTGAAAAACTTATCCTCGTGAGACACTTCATCCGGCTTTCCTTCTCTCTTCAAAACCAATATTAATTGTAAAACAGTGTTATAATCTATTTTCTCATTAAGTGGCCACTTTGCCCCATCATCAAATTTGTAGAGCAGCTACCATTGATTACAATATTTAATAAGGGTCTTTTTGTTTTCAGTGCTCCCAGTTCCAAACAACATCCTTCCAATGTGTTAATACACACCCCAGAGGGCTCTTTTTGTTTTCCATTTTTAGTTTCTTTAGTTTGCCTTTTCCTTAGTTTCACCTCTTTCTTTCTCAGTTTTCACTAAAATCTTTCTTTACACTGTTCTTTAACCCCTTCCCAGTCTTTCCCCTCAAGGTCCCGGATTTCTGGAACCAAACTTTCTTTTCCACTACTGATCAAATTTTCTGTTAAATTACATTAAGTTTTGCCCTTGCCAATTCGGCAGTCATTCAACCCTTCTTACATTACTGATAAACATAAGATACACACACATATACCAAACCTGAACATATTGTTCCCCAATTATACACAATAAAACTGTCTGCAGAAATAATCACACAACAAATTTTGGATATATCAGTAGTTGGCACTCTTAAAATTTTAAGGATCATTTCTCCCATATTTTAATAAAGCCTGTTTAGGAATCCTTATAATAGCTGGGTTGCTCATTATTCTTATGCGAATAGAATTGTTCATAACCCAGTATCTCCCTACAGAGGTAACACGTTTAACTCCTGCGGACTCAGCAAAGAAGCAGAAGAGGGGGCACCCATACACACACACAGACGCAAGGCTGGGTTTTTCCATTTTTTTTTTTCTCTTTTCCTTTTTCCTAGATATTTTCAAAACTAATTTGTAAGTTTTATAAACGTTTGAAGCTTCAAGCGCTTTGTGTCTGGCAGCCCCCCTCGGTTTTCAGAGTGAGCAAGCTGTCCTGCCTAGTTTTACCTGCATAGTACTTGAAACTCCTTGGTGGCACAGGTCGGCTACTTGAGCCCACCCTGGCGTGCCCGCTTCTCTCCCCACCAGTATCCAAAGTTATAAATTCCTGCCAAACTCCAGCACTCTATCATACATTAAACAATTCACGGAGCACAGAACAAATTAACAACACACAACAAGCAGAACTCCTCACTCGCTTTGCAGTGATGCTGCATCTCAAACACACAGCCATTCGTTTCAGGGCCTGCCCAACTCGCACAGTGTTAGTTACGACCAGTCGAATTGGATCCACAATTTCTGATGTTATGGATATCCAAACCACACATGGTACCGGGCACATACAACACCTAAAATACAATGATAGCTATCCCAAAAAGTTCTCCAGCTATCCCAGCAGGAAGAAATTCCCCAGCTTCTGATGCCTTACAAGGTCTTGGCAAGCTATAGGAACCCCTATTGCTAGAGCAATCTAGCTCCTCGTCTTCACGTGTGGCATCCCATACACGGTCTATAGAATCATCCCCTACCTCCCCTGCAGGGATCCATATCCCCAAGTCACATACCTTGTCCTCCCACTGATGAGCCGTCTCTCTACCCACAGCGATTGGATGGGGATGGGAAATTCTCTGGAGAAATAGTCCGGCGGTGCCTAGAATGTCCCACTACCCACTGATCCTGCAGCCGGATAGAGAGGTTGTCCCATCTGGGGTGCCAAATTGTTTTGAAGAATCAAATTCTATAACTCAATTAAGGGTTATAAAGTAGGTATGTGTTTATTCGCCGGCGGGTGCGGGTGCGAGGGGGTAATCTTCCTAACTCGCACACCGTATGGTCTAACAAGCAGATAGTTATAGTGTAAAGACATGCCTATTGATAAGTGCCTATTACATATTCATGACCTTTCCCCGCTTCCTATTATAATTAGATTCGAGAAGCTTCTCCCACACTGGCACTGATGCAGTGTCTCCTGGTGGTCGTGGTCTAGGGAGTCAGGGCTGAAGTAGCCTTCATCTTCCTCATGAATCGTCCCTGAACCCAATCTGTGCGCAGGCGCAGTCTCATCCTGGTCGAGCTCCAGAACCGCAGAGCAGGATGCAGTCAGCTTTCTGCTGTTGTCCACATTCCAGCTTTCCCTTATCAGTGAATGTCTGTGAATGAGCTCCTTCCTTATCAACATCCAGGGTCTTCAAGGCCTTTACTATCAGACAGTGCACATTTCAGTGAGCTAAGCCCTTTGAGTTTTTCTAACTTCTCCCCTATATCTTATGCCCATTCATCAGTATCAGAGAGTGTTCAGCAAGCAGATAACAGTCTACCATTTTCTCACATCTTTTTGCTTTGGCATTTTTCAGATGTTAATTGCACTTGGTTCTGGAAACACTCTAATTTAAATTTTAGATTCCTTTTTTAGCTTCTGTAATGCTGATAACTCCTTAGTCTAAAACAAAACAAAATAAACAAATACAATCTCAAATGCCAGTGGTATGTAAAAAAAATTGGACTAAATCATTCCTGTGATGTTCTACTGTGTCGTGTATCTGTCTTCACATGGAGAGTTATGTGTGACATTATACACTTAAATTTGACTTTCTTGCAAATCCAAAAGCTTTTTGAGGTGTGAGTGCATCTCCAATAGTTAATTAGAAGGTTGACTGCAGGTGGTACGTGTTGTCATTCAGAAATTCCTGTGTTTTGGTATTTAATTCAGTTAGGATATATCAAACTAGTAATCTCTGCTTACTCAATGGTATCGTGGATCTTCAGTGTGATATTAAAATATGTACCTCTTCTAAGGAAGAAGCGGGCAGTCCTAAAGAGCTGAGTTTGAATGAAAGGACTGCTGATACGTACTATATTGATTTACTATACTTTAGAATATTTAAATTGTTTAAGTGTTTATGGTCTGGTAACTCAGCACTGAAATTTGTGTTGCTTCAGTACTTACTTTAAGTAACCAGCCCTGCTTCCCTTGGTTAGAGTGCAAGACTCCTGTAGCATCCACCATGGTCTGTTTTTTTACAGACTGCATCAAGCTTTTGCATGAACGCTTTCAAAGTGGATGAAGTCCACACTGTCTTAACATAGTGGCACTTTCTGTTCTGTCAGACCAAAAAATATTTTTGATTGAAATGCGGGACATGAAGGGATTGTTTGTTATGGTATTTTAGCTGAGATGGTCACTGCAGTGGTGCCAGGAGCAGTTCTTTATTTCATCCTTAGAAGACAGCTTTTATCCTTGGTAAGGGTAGATAATGTGATTGATAAATGCATATCTGTGAGATGATAAACTTAATGTGAAGGAAAGCAAAACAAAATGAGCTGTCATGAGAACTGCAGGACTTCATTCTAGGTCTGTATGTTGTCCCCATACAACATATGCAGTAACATGCCATAATGACCATTTGTCTCGAAAGCTAGTCTTGGGCATAATTTAATCTCCAGGTCTGATCATTTTGAGCTCCTATTCATCATTGCTTATTGTACCTAATGTGCAGTTAGACAGAGGAATGGAAAAAAATAATTTCACAAATACCTGTTAACAATCTTTAGAGTTGAACTAGATTAAAACTTATCTTGTAGAAATAAATGAATATAACATATCATTGCATGTTTTATAAGATTCCAGATTCGTAATAACTTTTTTAAAAACAAAACCACACACCTCCTCCCTCCCCCTACCAAAAAAAACCCCAAACAGGCAAGTTCTTAATGGGAGGAGTATTTTATAACTTCAGATTATTGTTTAGCAACTCTTCAAATGATTGAGGAAGGGCATGAAATCGTAAGCTTCCCCACTTGTTCATTTGGAGAAAAAACATCTAAAAGCTTGACAATGTGCCTTTTTTTTCTTTGACGCATGTATTTTGGTGTAACTTACATTTATGATTTTTCTTCTTCAAAACTGGATTTTCTTCTGTAATCAAGCTCTCCCTGTTTTTTGGTTTGTGTTTTTGTTGTTGTTGTTGTTAATTCAACTGTTTCCTTTGACTCTAGATAAGCTGCTGCCAAGCCACCATGGGGCTCTTTGGTTAAATCTAATTCATTATTGTGAATGCTGCACAGCTCCCAAAATGCCTGAGTTTATTCTCTATACTTTCCATACTGAGTTCAGAAGGCTTCCATAGAAGGAAATGCATCTAGACCAAATGCTTATGGAAGAGTTCTTTAAAGTGAGTACACGGCATCTGTTGAATTAAGTTCATAATCAGTGTTGCCCTTGAAAATAACTGGAGAGCTGGAGACAGTTCTTTTAGCAAGTAAGCTTTTAAAGTTTGTGGTAGCATTCCCAGCTGCTCATTTTGCAATTGATGATTTTTGTGAAGGAGTGCTATTGAGTCTTATACAAAGTTGTAGAGAGCTGTAAAGCTGGCAGTCTCTAATCTGTCATTCTCTATCTGAATGTCTCTTTTATTACATATATCATAGAATCATAGAATGGTTTGGGTTGGAAGGAACCTTTAAAGGTCCTCTAGTCCTACCCTTCTGCCATGAGCAGGGACAAATGTATCCTATATTAAATGTATTTTGCGTTGCAGATGTATGTGAATGCTTGAGAGGAGGATGGTGGTAGCTGAGGATAGACTCTACTGCTTGTTGACAGAGAGCCTTTTTCCATCTGCATACTCGTACTGCCTGTGTGAGTTGTGGACACTGTAGGCTGCTCTACTGTTCAGGATGGTATTTATGAGAATAAGCACTTAAGAAGTCCCCCAAGTTGGTAGATGATTCACTGAGTGGAAAATTGAAGGACCCAGCTTCTGTCCCTGGTTCTACTGTGAACTTAGATTTTTTAAAAAATAATTTTTAATGCCTTTTTTAAACTTCTACTGAAGTGGCTTTTACCTTGTAAGGTCTCAATTTCTTTCTAGCTATTTTTATATGTTTACATGTCAGAATTTCATGTCTTCCGCTGACTTTTGTGCTTGGTTAGAGCTGCTGCAGAAGTCTGAGTATTGCTATGTGAATGCTGGAGCTGATGTACATGTGTTGGCTTGCTGCTGAATGAGGAGTTGCTTTTCAGTTGGACATCAAGTGGTCAACTATTTCTGTGGCTTTTCTGCTCAGTCTTCTTCAAATTTTGGAGTCTGAGCTTCCTTCCAGTATTGAGTACTGTGAATATTATTTTAAAACAGCAAAGAAGGTGGAGCTTAGACTGGTGTCTTTAAATCTGCAGGAATTGCCACTCATAAATCTTCTTGGAAAGACCAGCTCTCTTCCTTGGCAGCTTGTGGGCATTTAATCATATCAAAGCATCATCAGCCTCTACAACAGTTACTAACCTCCCTCTGTTATCCTTGCTGAGGATGCTGCAGCTGAAATGATAGTGAAGCTTCTGAAAATCGCAGCAGGTTTTTGTGCATCTTCAGATAGTCACATCCACCTTATAAGATGAACTGGTTTTGCAGTCCTTCTGAGCTGTTCTTGTAATTTGCAATGTTCTCCTTTTGTATATTATGTATGGACTGTAGAAAGAGTTCTAGGTATGTTTTATTTTTTTTCTAATTTATTTTAATTTTGATTAACAGGATGCAACACTGAAGTGCTGAGCATATGTGGTTCAATTTCTCAGCACCTTAGAATAAAGTGGAAAGATTACTCTTGTAGTTTTGGAACAAGAAATGGCCAAGTTGCTAGATGATGTAGTCATCTTTAATTCTCCAGGTTTGTGTTAAAGAAATGGCAAAAAAACTTTAAAGCTGTCAAGTTCCTTTATTGTATTGCATGGATTTTGGAACATCTGTGATTATGTAATTACTTGGATTACTATAACATCTCCCTTATGGGCATCAGGGCATGTTGATTTGGTGATGCATATGCAGGTGGTATATTAGCACAAACCAAAAACCTGAACGTTACCCCATAGAGCTGTCAAGAGTGACAGAACCAACAGAAAAAACAGAGGTTATGTTGTGAGCTAAACTGACCGATACACAGGAGCTTAAGAGATTCTTTTCTTTGTTGTCTAGTTTTTATTTTTTTTAATTTTATTTGGCATTTGCATCTTTTTTTTTTAAAGGAAGAATGAGACAAATAGACTCTCTTGATCCTGAGTGATCAGATTCTAAGAAAGGACTCTAATAAACTGTTGTGCAGTTGGGAAAACTGACTATATTGAAATAGGAGAATTGTATTGTTGTACACTAGTAGCCTGGTATGTCTACACTCACAACATTATTATTTTTCAAATGTTACTTCAAAAAGCATTTTTAACCACTCCACTTGTCAAATCACAGATTACTAGAGCCAGCAAGAGAACTATTTTCATGTTTCAAATATCAGCTGTGAAAAAAACACTACTAGAATTTCTGCTGGGTTTCTTTTATTATAATTATTTGTCACTGTTTACCCCTTCTCGGCTTGATCGGCAGCCAAACACAAGCAGTTGTGGACTCAATTACCACCCCCCAGGAAAGGGGAAAAGGAAAATGAAAGAACAACACTTGTGGGTTGGAAACTAAAACAGCTTTAATGAAATAATAATAATAGGAAAATAACATTAATAAGAAAATAATAATATATATATATAAATATACAAAATCCCCAACCACCAATGTCTATACATCACCACTGATGCTGCAGAGCAGACATGGGGAAAGGTCCTGGACTGGACTAAGCAGCAGAGGGAGCTAGACTCAGGAAATGGATTCAGGAACACACGGATCTGGGATCAGGGGTAAAAAGACAGATGGAATTCCTACTGGTTGCCAGCCGTTGAAAAAGAGAGATTGACCCTTGTAATCCCTCAGTTTTATACCGAGTATGACATATATGACATGGAATACTCTGTTGGTCAGTTTTGGGTCACCTGTCCTATTCACCCCTCCCTGCAGGTGCGACCCTTTTTCACCCCTTTGACTTATAGCATTCCACTAGCTTCAGAGTAACCTTGGTCTCCATAGGGATAGATGTAAGCAATGGCTTTTCTGTATACCAGTGCCCCATTATTTCAGTGATTATCATAAATTTTAAGTGTTATCGCTTCTAGAAACAGACACTATCTAAAAAACCCATGTAGTTAACTTTCAGAAAATGAAGTTACTTAGACAAGGCTAATTAACTCCATCTGTCTTAGCAGCACAGGAAGGAGTTAAGGCTGCTTTGGAAGTGATTGGTACTGAAGCACAGCTCCTCCTAGCGCCCTGATTACCAGTACTGGGATGGATGCTCAAGGGTAGAGTTTCTCCTACTCATCATGCCACTGATGCCACATAAATGGATCGCATTAATCACACAGTGAGCCCGTATAGGAAGCCCTAATCATCTGGGAATCCTAGAATTATAGAATTACTAGGTTGGAAAGGACCCACTGGATCATCGAGTCCAACCAAGAAGTGATCATGGACTGACTGGAAGGCAAAGACTTTGGAATGCCACCAGAGGAGGTGGTGACACATGCTGAAGAAGCCCCACCATATAATCAGCTATCAGAAAATGAGAACCATTATGCTCTGTTCACTGGTGGGTCCTGCCATCTTGTAGGAAATCACTAAAGATGGAAAGCTGCTGTATGGAGTCTACATGACAAGTTGCAGAAGCAACTGAAGGGCAAGGTGAATCAAGTCAATTTGCAAAAGTAAAAGCTATACAGCTGTCTTTAGACATTGCAGGAGGAGAAAAATGGCCAGTACTTTATCTCTATACTGACTCATGGATGGTAGCAAATGCTTTGTGGGGGTGGTTAAAGCAATGGAAACAGAACAACTGGCAGCGTAGAGGTAAATTCATTTGGGCTGCCACATTGTGGCAAGATATTGCGGCCTGACTAGAAAAACTAGCTGTAAAGGTACGTCACGTAGATGCCCATGTACCCAAGAGCAAAGCCACTGAGGAATATCCAAAGAACCAGCAAGTGGATAGGGCTGCTAAAGTGTTCCAAACAGATTTGGACTGGCAACATAAAGGTGAACTATTTCTATCTCAGTGGGCTCATGACACTTTAGGTCATCAAGGAAGGGATGCACGATACAAATGGGCCGAGGGGTGGATTTAACCATGGAAGCTATTGCACAGGTTAGCCATGATTGTGAAATGCGCCACAATAAAGCAAGCTAAAAGGTTAAAACCTTTGTGACATGGGGGACAATGGCAGAAATATAAATATGGGGAGGACTGGCAAATTGACTACATCACATCCCCTCAGACCCACCAGGGTAAGCATTATGGGCTTACAATGGTGGAAACACCCACTGGATGGCTGGAAACATATCTAGTATCCGATGCTACTGCCTGCAACACTATCCTGGGCCTTGAAAAGCAAGATTTATGGAGACATGGCACTCCAGAAAGAACTGATTCAGACAATGATTCTCATTTCAAAAACAATCTTACATACCGGGGCCAAAGAACATGGTATTGAATGGGCATATCATATTCCCTATCATGCACCAGCCTCAGGGAAAATTGAGTGATATAATGGACTATTAAAAACTACCCTGACACAATACGAGGTGGCACATTTAAAAACTGGGATAAGCATTTGGCAGAAGCCACCTGGTTAGTTAACACCAGGGGATCTACCAGTCGAGCTGGTCCTACTCAATCAGATCTTCTAGATATGGTGGAAGGGGATGAAGTCCCTGTGGTGCATGAAAGGAATTTGTTGGGGAAAACTGTCTGGGTTTCTCCTGCTTTGGGCAAAGGCAGATCCATTTGTGAAGTTGCTTTCGCTCAAGGGCCTGGACACACTTGGTGGGTAATGATGAAGAATGTTGAAGTTCAATGTGTACCTCAAGGGAATTTGACTCTGGGTCAGAATACTCAATCTTAAACTGTATAATGTTAATTGCTATATAAAACTAACAGTGTTTACTAAGTGTTTTTCAGGATAATGAGCTAGCTTTGTCACATGGAGTCCATTAACTTCCTTGAGATTGACATATCTAATCTACAGCCTGTAGGCACAAACCTCACACCTTTCCCCTTGCCCTGAAAGACTGCTATCATGGATGGGGAGCCACAGTCATGAACTTAATGAACTTTTGTGTAGATAAATTATGGATTAGTAATCTATATATGTATATTTCAAGATACAAGTAGTAGTGATTTGAGCATGACATAATTGGCATGGAATAAGGGGTGGAATGTTCTGGTTTGAGCTAAAGCAGAATCAATTTTCTTACTTTTCAGCTAAGCCTTGAATAAAAAACTCCATTTTCTGAAAGGTAACTGAATGTTTTTTTCAGACAGTGTCTGTCTCTAGAAGTGATAACACTTAAAATTTATGCTTATCACAAAAGTAAGGGGGCGTTGGCATGCAGAAAGGCCATTGCTTACATCTATCCCTATGGAGACCAAGGTTACTCTGAAGTTAGTAGAATGCCGTAAGTCCATGGAGTGAAGAAGGACTGCACCTGCAGGGAGGGAGGGACAGGACAGATGACCCAAAACTGACCAACAGAGTATTCCATGCCATATATGTCATACTCATTATAAAACTGAGGGATTACAAGGGTCAATCTCTCTTTTTCAATGGCTGAAATCCAGCAAGGACCTCATCTGTCCTTTTACCCCAATCCCAGATCCATGTGTTCCTGAATCCAGCTCCCTCCTGCGGCTGAGTCCAGTCTGGGACCTTTCCCCATGTCTGCTCTGCAGCATCAGTGGTGACGTAGTCATTAGGTGGTGAAATTAATTTTTGTATATTTGTATATAATTTATTATTTTCTTATTAACAGTATTTTTCTTCTCAGTATTATTTTTACATTAAAGCTGTTTTAGTTTCCAACCCACAAGTGTCTCTATCATTTCAGGACAGTTGCATTAAATTTCCAGAGGGCAGACTTTGGACTGTTCAGAAGGCTGGTTGGCAAAGTCTCATGGGAGACAGTCCTTAAGGGCAAGGGAGCCCACGAGGGCTGGGAGCTCTTCAAAAAGGAAATCCTAGCAGCTCAGCAGAAAGCCGTCCCCATGTTCCGGAAAAGGAGCCGGAGGGGGAAAAAAACAGCTTGGTTGAGTAGGGAGATCTTGAAAGATGTCAAGAAGAAGAGAAATGTCTATGAGCTTTGGAAGAAGGGACAGGTGTCTTGAGCGGACTACAGGACTACATTTTATATGTTTGTTTATCAGCAGCCCGTTCCAGTGCTTGATAACCCTTTCCGTGAAGAAATTTTTCCTAATGTCCAAACTAAACTTTCCCTGACATAGTTTAAGGCTATTCCCTCTTGTCCTGTCACATATCACTTGGGAGAAGAAACCAACACCCACCTCTCTGCAATCTCCTTTTAGGTAGTTGTAGAGAGCAATAAAGTCTCCCTTCAGCCTCCTCTTCTCCAGACTAAACAACCCCACTTCTCTCAGCCACTCCCTGTAAGACTTGTTCTCCAGACCCTTCACCAGCTTTGTTGCTCTTCTCTGGACATGCTCCAGAGCCTCAATGTCTTATTTTGTAGTGAGAGGCCCAAAACTGAACACAGTACTCAAGGTACTCACCAGTGCAAAGTACATGGGGAGAATCACTTCCCTGGTCCTGCTGGCCACATTGTTTCTGATACAAGCCAAGATGCTATTGGCTTTCTTGGCCACCTGGGCACACTGTTGATTCATGTTCAGTCGGCTGTGGACCAAGGTCTTCTCTGCCAGGCAGCTTTCCAGCCACTCTTCCCCAAGCCTGTAGCGCTGCATGGGATTATTGTGTCCTGAGTGCAGGACTCTGCACTTGGCCTTGTTAAACCTCATCCCATTGGCCTCAGCCCATCAATCCAGCCTGTTCAGATCCCTCTGTGGAGCCTCCCTACACCCAGCAGATCGACACTTCCTCCCAGTTTAGTGTCATCCGCAAACTTGCTAAGGGTGCACTTGATCCCCTCATCCAGCTTGTTGATAAAGATATTGAACAGGACCGGACACAGCACTGAGCCCTGAGGAACACCCCTTTGTGACTGGAGCACTGATTTTATTAGATTCAGTGTTATTGGTCAGTTGCATGAAAATGTGAATATGTCAGAAATTTGTGTTTGACATGCACTTTTGAAATGAGATATGGTTTCAGTTGTTGACCTTTTACAAATACTGTATTTATAACATGCTATGTCTGCAAAGACAATGCAAAATAAGAATGAAAAACAAAGTAATCTGTGACAAACACCATGACATTTTCAACTTGCTGGAAGAATCCACATCAGGTAATACATAATTATTCTTGGAGAGGAAAGTATGATGGGGGAATGCCACACAGTTGCTCAGCTGATGGAGATTTGGAGACTTTTCTCTTTGACATCCTGGATTTAACATGTATGGGATGCAACAGCCTGTTTTTATGCCCAGAGCCCACGAGAAGGTTCATCTATGTAATGGCAGAAATAACATTTCTCTGTCCTGGCAAAATTCCCCAAATCTCCGTGATAATGTAACCATGGGATGATGCACTGGTTCAGTTCTTTCAGCCCTCACAACTGGCCCAGACTGTCGAATTTAGTGTTTATCTTAAACGAGAGGAAAACTGGTAGTGTGGAGGTAAGTAGGGGGAAACTATCCCTCCAGTGAGTGCTCCTCTTGCTGAGGGCTTTTCTGGTGGGCAGGGTGGGACCAGACTGGGGTCACTGCTGTCAGAAAACAGCATTGACACCAATGTCATGTCCATCTGTCTTGACCATTGAAACAGCTTCTTTAATAACTTACTGCTTAAAATGTAGTACAAATTATGCTGTTGATTGTGTTTCCCATTTCTTGACCTAATAATTGTGATGATAATTATTTGCTTTATCATGGTTAAAGTGCTCTGAATAATACTATAACAGATCCTCAGAAGTAGGGAGAATTCACCCTGAGGCGCTTCTTTTGCTGCATGTATCACCCATAAAACAATCTGCAGGCTTCTCAGAGAGCATGGTAGAGGTAGACGTTTGGACCTATGCTTTCCTCAAATACAGGGGAGCAGTTTTATGAACTAATAGATCCACTAGCAGTTCTATGTCACAAATGTGAACTCCAGGGCTTGGAGCGTCATTCTCCAAACGGTATCCAACAGACTGGCTTTTCATTTCTTCTTTTTTTACTGAAACAACTTTCATGTTCCCTCCCTCTCTCCTATTCCAATCTGCAATGTTCTTGTTCACATCTTAAATGTAATGAGGTAATCTCAGCAAAAATAAGTTTTGTGTTGTTTTTAGCATTATAGATTGGACATTAGGAAAATTTTTTTCACAGAAAGGATTCTGTGAAGGGGCACAGAGAAAAAGAAAGAGGGCTCTGGGGCACAAATAGTATTCTGCTCCATCCCAAGGCTAAATAGAGAGGAGTGGGAAGCCAGGAAGAAGAATTCGATTAATGCCTGGCTCCGAGACTGGTGCGAGGAGAGGGGCTTTGGCTTCTTTGATCATGGGGTGGCTCACGCACCCCCAGGCTTTCTCCCTAAGGACGGGACACGTGGGTCTCCTAGGGTAACTAAAGCCCTTGCTAGAAACCTAGCTAAGCTCATAAACCGAGCTTTAAACTAGATGTGAAGGGGGAGGGGGTTGAGACCAGGCTAGACAGGAACGAGCCTGCACGTGGGGCAATGGTGATTCAGAGAGGGTGTGCTGGTGTGGGCCACCAGTACCTCACCACACAGAAAGTGGGGGAGAACACACCTGAGGGTGCTAAGGGAGATAAGGGCACTCTGGAGCTAGCAATTGCCAGTGACCAGGCAATTGGGAATGAACTCTGTTCCCTCTAAGAGGGCTGGAGGCTTGGCAGCTCAGCTGAAGTGCATTTACACCAATGCATGCAGCATGGGGAATAAGAAGGAAGAGCTGGAAGCTGTTGTAGGGCAAGGAGCCTATGATGTTGTTGCCATCACGGAAACATGGTGGGACGACTCATATAACTGGAGTGCAGCTATGGTGGGGTACAAACTCTTCAGGCGGGATAGGAAGGGCAGGAGAGGAGGTGGGGTAGCCCTCTTTGTAAGGGAGGACTTGGACACTGTTGAGATGGATTCTGGTGCTGAGGAGACTGAGTGCCTGTGGGTTAAAATCAGAGGAGCCCATAAGAAGGTAGATTTTGTGATGGGAGTCTGTTACAGACCACCCAGCCAAGGAGAAGCAGCTGATGAGCTCTTCTATAAACAGCTGGGGATAGTCTCTAGATCAATGCCTCTTGTTCTTGTGGGAGACTTCAATCTTCCTGATATCTGCTGGAAGTACAATAGAGCAGAAAGGAAGGAGTCCAGGAGGTTCCTGGAGTGTGTGGAAGACAACTTCCTTGCACAGCTGGTGAATGAACAAGCAAGGGAGGGTGCCCTCCTGGACCTGCTGTTTGTGAACAGAGAAGGCCTTGTGGGGGATGTGGCAGTAGGTGGACGCCTAGGACAAAGTGACCATGAGATGATAGGGTTTTCTGTTCTAGGTGAAGTGAAGAGGGTGGTTAGTAGGACGGTAGCATTAAACTTCCAGAGGGCAGACTTTGGACTCTTCAGAAGGCTGGTTGGCAAAGTCTCATGGGAGACAGTCCTTAAGGGCAAGGGAGCCCACGAGGGCTGGGAGCTCTTCAAAAAGGAAATCCTAGCAGCTCAGGAGAAAGCTGTCCCCATGTTCCGGAAAAGGAGCCGGAGGGGGAAAAAAACAGCTTGGTTGAGTAGGGAGATCTTGAAAGATGTCAAGAAGAAGAGAAATGTCTATGAGCTTTGGAAGAAGGGACAGGTGTCTTGAGCGGACTACAGGAGGGAAGTGAGATCATGCAGGGAAAAAATCAGGAGGGCTAAAACCCAACTAGAAATCAGATTGGCAAAGTCTGTGAAAGATAATAAAAACTCTTTCTATAAATATATTAACAATAAAAGGAGGACTAGGGAGAATGTGCAGTCCCTATTGGACGCAGAAGGAACAACAGTGACAGGGGATGAGGAAAAGGCTGAGGTACTTAATGCCTTCTTTGCCTCAGTCTTTAATTGTAAAGAAAGTTGTTCCGTCTGTGTACAAACCCAGGAGCTAGAGGAGCAAAATGAGGCTCCCGTGATCCAAGAGGAGGTGGCCAGAGCCTTGCTAGCCCGACTAGACAGCCAGAAGTCTATGGGGCCGGATGGGATTCATCCAAGGGTATTGAAGGAGCTGGCGGATGTGCTTGCCAAACCCCTTTCCATCATCTTCCAACAGTCCTGGAAGACTGGGGAAGTCCCACTGGACTGGAGGCTGGCTGATGTTGTGCCCATCTACAAGAAGGGTTGCAGGGAGGATCCAGGGAACTACAGGCCTGTTAGTCTGACCTCAGTGCCAGGGAAAGTCATGGAACAGGTGATCTTGAGTGCTATCATGAAGCACATGCAAGAGAACCGGGTGATCAGGCCCAGTCAACATGGGTTCACAAAAGGCAGGTCTTGCCAAACTAACCTGATTGCCTTCTATGACAAAGTGACTCAGCTGCTGGATGAGGGAAAGGCTGTGGATGTGGTCTTCCTGGACTTCAGCAAAGCCTTTGACACAGTTTCTCACAGCGTTCTGCTTGAGAAACTGTCAGCCTCTGGGCTGGACAGGCGCACACTCTCCTGGGTGGAAAACTGGTTGGATGGCCGGGCCCAGAGAGTGGTGGTAAATGGTGTGAAATCCAGCTGCAGGCCAGTGACAAGTGGGGTTCCCCAGGGCTCAGTGCTGGGTCCAGCCCTGTTCAATGTCTTCATCAATGACCTGGATGAAGGCATCGAGTGCACCCTTAGCAAGTTTGCGGACGACACTAAGCTGGGTGGAAGTGTTGATCTGCTGGAGTGTAGGGAGGCTCTGCAAAGGGATCTGAACAGTCTTGACCGCTGGGCAGAGTCCAATGGCATGAGGTTTAACAAGGCCAAATGCCGGGTCCTGCACTTGGGGCACAACAACCCTATGCAGTGCTACAGACTAGGAGAAGTCTGTCTAGAAAGCTGCCTGGAGGAGAGGGACCTGGGCGTGTTGGTTGACAGCCGACTGAACATGAGCCAGCAGTGTGCCCAGGTGGCCAAGAAGGCCAAGGGCATCTTGGCTTGTATCAGAAACGGTGTGACCAGCAGGCCCCGGGAAATTATTCTCCCTCTGTACTCGGCACTGGTGAGACCGCTCCTCGAATACTGTGTTCAGTTCTGGGCCCCTCACCACAAGAAGGATGTTGAGGCTCTGGAGCGAGTCCAGAGAAGAGTGACAAAGCTGGTGAAGGGGCTGGAGAACAGGCCTTATGAGGAACGGCTGAGAGAGCTGGGGTTGTTTAGCCTGGAGAAGAGGAGGCTGAGGGGTGACCTCATTGCTCTCTACAACTACCTGAAAGGAGGTTGTAGAGAGGAGGGTGCTGGCCTCTTCTCCCAAGTGACAGGGGACAGGACAAGAGGGAATGGCCTCAAGCTCTGCCAGGGGAGGTTTAGGCTAGACGTTAGGAAAAAATTCTTTACAGAAAGGGTCATTGGGCACTGGAACAGGCTGCCCAGGGAGGTGGTTGAGTCACCTTCCCTGGAGGTGTTTAAGGCACGGGTGGATGAGGTGCTGAGGGATATGGTTTAGTGTTTGATGGGAACGGTTGGACTCGATGATCCGGTGGGTCTCTTCCAACCTGGTTGTTCTGTGATTCTGTGTGATTCTGTGAAGGTACAATACAAAGTCTGGGACTCAGGTGAATGGAAAGGACCTGTTGAACTAAAAATGGCAGGAAGAGGTTATGCTTGTGTCCTAACAGATACTGGACCTCGCTGGGTGCCACAAAAGTGGATCAAGCCCTGGAAAGAAAAGGAAGACAACGGAGCAAGAGGACCTCACATCGGAAGAAGAAACTGGGGTGGTCTTTTGACAAAAAAGGGAATTTGGAATAACGGTTCTGAAAAGGCTCTTCCACCCGGATATTTTCTAATCTGTGGTGACAGAGCATGGGGCGGAATACTCAGCAAACCAGTTGGTGGACCTTGTTATTTGGGAAAGTTAACGTTGTTTACACCAAGTATACAATACGTTTTTGGAGTTTTGAGGAAAAATTTTTCGCAGGTTTATTAGCCCCAGGAGTTGCAGCTCTTGAAGCTGTGTCACAAGTCAAGAAAATGGCTTGTTGGAGCGTTAAAGCAAGGATTGTTTATCTTGATTGCCATTATTGTAGTTTTAAGTGTTTTGATGCTTTTAATGGTGCTTGGGTCGCTCAAAAAGAAAACGGGGGAATTGTTGGGTGGCAGCATACAATGAGCAGCCCAAGCACTGTGGCTGGGAGGAGTTGGGAAGCCATAGCCAGGGTCCTCAAGGTTATAAAAGGTTGTAACTACTCTGTTGTGTTATGCAAATTAGGAAGGTAACTGTTGAAGGCGGGCTAAAGTTAAACAATTCTATAAAAGCAGAACGAACCCAAAATAAAACGGCTTCATTTGGATCACGTTGATCTGATCGTTGCATGTTGTCCCGTTTGCTTCTGTCAGAGACCTCATTGCTCTCTACAAGGAGGTTGTAGAGAGGGGGGTGCTGGCCTCTTCTCCCAAGTGATGGGGGACAGGACAAGAGGGAATGGCCTCAAGCTACGCCAAGGGAGATTTAGGCTGGACATTAGGAAAAAATTCTTCACTGAAAGGGTCATTGGGCACTGGAACAGGCTGCCCAGGGAGGTGGTTGAGTCACCTTCCCTGGAGGTGTTTAAGGCCCGGGTGGACGAGGTGCTAAGGGGCATGGTTTAGTGTTTGATAGGAATGGTTGGACTCGATGATGTGGTGGGTCTCTTCCAACCTGGTTATTCTATGATTCTATGAACTTCCCCAGCTTCTGATGCCTTACAAGGTCTTGACAAGCTATAGGAACCCCCCAGCTCACCTCACTACGCGTCCCATTGGGCCCAACAATTCCAGGGATGAGCAATCCAGCTCCTTGACATCACATGTGTCGTCCCATGCACAGCTTATAGACTCATCTCCTCTTTCCAATTCCCAGGGGCGAGCAATCTAGTTCCTCTTCTTCGCATGTGGCATCCCATACACGGTCTATAGAATCATCCCCTGACTGCCCTGCAGGTATCCATGTCCCCAAGTCACATACCTTGTCCGCCCACTGATGCGCCGTCTCTCTCCCTGCAGTGATCAGATGGGGATGGGAGATTCTCCGGAGAAACAGTCCAGCAGCACCTAGAATGTCCCACTCCCCGTGGGTCCTGCAGCCGGATAGAGGATGATGTGCCGGCATATGACATAGGGGAAAAGTTAGAAAAACTTAGAAGGCTTAGCTCGCTGAAATACACACTGTCTGCTAGTAAAGGCCTTGAAGACCCTGGATGTTGATAAGGGAGGAGCTCATTTGCAGACATTCACTGATAAGGGAAAGCTGGAATGTGAGCAACGGTAGAAAGCTGACTGCACCTGCAGCTGACTGCAGCTCAACCAGGTTGAGAATTTGCCTTTGCACAAGATTGGATTCAGGGACAATTCATGAGGAAGATGAAGACTACTTCAGCCCTGAGCCCCAGACCACGACACCGCGCCTGCGCAAGTATAGAAGAATCTTCTCAAATCTAATTATAATAAGAAGCGGGGAAAGGTCATGAATATGTAATAGGCACTTATCAATAGGCATGTCTTTACACTATAACTATCTGCTTGTTAGACCATACGGTGTGCGAGTTAGGAGGATTACCCCCTCATACCTGCCGGCGAATAAACGCATACCTACTTTATAACCCTTAACGGAGTTATAGAGTTTGATTCCGCAAAACAATTTGGCACCCCATATAGGACACCCTCTCTATCCGGCTGCAGGACCGGTGGGGAGCAGGATGTTCTAGGC
Source organism: Phaenicophaeus curvirostris (assembly GCF_032191515.1). Taxonomy (NCBI): domain Eukaryota; kingdom Metazoa; phylum Chordata; class Aves; order Cuculiformes; family Cuculidae; genus Phaenicophaeus; species Phaenicophaeus curvirostris. The sequence continues at coordinate 1,995,366 of NW_027206664.1, forward strand.
GCCACCAGACTATTTCTCCGTAGAATCTCCCATCCCCATCTGATCGCTGTGGGGAGAGAGACGGCCCATCAGTGGGCGGACAAGGTATGTGACCTGGGGATACGGATACCTGGGAATTGGAAAGAGGGGATGAGTCTATAAGTCGTGCATGGGACGCCACATGTGATGATGAGGAGCTAGATTGCTCACCCCTGGGATTGTTGGGCCCAACTGTACGCGTAGTGAGGTAGCTGTGGGGAGGGATTCCCTATAGCTTGCCAAGACCTTGTAAGGCGTCCGAGGCTGGGGATAGCTATCATCATATTTCAAGTGTTGTATGTGCCTGGTACCGTGCGTGGTTTGGATATCCATAACATCAGAAATTGTGGATCCAATTCGACTGGTCTTAACTAACACTGTGCGAGTTGGGCAGGCCCTGAAACGAATGGCTGTGCGTTTGAGATGCAGCATCGCTGCAAAGCAAGTGAGGAGTTCTGATTGTTGTGTGTTGTTAATTTGTTCTGTGCTCCGTGAATTGTTTAATGTATGATAGAGTGCTGGAGTTTGGTAGGAATTTAAAACTTTGGATACTGGTGGGGAGAGAAGCGGGCACGCCGGCGTGGGCTCAAGTAGCCGACCTGTGCCACCAAGGAGTTTCAAGTACTATGCAGGTAAAACTAGGCAGCACAGCTTGCTCACTCTGAAAAGCAAGGGGCGCTGCCAGACACAAAGCACTTGAAGCTTCAAACGTTTGTAAAACTTACAAATCAGTTTTGAAAATATCTAGCAAAATGGAAAAAAAATGGAAAAACCCAGCCTTGCGGCTGTGTGTGTGCGTATGGGTGCCCCCTCTTCTGCTTCTTTGCTGATTCTGTGGGAGTTAAACATGTTATGTCTGTAGGGAGATACAGGGTTATGAACAATTCTATTCGCATAAGAATGAGCAAACCGGCTATTATAGGGATTCCTAAACAGGCTTTATTAAAATATGGGAGAAATGATCCTTAAAATTTTAAGAGTGTCAACTATTGATTTATCCAAAATTTGTTGTGTGATTATTTCTGCAGACAGTTTTATTGTGTATAATTGGGGAACAATACATTCAGGTTTGGTATATGTGTGCATATCTTATGTTTATCAGTAATGTAAGAAGGGTTGAACTACTGCCTAATTGGCAAGGACAAAACTTAATGTAATTTAACAGAAAATTTGATCAGTAGTGGAAAAGAAAGTTTGGTTCCAGAAATCCGGGACCTTGAGGGAGGAAAGACCCGGAAAGGGTTAAAGAACAGTGTAAAGAAAGGTTTTAGTGAAAACTGAGAAAGAAGGAGGTGAAACTAAGGAAAAGGCAAACTAAAGAAACTAAAAATGGAAAACAAAAAGAGCCCTCTGGGGTGCGTATTAACACATTGGAAGGATGTTGTTTGGAACTGGGAGCACTGAAAACAAAAAGACCCTTATTAAATATTGTAATCAATGGTGGCTGCTTTACAAATTTGATGATGGGGCAAAGTGGCCACTTAATTAGACAATAGATTATAACACCGTTATACAATTAATATTGGTTTTGAGGAGAGAAGGAAAGTCGGATGAAGCGTCTTTTGAGGATTTAACCCTCCATAACAATCTGGAGTGATAAAGGGATTGTGGAATTGTGCCCCCACAGGACCCTCTGGCACTCGCCCTTGAGCGAGAAAATAACAAGGAATCTGGAGGTAAACCGAGGCAATTGTTGTTCAGTGTGCAGCATTGGACAAAAGTGCACAAAGTTAAACAAAACTCGCCAGGCACCAGAACAGGATCTAACTGATCTGTTTAAGACTCCCCCTCAATCACAGGAAAAAGATGCCAACTCAGAAAGGACCCCCACTCCTCCAGATAGTCCCGTATCGTCCTGCATCAGAAAAAGTCTGCTCCAATGGCCCTGCAGGCGGCTCTCTGGGAGGCAGTAGGACCTGATGGAGAGCCAATGCTAATCAAGGTACCTTTTCCACCGCTGATTTAGAAGCATGGAAAGGGTTGCCCAAGACCACCGGAATGATCCGGTAAGTGCAGCCAAATATTTTCAGTTTATTATAAGACAGCACAACCCCTATAGGGGCGATCTACAGTTATTATTGGAGTGTTTGACAGAGAAACAATTAAACAGTCTTAAAGACTGCGGGGCATTTGGCCGAAGATTATTATAATCGAGAAACGGTGAACGTTAAAGATTATTTCCCTCTTCAAGACCCAAAGTGGGATGCAAACAGGAATGCACATAAAGAAAGGCTGCAAGCATATCAGGGGTGGATTCTAGAAGGGATGGAGAGAGCCATTCCCAAAACAATAGATTGGTCACCATTATATGCAGTTAAGCAAGGTCCTTCTGAGTCACATTCTGAATTCCTGGATTGATTAAGGGATGCAATGTGCCACAGCACACCGCTGGATCCTGGGTCGGAGGTAGGAATACAACAACTAGTTTCTTTGTTCTTGGGTCACTCAGCAGGGGATATCAGGTGCAAATTTCAAAAGCTGCATTCCATAGGACATAGGAACCTGCAAGTATTCTTGAATGAGGTGAAAAAGAAATGAAGGAGAGCAGAGTAATCAGAAAGGACAGATAGTGGCCCGTGTGAAGGAGGATTAATGGGGAACTGGGAAATCCACCCTAGCAGATCCTCTGGTTATAATGAAGCTAGGGAAAGACTAAAACAAGGTAGAATTTTAATTGATACCGGGGCAACATATTCAGTTTTAAAACAAGCTTTGATACCCCTGGGAAATGACTACATGATGGTAAAGGGAGCAACTGGCCAAAGAGAAAAGGCATATTTTTGCAAACTTTTGAAATACAAATTGGGGAAACAATGGGGTATACACCAATTCCTGTACATGCCACGATTCCCCAAAAGGCACCTTGGGGAGAGATTTACTAGAACAATTAGGAGCTGTGATTAAATTTGTAAAAGGAGAAATTACTCTGGAGGTAAAAGATCAACAGTACATACAAATCATGAGCTTATCTCTAGCTAGTGTGCCCACAGGAGGAAAGGTCGGCGAGGAAATCATGAACCATGTATACCCTGGGGTATGGGCCACTGATGTGCCCAGAAAAGCAAAAAATGCTCCACCTGTTGAGGTCAAATCAAAGAAGGGCGGCAGCCGGTAAGAAATAAATAAGATCCCCTAAAGAAAGAAGACAGGGAGGAAATTTGGCCATTACCTGTCTGTAAGACTCATGGATCATATCAAGTGGTCCAGGACTTAAAAGCTGTAAATAAAATAATAAAGACCTCTATCCAGTGGTGGCAAATCCATATCCCCTACTGACTGTATTGACACGTGAACTTAGTTTACCATTTTAGACCTGAAGGATGCCTTCTTTTGCCTCCCTCTCCATGAGGCCAGCCAGAAAATATTTGCATTTGAAGGGGAGAATCTCAAAAGTGGGTGCAGAAATCAGCTTACTTGGACAGTATTACAGCAGAGTTCAAAACAGCCCTACCATATCTGATAATCATCTTGCAAAAGGTCTTGAGTGCTGAGAAGCCCCGTCTGAGGAAGAAAAACTGTTACAGTACGTGGACGATATCCTGATTGCCACCAGGACAAGGGATGCTTGCATGACCTGGACAGTGAGTCTATTGAATTTTCTAGGACTCCAGGGATATCGGGAATCCAAAAGGAAGGCCCAGATAATGCAGCACGAGATTTACCTGAGCTACAAAGTGGGTGCTGGACAGAGGACTTTGGGACAAGCCCAAAAAGCGGCAATATGCAAACTCCGAGACTGCAAACAGTGAGAGAGTTACGAATTCTTCTGGGAATGACTGGGTGGTGCTGACTGTGGATGGACTGCTTGTTAAACTCCTGTACACACTAACAACCACTGAACAGAAACACCTTCAATGGAATAAAGGAGCTATACAGGCCTCTGAACTACTGAAAAAGGCCCTGATGTCAGCTCCGGCCTTGGGACCCCCAGATGTGAGTAAGCCATTTCTTTTTCTCCTCTAATATTGGCACAGGATCCGGGTCCGTATCACTGAGCAGTTGCATACTTCTCCAAGCAATTGGCTGCAACTGCAAAAGGTTGGCCTGGATGCCCGCAAGTGGTTACGGCTGTAATACTAGGTACACAGGAAGCCTGAAAATTCACCCTGGGCCAGAGAATGATTATGTTGGTGTCCCATACAACATCTGCTGTATTGGAAGTGAAAGGCGGACACTGGCTTTTCCTACAAAGGTTCTTGAAATACCAGACTGCAATGGTAGAAAATTGGTAGTTACTAACATTGCCATTTCAGCCTCTTTACTTAGCGAAAACACAGGGGAACCAGTACATCATGACTGACTGGAAACTATTGAGGCAACATACTTGAGACATCCGGACTTGAAGGATAGTCCCATGGGAAGTGCTGAAGATTGGTTCATGGATGGAAGCAGTTATGTCCTAAGCAGTAAAAGACATGCTGGATATGCCATTATCACTAGTCGAGACATAACAGAGTTAGGACCTTTACCCATGAACACCTCTGCACAAAAGGCAGAGATAATTGCTCTGACCCGTGCCTTGGAGCTGGCTAAAGGCAAAGCTGGAAATATCTATACAGATTCAAGGTATGCATTCCGAGTTGCACATGCGCACAGAGCAATCTGGAAGGAAAAAGGGTTATTGAACTCACAGGGTAAACACATCAAACATGGACATCCTGGAACTATTGGAAGCAGTCCAGCTCCCTGAGAAGGTAACAACCATGCAAATCAAAGCACAACAGAAAGTGAATTCGGAACTGGAGAGAGGAAATGAGGTGGCGGACAGAGAGGCAAAACAGGCAGCCAAAGGAGAGAGAAAAACAGAAGGGGCTTTGACCCCTGATGGGCAAATCTACCTGGAAGGAGAGCCCCAATATACCAAAGAAGATCAAAAGCTCACTGCAGGTTTGGAAGGGTCATATAATGAGGAGGGATGAGTTCTCACCCCACAAGATATATTAGTCATATAGTTTTTAGTAAAAGAGAAGCATAGAAAAAGGCATTGGGGAGCAGAGGCCTTGTAGAAATGCCTAATTAGAGAAACTGTAGCTAGAAATGTATACATTCCTGTGAGACGAGTGACTTCGCAGTGTGATATTTGCCTCCGGACTAATCCCAAAAATACCCCCACACTGGAGTTATAGAGTTTGATTCCGCAAAACAAGGGCGTCCTATCTGGGGTGCCAAATTGTTTTGTGGAATCAAACTCTATAACTCCGTTAAGGGTTATAAAGTAGGTATGTGTTTATTCGCCGCCAGGTGCGAGGGGGTAATCCTCCTAACTCGCACACCGTGTGGTCTAACAAGCAGATAGTTATAGCGTAAAGACATGCCTATTCATAAATGCCTATTACATATTCATGACCTTTCCCCACTTGCTATTATATTTAGGTTCGAGAAGCTTCTCCCACACTGGCGCAGGCGCAGTGTCCCCTGGTGGTTGTGGTCTGGGGGCTCAGGGCTGAAGTAGCCTTCATCTTCCTCATGAATCGTCCCTGAACCCAATCTGTGCGCAGGCGCCAGTCTCATCCTGGTTGAGCTCCAGAACCGCAGAGCAGGATGCAGTCAGCTTTCTGCTGTTGTCCACATTCCAGCTTTCCCTTATCAGTGAATGTCTGTGAATGAGCTCCTTCCTTATCAACATCCAGGGTCTTCACGGCCTTTACTATCAGACAGTGCACATTTCAGTGAGCTAAGCCCTCTAAGTTTTTCTAACTTCTCCCTTATATCATATGCCCGTTCATCAGGTGGATGAGGTGCTGAGGGGCATGGTTTAGTGATTGATAGGAATGGTTGGACTCGATGATCCTGTGTGTCTTTTCCAACCTAGTGATTCTGTGAAAAGAAAGGACCGTAGAGTGGCAGAGGAGGACTATAGAAAAAGACAGGTGAGCTCTAGTAGCAGGCTTTACAGCAGAGCGGAGCCCTTATAAACAGGGGCCTCTGGAAAGAGACCTCTTGAGGCCCCCTCTAGGAATTTATCTATGTGCATGGTGGAAACGCACTGGTCATTGGAAGAAAGAACGTCCTCTGAGGAGGCAGGGAAACAGGACGAATATAATGATCCCCAGAACTCAAGCCCTGGTGCATCAGGACAACTGATGGGGACCTGGGGAATCTACCCTAGCGGATCCACTGGTTATGCTAAAGCTAGGGGAACAACAACGGGGGATTGAATTTTTACTGGGCACTGGTGCAACTTTTTCAGTATTGAATCAAGCTCTGACACCTATGGATGACGACCATGTAATGGTAAAGGGAGCTTCTGGCCAAAGTGAAAAGGCATATTTTCTCCAACCTCTGAAGTTTGAATTGGGAAAACAATTGGGGATTCATAAGTTTCTTTATATGCCAAACTCACCAAAACCACTATTGGGGAAAGACTTATTAGAAAAGCTGGAAGCAGAAGTAAAATTTGGAAAAGAAGGAATAGAACTTAAGGTGGGAGGTGATCAGTTAATTGAACTTTTAAGTTTGGCCTTGATAAGTCCCTGCGAAGGCATGAGAGTGCCAAAGGAAGTGAAGGACCAAGTATTCCCTGGGGTATGGGCCACCATAATGCCCGGCAAGGCAAAACCAGCCTTACCTATAATAGTCAAAATCAAACCTGGAACCAAACGGGTGAGAGTGAGACAATATCCCTTGAGGTTAGAAGACAGAAAAGGAATTTCTGTGATTTCATAGAATCATAGAATAACCAGGTTGGAAGAGACCCACTGGATCATCGAGTCCAACCATTCCTATCAAACACTAAACCATGCCCCTTAGCACCTCGTCCACCCGGGCCTTAAACACCTCCAGGGAAGGTGACTCAACCACCACCCTGGGCAGCCTGTTCCAGTGCCCAATGACCCTTTCTGTGAAGAATTTTTTTCCTAATGTCCAGCCTAAATCTCCCCTGGCGGAGCTTGAGGTCACTCCCTCTTGTCCTGTCCCCTGTCACTTGGGAGAAGAGGCCAGCTCTCTCATCTCTACAACCTTCTTCCAGGTAGTTGTAGAGAGCAATGAGGTCTCCCCTCAGCCTCCTCTTCTCCAGGCTAAACAACCCCAGCTCTCTCAGCCGCTCCTTGTAAGACTTGTTCTCCAGCCCCCTCACCAGCTTTGTTGCTCTTCTCTGGACTCGCACCAGAGCCTCAACATCCTTCTTGTGGTGAGGGGCCCAGAACTGAACACAGGATTTGCCTGATCACAGAGTGTTTTTTGAAGTACGGATTATTGGTGAAGTGCGAGTCTGAATATAACACTCCCATATTACCAGTAAAGAAGCCGGATGGGAAATACAGAGTAGTTCAGGATCTTAGGGCCATCAATAAGATAACTGAGGACTTATACCCTGTGGTGACCAATCCATATACTTTGCTGACAAAACTAAAACCTGAACTGGCCTATAAACACACACCTACTTTATAACCCTTAGTTGAGTTACAGAGTTTAATTCCTCAAAACACTGCTATTGTTATGGATTTGATGCAGACATCAGCTAGTAGGGCTTAAGGGCCTCTAAGTAGACCAAGAACAATCCTTCCTTTTTACAACTGAGAATACATAATATTGCAGCCATAAGTGGATTTAAAATTGTTTAAGACTTTCTATAAAAGGAATGAAGTGTAACTTAACTTTTATTTTCTTTACTGACCAATAAAAAACTTTAGAAAGCACTAGCTGTTGTTTCCACAACTCAGACTTCTAATATGATCTTTTAGAAAATGATATATTGAAGCTTTTTTTGTGAGCAAAGCACAAAGTTCCCCCGTGATATTTTTAATCCTTCCCCAAACAGTTTGCAGGTTAAGTTTTCAAGCTCAGATTTTCCACATAAAGCATCAGCACGAGTTTCCTGCATCAGACTATCCTCACATTACTCTGCCCAGTCATTTCCTGTCCCAGACATCCTCAGCTTTGATGTTTAGAGCAAGGTTTAATTTGCTGTTAGGGCCCGCTCCTGACACCAGTAGCGTTCGCGCCCTCCAACATGTACAGTTGAAGAGGGAGGGTCTTTTGATATCTGTGCGGCAAATTGAAGACTGACAAATCTCCCAGGGTAAAATAAAACACAGTGTTTATTTTGGACATAGACAAAATATCAAACCAGATACTCACGTGCACTTGGAGTCACAGCTTCTCAAAGTTGCAAAACCAGATCCCAATCTGTTCAGATCATAATCTGATACTTTGAATACAGTCAAGGTCACTAAAACTACAACAAAACTTAGATTTGTTACGATACACCATAGTGCCAAGAAAAAAAGAAGAAGGTACAGTAAGATAAGTACGAGAGACAGAAAGAAATAGCAGGGGAAAAAGAAAAATAGTCACCACTCCTGTGGGGCACAGCAGTTGCACAAGAACACGTGGTCCGCTAGTTCTTCAGGCCAGTCTGGCAGTCCTTCCTCAGGCTGGTTTCATGGAGTAGTGGGTACGCACACCATGCCTACTTGGCAGGCTCTATTTCATAGAATCATAGAATAACCAGGTTGGAAGAGACCCACCACATCATCGAGTCCAACCATTCCTATCAAACACTAAACCCTGCCCCTTAGCACCTCGTCCACCCGGGCCTTAAACACCTCCAGGGAAGGTGACTCAACCACCTCCCAGGGCAGCCTCTGCCAGTGCCCAATGACCCTTTCAGTGAAGAATTTTTTCCTAATGTCCAGTCTAAATCTCCCCTGGCAGAGCTTGAGGCCATTCCCTCTTGTCCTGTCCCCTATCACTTGGGAGAAGAGGCCAGCACCCTCCTCTCCACAACCTCCTTTCAGGTAGTTATAGAGAGCAATGAGGTCTCCCCTCAGCCTCCTCTTCTCCAGGCTAAACAACCCCAGCTCTCTCAGCCGCTCCTCATAAGGCCTGTTCTCCAGCCCCCTCACCAGCTTCGTTGCTCTTCTCTGGACTCGCTCCAGAGCCTCAACATCCTTCTTGTGGTGAGGGGCCCAGAAATGAACACAGGATTCGAGGAGCGGTCTCACCAGTGCCGAGTACAAAGGGAGAATAACCTCCCTGGACCTGCTGGTCACACCATTTCTGATACAAGCCAAGATGCCCTTGGCCTTCTTGGCCACCTGGGCACACTGCTGGCTCATGTTCAGTCGGCTGTCAACAAACATGCCCAGGTCTCTCTCCTCCAGGCAGCTTTCTAGACAGACTTCTCCTAGTCTGTAGCACTGCATAGGGTTGTTGTGCCCCAAGTGCAGGACCCGGCATTTGGCCTTGTCAAACCTCATGCCATTTGACTCTGCCCAGCAGTCCAGCCTGTTCAGATCCCTTTGCAGAGCCTCCCTACCCTCCAGCAGATCAACACTTCCACCCAGCTTAGTATCGTCCGCAAACTTGCTCAGGGTGCACTCAATGCCTTCATCCAGGTCATTGATAAAGACATTGAACAGGGCTGGACCCAGCACTGAGCCCTGGGGAACCCCACTTGTCACTGGCCTCCAGCTGGAGTTGATGTGCAGGCATATGATATGGGGGGAAAAGTCAGAAAAACTTAGAAGGCTTATCTCACTGAAATACGCACTGTCTGCTAGAAAAGGCCTTGAAGACCCTGCATGTTGATAAGGGAGGAGCTCATTCACAGACATTCACTGATAAGGGAAAGCTGGAATGTGGACAACAGCAGAAAGCTGACTGCATCCGTCTCTGCAGTCTGCGCCTGCGCAGAGATTGAGTTCAGGGCCAATTCATGAGGAAGATGAAGGCTACTTCAGCCCTGAGCCCCAGACCACAACCACCAGGAGACACTGCGCCTGCGCGAATATGGGAGAAGCCTCTCGAATCCAATTATAATAGGAAGCGGGGAAAGGTCATTAATATGTAATAGGCACTTATGAATAGGCATGTCTTTACACTATAACTATCTGCTTGTTAGACCATACGGTGTGCGAGTTAGGAGGATTACCCCCTTGCACCCACCAGCAAATAAACACATACCTACTTTATAACCCTTAACAGAGTTATAGAGTTTGATTCCGCAAAACAGAGTTAACTCCATTTCCCACCACTCTCTGGGCCCGGCCATCCAACCAGTTTTCCACCCAGGAGAGTGTGCGCCTGTCCAGGCCAGAGGCTGACAGTTTCCTAAGCAGAATGCTGTGAGAAACTGTGTCAAAGGCTTTACTGAAGTCCAAGAAGGCTACATCTACGGCCTTTCCCTAGGAAGGTTCTTGAATTGGAGCTGGGGGCTCCAGGGCTACTGGCACACCAATAGACCTCTGCCCAAACAACCTCCATGCAAATCCCCTGGGTAAGCATGGGCAGTCAGGTGGGGAGTGAGGAGCCGTGCCCACCTCCACACCTCCTCCTCTCATGGTTAACCAGGAGCCACAGAAGAGCCCTTCAGGCACAAAGTCCTGCACGCCAACAATGTTTAAGACAGAAACAAAACCAGTAAAGGACTCGGTCTTCACAGCTGTGTATGGTGGTGTTTTGTGGAATCAAACTCTACAACTCAGTTAAGAGTTCTAAAGTAGGTACGTGTTTGTTTCCCAGCAGGTGCGAGGGGGTAATCCTCCTAACTTGCACACCGTACTTTTAGTACTTCTTTTATTTCATTTACATCGTGATGAACCATTATCAAAGTTTCATGCCATTTCTTTGTTTAAGTTAAGTTTATCCCAATGGGGACAGGCACCAATTTGTGGATTAATGTATAATTAGACCTAAAAATCTGATGGGAGGTGACTGGAGCTGAATAATTAAAATCACACCCAGTGATTTCAGTATAATTATAAACACAAAGATTCGAGTGATTCCTATTATCTACCTCTATGTCCCTTACAGATATAGAGCTACAAGCCGTTCCCAAACATAGAGTCCTTGCCAGTGTATACTAAAATGGTTTTAGGGTCAACATTAGGACGAACTTCAAAACACACAGCCCCACATCAGGGGTGTTGCTGTCTCCTTCACATTTTGCTAATCACATGACTATGGTACCTACAACGGTGAAATTTTAATTTTAAGAAACATTGGTGTCACAACCCGGACCCACGAGCCACACGCTCATGTCCGGCCCTGACTGGGGTAATTGGATTCGTTTGTCTGTGTGGCGATCCGGAGGCCAATAAGGTCACTCCCAGGGTGAATATCAAATCAGGATTTATTTCTGGCTCCGGCAAACATAAACACGCCAAGATACTGGGGCGCACAACAAAGACACGGGGGGGGGGGGGGTTAAACCACCCGAAGTTACAGAAATGAATCCCTGAAAACAACCCAAGTCCCTAGGATCCGATTTAACACGCACACCATGAGGTAATGGGGGGAGAGAATGAGAGAGAGAGAAGGAAAGAAATCACCACATCGAAGGCAGCAGCAGATGGTCTCGGGAACACGTGGTCCAGGCCGCGTGGTCCAGGCCGGTCCGATCGAAGTGTGTGAGTGAGAGCGAGCATGGAGGTGAGAGCGAGACTCCTCCCTTTTATCTGTGTCCATTTTGGCGGTCCCGGAAGCGAGCAGGTGGGGGGGAGGTAGCGGGGGCAGCAGCCACGGCTGCATCCCCTCCCCCCACCGAAGCCAGCTCTGGGGCCCGACTTCACCCAAGCAAGGGAGAGCTGTGCCTGCTCCTGCACTGCCCTTTTGCTGAACCTCGGCACTACAGACAAGCTGGTGCTACAAGTGGGTAGTCCTCCGACAAAATGTTGAAGGCAAAGAGATAAACATAGTCTGACTTTACAAGTGGGAACATACATTTTCCTAAAATGCTCTTTCACAGTAAATCTGAACATTATCAACATCAATATGGAAAAATATTTACCATGTTTGCTAAATTCTGTCAGTTTCAGCAGCAACTGAATACAGTTGTTTCATACTTTAAGTACAAAGTATTATGATTTGTATGTACGTCAAATGTTTAAGCTTGGGGATTGATTAATAGCAATTGTCCAAGTTTGTTTATCTTATAGTAGTATGTGCCTTGAGAAATGTTTTTCTAAAGGGGGACCCATTGTGCAAAGAACAAGCATCCCACAAGATAAGATAAGGAAGCAGGGAAGCCACATTGCTGAGCCAGCAGAAAAGGACTGGGTTTTTTTCAAAGTTTGGGCTGCACTCCCCTCAAGGTTGAAAGTTTATCAGCTAGGAAGACTTCGAGCCTTCATCTTTGGACCATAGTGGAGGTCCTCACGACTACCCAAAGGATGGACTGTGCATGCAAACATGTGAACGAGGCGTGAAGATATGTTAATGACTTTGAAAAAGTATTTTCCTGATTCTATCTTCTGTTGAAGTTGATGTTTTTCCCATTGTTTGTAATCATTAATAGCCCCTCTAGTACAACATATAAAACATTTAAACATAATATACAATAAAAGTCCTAAAATCATTAAAGCAACTATCAAAACAAACAATTCTCTAAGTCAAGCAAAGTTAGGTAACCAAGAGGTAAGCTTTTCCCAAAGTTCAGTAAAACCAAAAGAGGTACTATCTTGTGCTGCTTTGTGTAAAACCTTGGCTTGTTTCCAGATTTCATCTATGTCTATTGTCACCTATCCTGATTGGTCAATGTAAGTGCAGCAACTTGTATTTATTAAGGTACATACCCCTCACATTTATGCCATTAATATATCTAAATCCATTCGATTTTGTAAGACCATTTTGCTCAATGATGTCGCTTCAGTTTGGATAGCTGTGAGGGCATCTGCAGTGTGGTTAGTTATGATTTCCATTTCTGCTGAGATATTGACTATTGCCTTTGCAAGCTCACTAACTCCAAACATAGGAAAAATCCATCTCATAAAATTATGAAATTTAGATGGTATTTCGATGAGAGGATTAGTATTTCTCTTGGTTTGTATCCAAGGAGTTCTTAGGATTCCTTTCAGTTCTTTATGGACAGTGTTTTTCTGGAGTTAGATAACCTGCTATATAACTGCCTGCCCAGTTCTGTGGTAAAGTTTTTCTAGTATATCCATCTCCACAGAGCCACCAATATCTATAGGGTAATTTGCAATATGATTGAGTTTGCAGGGCTAATCTTGCACCCACAAGATCAAGTCGCCCAGGCTTTGATGAATTACAGTTTTCTCCTTGTGATTTTACCATCTGGGACCTATGATTGTACCTCTATTGGACCACTTTCTGCCACCCTTTTCACCTCTTGATCTGCCATTGATTTTCCTAGCTCCAGGTCAGTAGTTCCTTTCTGGTGAGCCTTGCAGTACATGATGGCCACTTTGTCTGGAAGTTGTACTGCCTCTAATAGCCTCTTTCCTTCCAATATTGCACCATGGGCATGGACTACTCCAAAGGCATATTTAGAATCAGTCCATATATTGATCTTTCTCCCTTCTGCTAGTTCCAGTGCCCATATCGATGCAATAATTTCTGCCAAGGTAAGTTACTTGTTGCTGGGCTACTTGGGCCTCCTGTGGAGAGACTTGATAGCCATTTAGTCCAAGAAAATTCAATAAGCTGATAGTCCATATTATGCAGGTCTACTTTGTTTCCGTGGCTATCAATAGGTCATCTACATACTGTAACACTATCCCCTTTTCAGGAGGTCACTCCCATTGTTCTAGATTCTTTGCCAACTGATTTCCAAACAAGGTAGGACTATTAAATCCCTGCGGCAGCACTGTCCATGTTAGTTGTACACTTCTGCCTGAATCCGGGTTATCCCACTCAAAGGCAAATAATGGCTGACTCTCCTGGCTTAAAGGTAAGCAGAAAAATGCATCTTTTAGGTCCAGGACAGTAAACCAAATCAATTCTGGTGACAATTTAATCAATAGAGTGTACAGATTAGCCACTACAGGGTGCAGGTCCTCAGTTATTTTATTAATAGCTCTAAGATCCTGTACTATCCTATAACCCCCATCTGGTTTTCTTCCTGGTAAAAAAGGTGTATTGTATTTTGACTCACACTCTGTCAATAATCCATACTTGATAAATCGATCAGTTAATGGCCGAATGCCTTCCCTGTCTTCCATTCTCAGTGGGTATTATTTAATTCTGACTGGATTGGTCCCTTGTTTGATTCTTATTACAATAGGGGAAGCGGTTTTCACTCTTCCCAGCATTTCCAGTGCCTATACTCCTGGATACATGTGATTTTTAATTTCCTTGGATATTCCTGCCTTAATAGGGGTTTCAATAAGGGCCAAACTTAAAACTTCAATTAACTGTTGGTCCTTCACTTTAAACTCTACCTTCCCTTTTTCAAACTTTATTTCTGCTTCCAATTGTTCGAACAAATCCCTCCCCAATAAGGGTTTTAGTGAATTTGGCATATATAAAAAAAATATATATATAAAAATGTATGCACCCCCAATTGTTTACCCAATTTAAAATTTAAGGGGTTTTGCCTGGCCAGTAGCTCCCCTTACTGTCACAAAGTCATCATCTACAGGTGTTAGGGTATGATTTAAAACTGAAAATATTGTCCCCATATCTACTAAAAATTCTAGGTTTTGTTGTTGTTTCCCTAGCTTTACTATAACCAGTGGATCTGCTAGAGTAGATTCCCCAGGTCCCCATCAATTTTCTTGGACGGGGGCCTGTACTTTGTTCACTTTTCCCTTCTGCCTTTCTGGACATTCCATTTTTCAATGTCCCTGTCGTTTCCACCATGCCACACTGATTCCTGCCCAAGGGTTTTCTAGGTCCTGGTCCCCATATCTCCTGAGATTCCTGTAAAGCTGCTACCAACGCCCTCTTAACCTCTTTCCTTTCTTCTTCCTCCCAGTTACTATATACCCTCCAAGCTTTATCCGGTAATTTTCTGGTGCTGATTGCCCCAAAAACCACAAAGACAGTTGTTGTATTCCTACTTCTGACCCTGGATCCAGAGGAGTTAAGTCTCTACATGGTCTTCTGTCCTATCCTACATGCTGAACAATATCTTGCATTCCCTTTCCAATGCTAATACCACAGGATCTTGTGGAGGTGTCAGTCCACAGTCTCTCTGATACTCTTGGTGATTTCAGAGGGTGAAAAACATATCCGCATGTATTACCTTGTCCCACTTTCTTTCTCTTCTTGAAAACAACATTAGTTGTAGAAGAATATTATAACTGAAGGTCCCATTCAGGGGCCATTTTTGCCCATTGTCCAGTTTGTAGAGAGGCCACAAGTGATTATAATATTTTATGAGGGATCCTTTAGAGCATGTCCCTCTGAGCCCACCCTCTATTTCCTTCCAGTGTGCTAAAATACAGCCCAGAAAGTCTTTCTTTTCCCTGCTTCCCTCCCATGTCATATAACCTTATTCAGGATCGAATCCTGCTAACACACAGAAGTTTACTCCTTTGTTGCTGTGCAATTGTTTTCCCTCATGTCGTGATAACCCAGACCTGTCACTTTCACAGCACCAACCGTGATTTGATGATTAGCCTAGTGATTGTCTTCTGCATGATTAGCCGTGCTCTGTCTTCTTTCTCTTCCCTCTTTTCTCCTGCTGTTTGCTATATGTAAATTGTCACCAAAGAAGATGGATGCGTGCAGCTCACCCGGTGAGGGGAATAGAACACACCTGTTTGAGCCATTGGATGGTGTATAGACTCGGCATGGCATGGGTTAAAATGTCTCAAAGCAGGTGATTCTGAGATGCACCCCTCCCCAGTGGCAGGAGCAGATGTACTGAAGGGCACTTCTCAGCTTGTCTGGGGAGCATGTCCCAACTTGTTACCTTCTCTACCACCTGACCCAGGTGAGAGGCAGGGACAGAGAGTTTAAATAATCCTGTGAAAGTCTGCAGCCTCATGGACATCCACCATCTTCTTGGACCCTGTAAGACAAAGAAATACATGCTGCAACTTGCAGAGCCTTGAAGGTGGTGACTATCTTACATCTTTTCTGTTTTTCTTGTAACTATCTCTCTCTTTTCTCTTTTTTTCTCTCTCTCTCCTCATTCTCTTTTTCTTTTTCTCCTTGTAACACGTGCAGCTACAGTAGGCTGTAGCAGGCATTTTTTATGTTCAGTTTTGACTCTGGCAACATCAGGCCCTCTTTATGATTTTGGGGTTTTTTTTTGTTGTTCAGCACATTGTTACAGTGTTACCAGTGTTTCTAAGCCCTTGTGGTTTCTTGTCAGTGCTCTATCTTGATTGTTGTTTGATTGTTTGAACTCAGTGTTTCAGGACACGCACCCTGTTTAGTAAAATATTGTTTGCACCCTCCTCCTGAGTGATTTGTGTCTCTCTAACGCTGTGCTGATGATTCCGAAGAGCTCACTTTAAAGTGGGAACAGGTGCATGTTAATTTACAGTTTAAAGACACCAAGAGGAACTCTGATAGCTTATCTTTCCATAATGCCTTCTAGATGGAGCTTAATATCCTTTTCTTTTGTTTGAAATGTGATACATTAGTGCACTGATTTCATTTAAACAGTCACTTGCTTTCCCCGAGTTCTTTGACTTGGGTCGTGTGCAGGAGAAGCAACCCTTCAGCAGGCAAGACCTGCACTGTACAATCTCAGGAGGCTCATGCAGATCCTGACACTTCAGGTGTTAGCTCTGTTGTTGGCATTTTCCTAAGTCACTCATTGCTGGAGTGCCATGCCTGTCTGCATTTATACCATGAGCAAAAGGAAGAATTACAGGGAAGGGTTCAGTGTGGCAAGCGACCTCACAGAACGTAAGCTAGATTTGGGTCCAAAACCTTATTGCATTGTGAATGAAGAGCTATTCCCAGGGTAATGTACACCTCCTAATACAGGATCTTGGCCAAATGCTACGCTAACCCAACCATGGGTTTTCCAGGTCAGAGCAGGGTCTTACTCACACAACCTGGGAAAGGCAAGATTGGATACGTATCCTTACAGATGTATGTGGAAGCTGTTGACAGTGAGTCAATATTTGACTACTGAAGTCTTTCAGCCACAGGGAAAACTAGCATCACAAAGATGGGTTGTTGCAAAAAGCCAGGCTCTAAGAGGAAGCACTAAAGATTCATATTCAGCTTTAAAGAATAATGATTAATTGTTACTTATAACACAGGAGTACCTGGAGATCCCAGCTAGACTCGGGGCCTTGTTTTGCTGGCTCCTCTCCACTTTCCCTCTCCTGCTTCTCACAAAATACACCTTCCACTAGTATCAAAGAACTACTGAGAATACATTGTTTTATGGCCAAAGTCTAATCCTTCAGGAAACTGATCCTGGTCACTGTCTTATCAGCTGAATATCATTTGCCTTGATTTCAAATTTCATCCTATCTGCAGATGAATTAACAAGTTACAAGGTCCAGTAATTATAACCCAGAAAAAGTTCAACAAACCTTTTTGCTTCTAAAGGGTGGGGGAAGAAGAAAAGAAATGGGAAAAGCATCAGCTTGAAATATGTCCTCTAAGGACCACATTAAAATTTATAGATTAAAAAAAATAATTTCATGTATCAAAATGAAGCCAAATCAGCAGTTTTGGACTTGCTTCTCTAAGCAGGAAGGCTTTGCTGTCTGTCTTCTCCTTAGCTGCCTTTCTAGGCCTGCAATTCACAGCTGCATTGAAGTGGAGCAGGTCAAATGATGCCCTTTGTTTTCCACTTAAAAAAAAAAGAAAAAAGAGAAAGAGAAACATAAAAATGTATCATAGAAAAAGGGAGCCAGTAGCAGACATTTAGTCTGACCATGGCTAGAAGTACAGAGGAACAGAGCCAACTTGTCTGGTATATAAGCTATCGTCTATCTATCTCCCTCTTTTTTTCCTGCACTGGCACTCAGATTGATTAAGAGAGGTCAAATAAATGCTGCTTCAGTGTGAGAGTGTGCATAATATATGACAAAAAATTCTGTCCCCCAGTTAAGGCTTTCTAAGAAGCATAAAAGACAAATCAATGAATAAACTAATTCTCAGTCTTTTCTTCATGAAAGCTGTATGGTCCTCTTTATCTTTTTTTTTTTTTTTTAACTTTTTTTAAATAACAGGCTCTGTCTGCCGTATCATAGAATCATAGAATAACCAGGTTGGAAGAGACCCACCGGATCATCGAGTCCAACCATTCCTATCAAACACTAAACCATGCCCCTTAGCACCTCATCCACCTGTGCCTTAAACCCCTCCAGGGAAGGTGACTCAACCACCTCCCTGCATACTTAACTGATTCAGCAGGCGACCTTTGTCAAAATGTGATCAGCATTGATTTGCATAGTGGTGACCTCTGTGACATCAGGGGGCAAATACCTGGTTGCTTTGACTTCGTGCCTTCCTGCCGTCCACGATTACATTGATAGCTTATATGTCCAGGTTGTCCACAATTATAGCATTTGTGCCGTGGTCCACTCACACACATACAGCTGCATGTTTTGCTAGGTATTTTAAAACTTTTCCTTCTGAAGCCTTTCATTCCAAAGATCCCCAGGTAAATCTACCTGTTTGCCGGCTTAGTGGGCATTTGAGATTGAAAGGTCCCAGAGATATATTTTCAAGATTAATCAAAACCAATTTGTAAGTCTTACAAACGTTTCAAGTACTTCAAACACACACACACAATCACTCATTTCAAAGCTAGCTGAATACATTCATACAATGTTGGTTATCACTATTGGATCCACAATTTTTCGATGCTATGGATATTTAAACTACACACGGTACCGGGAACATACAACACTTAAAATATGTACATGCATTATCTAATAAAGCTTGTATCGATTGTCTAACAAATATTTCACTTATGGTAGTCTTTTTTTTTTTTCTTTTTTCTTTCTTTTTTTTTTCCTTTTTTTCTTTCTTTTTTTTTTCCCTTTTTTTTTCTTTCTTTTTTTTTTCCTTTTTTTTATTTTTTTTTTTTTGTAGTTTCTGTGTTGATAGAATCATGGACTGGTCAGTTGAACCACAGCCTCTGTCTCCCCGTATGCAATTTCCTTCATGGGGTACAATTGCTGAAAAACAAATCAGCTGAGTGATTCTAGTGCCCTTTGATATAAAGTCAGGAGGCATAGGCATCCTAGCTATTATTACATCGCTCTCGTAAAGTCGGCATCAGTCAATTCTGGTAAAACAAGCAATCTTTGTAACAGGTGATCATGCAATTAACAGTGCACTAAGTCCATCTTTGCATTCTCTAAGGCTAATTGTTTAAGCAACACATTTTTTTGTTTGTTTTTTGTTTTTTTGTTTTAATGTTCACTTCAACATAAGAGGCTGAGTTTGTAGGGACTAAGCCAAATGTATTTCAGGGATTCTTATGGACTCAAATCCTTGTGAGCCATGCTCTACAGAGTCAGCTTGGAACACAGCTGCTTTGAACAAAATTAAATACACTATCCAGCTATCCTTTGGTATTAATACTAGTGGAAATGTTGTTCATAACACTAGTGGAGACAGCATCCATACCCTTGCTTGAATGATTCCAGTAAAGCCTGCATCAATGAGCCTGGGTATAACAAAGATTCCCAACCAAATTATTGATAATCATTCTAATTACAAGGCAGGAAAGCCACCCCCAAATGGTCCTTTTATGTTTCATGGTATTGTGTGAAGTGCGGATGATTGCAGCACAACTGTGATGGTGGTGATCACGTCTATCTCGGTGCTGCCTCTGGTTCTTGCTCTGAGGTGAGAGCTGCTGCTTGCTGTGGAGGCATCTGTGTTGGTACATGCCTCTGAACCATGGTTTTCTGACAATACTGTCCCGTTCTTATCCCATTTTGATCTACACCAACTGGAAAAATGTTTGCCCTTTCCAGGGCAGATTTTAGGCCCTCTATCCTGGCGGTGTGTGTGGCAGTCTCTTTTAAAATGTCTCTCCTTGCCGCGTCTCTGACAGAATGTATTTCTGTCCCAGATGACAGTCAGGGCAGCAGCCATGAGCTGTGCTTGATAGGTAAATGATCCCAGCTGTTATTGTAGGAGTTTTCAGACCACACCATATCTTTCTACATTTGTCATTAGGATTTTCTATTGCTGATTGCAAAATTAAGGCTTCTGTAACTGCTCAGTTGTCTACCTGCTTGTCGAGCACATCCTTTGATCTATCTATAAACACCATGTATGATTCATGCCTGTTTCAACTTTCAAAATCCGGTATCTTTATAAGTGTTTGATAAAGCAAAAGGCTGTTGTAAAATTGCATTATTTAAACTGTCTTGATTCTTGAACTGCTACCAACGTTGTTTAATCGAGCCATTTCTTATCGTATCTGTTAACAGTCCCTTCTGTAATGCTGAAACTACTTGGGTTCCATGGTGGCGGCAGCGGCGGGCGGCCCCCCCCGCAGCCTAGGGCAGCGGCTCCCCCCGCAGCAGTAGCGGAGCAGTTAGTACTTTCTCTACAGGTTTTTGAGTCTCCGGCCTCCCACAAACAATTCCCAGGAAAAGTTTGTAGCTGTTTAGGGTCACTGCACCTCCGCTGATCAAAGTTCTTTCAGGGGCTGCTGGCCCTGGATCAAAGGGATTATCAGCAGGTGCTGATGGTTGACTACATAGCACAGTTTTGACTAAGTTCTGTGCAGTCCTGCATGTGGACACAGACATTCCATGTACTGGATTAGCCTGTCTTACTCCGAAAAAGGTAGCCAGTTTTCCTTGTCTTTTCTGTGGGGGATTATCTGTGTGCAGTGCTGAGACTGATGCTGCAAGAATCAATTTTGCTAGGGTACATATGTCCGCCAGAATGAGGGTATGCGATTGAAAGATGTACTGTATTAGCGATGTCATAACTTGTGATTTAAGGCCATACTGGATCACAGCAGCTTTGAGTTTCTCCAACAGTTTCCAGTTGATCGGTTCCCAGCATCGACCTCCTGCACCATGCATTACTGGGAATGCTTCTGGTACGGTTATGAAATCTCCTTCTAAAATTGCATTCGTGATTATGCCTTTCCATTTTCGACTATGGGCTTCTTCTATCTCAGGGTCTGGCTTGACAAATGAGGGTTGCACTGATAATCGTTTTGTGGCAATTGTGAGAGTTGGACCAGATCCATCCATAAAGGTATAATTTTTATATGCAGGGGGTTCCGGAGCTGATAACAGCTCTGGCTTCTGTTGAATAGCCAACTGTTGCAATGCTTTCACTAACTCTTTCAACTCCCCTTCAAGCGAGGGCATTGCAGCTGCTCCAGCAGCATCACCTTCTGTTGTTACCACATCTGGGTTATAGGGAGTTAATTCTTCGGAAGGCGCAGAAGGATGACAGGCAGCCCCTCCTTGCTCTGCATCTTCCCTCACTAACACAGTCTCTTGGGGTTTATCAGACGGTTTTTCGTCTGTCTCCGTCTGGGGAGGTAACGCTTTTGGCATCTCGTTTACTAAAATTTTGTTAGATGCAGCCGCAGGGGCGGTGAGCACGCTGCCGACAGCACCAGATACATTAAATGGGCTAGATTCCAGTGGGGCCTGTTGTGGGATGTTTAGCATGTGGGAGAAGAGTGAGGTTGCTGGGAAAGCCTGTGGAGCTGTGCCAAGCGATACGGGAGCCCCGGACGCTCCGAGTACCGCTGTAGCCGCTGCGGCTGCTGATCTCTCTCCTTTCATTGTCCGCAGCACCTCCACTATTTCCCTCCACACCGAATTTGGCTGCTTCTTTTGCCTCCTTGCCTCCTTCGGCCACTGCATCCCATAATACATGACCTATTGCTTCCCAGGTAGGAATTTCAAACGTGACTTGTGCTCCTGGGATTAATTTATGGCGCCAGACCCAGTTCAAAAATGCTTTAATAACGGAGGCATCATATTTTTTCCCTCTCTTAGAGAGGATATGTTGGAGGAGTTTTAGGACACCTTCTTTCTCGTAATCGTCCAACCCCATCTCCTCCCCGACCCCTCACCTTTTTATAGCGAGATCCAATTTCACACCAGCAGAGCGCTCCGCTGTAAAGTAATCTAAAACTATGCCGTCTCTGGCCTTCTCGCCGGGGCAGCGAGGATGGTTTCGGCCGGCCTCTCTGCGTCCCGTCTGTTCAGCTGCTCCAGTCTCCAATTCGATACGAATTAATCTGTCGTAGTATCACGTCGGGCTCACCAATTGCAGAGGATATGGACATCACACGACCAATATGATCAAGTGAAGCCGTTTTATTCAGAGTTCACAACACATTTATACCTCTCTTAGCAGAGGCAAGCCATGGTGTCACAAGCTGATTCGTCAGTTCTCCTTTAGCAGTAAACAATCATTGTTTACATACATTATTATGCTTTCCCATGAGAAATGGCTCTGTGAGCACTCTGGTCTACAAAGGAACAAGTCAAGGACTGCCGAGGAAAGCTTCCCGTGAGAAACGAGAGGAGTACGAGACAGAGCAACTTTCTAATGATACAAAGAGAAACCTTAAAGACAGCATGTCCTCTACAGTAACTGCTTCTTTTGCAAGGCTAGCTTTATTCAGGTGCAAAAGCTGGGTTGTGCACGACTAAATATCCGTGCCCATTTTGACCTAAAAATTCGTCAACAGGGGTGGTCTTCTTCTGTCTTGGTCTTCTGTTCCCCCTAATTCAGCTGCTTCAGAGCTGTCTTTTATGCTAGTGAATACACCTGTGACCTGCCTTTGCCTATGGAGATATGCCAATCTCCACCTAGCAGGCCACACATGCCAAGAGGGGAGTGTCTGTAGGTCTCCTCCCCTTGCGCATGCACTCCTTCTGGCGGTGGTGGTCGACCTGGGGTCTCCTGATGAAGGCCAGTAGTAATCATCAGCTTGCGCGCATGCTCTGTTGGCTATGGGTCTGTGGTAAGTCCTGTCATTAATTTTCCTGTCTTTTCCTCCTTGCTTCATGGATCTTTCACAATGGTAGGGAGCAGGGAGGCTTGAAGACAGGTACAAAACATTTTTGAGATAAGGAAGTAGGTACAGGTAGTTAGGTACAAAGCATTCATTCCGTACCAGCTCTGGCCGTTTTCCTAAGGCCTGCATTTGTGATTTATACAGTCAAGTTCTGAGGCTAAAAATGAGAAAATGTTGAGGCAGAAATCGATCCTTTGACTGACTCTTACAATTTGCGATTACGACCCACCGTAGTCGAAAAAGCCATTGCTACCATGGCTTGACTTCTCATAGTGCTCACTCTATTTGCCGCTTCTACTATCTCTATTAACGTCGAGGCTCTCGGCAGCGCCACCAACACCTTTTATCAATCTGGATTGGCATTCTCCACTGCTAGTTTTAATAATAAGGATTCCCTGGCCTCAGGATGTTCTATTTGCCTTTCAATAGCATCCCTCAGTCTGTAGATAAAAGTTATGTATGGTTCCGATGCTCCCTGCTGTATTGCGGTAAATGAAATGATTGGCTTTCCTGTTTCGGGGATTGTCGCAATGCCCACAGCGCCATCGCCGCCGCTTCTCATAAGACCTCTGGTAAGACTCGTGTTTGAACTTGAGGGTCCCCAAACTGCCCTTCACCCAAATAGTGATCAGTTCCAATTCCATACTGAGGATCTCCAGGCTGCTGTCCCAGGTTTTCTATTGCCTTGTTTTCTGCATATTCACGCCATCTATCTAGCCACAATACCTTTTGTGTTTTCGTTAGAATCAGGGTGGCTATTTGTTTAATGTCGTACAGAACCACTGACATTCCCATAAAAACATTCTCCAGCAATGATTGTGTATATGGGGCAGTCAAGCCATGCTCTGATATTGTTTTTCTTAACTCCTTCACCACCTGCCAGTCAAATGGTTGATATTGTGGTAGTTGATTTGGGTGGTAAACAACGGGCAAAACTAGTCCAAGATTTTCTCCATCCTTTAAACTGTCGGCCTGTACCTTTTTCCAATGCTCACGGGGATCATATCCTGGTCCTGATACAAGACCTTTTGGTTCGGTCTCCAGCTCCTCAGAGCTGCTGCTACTACAGTCCCTTTTCAGTTCTCACCAAGTGCTCTTGTTAGCTTTCTTTCATAATCTTTTCCTTCTCTTTGTTTTGCCGCTGATACTAGAGATCACTGTCCCTGTCTCTGAAGAGGATTGCTTACTATCAGTGGTCTGCACAACCACTGACGGATAAAGTTCCTCCCCTTCAGAATTTCCTCCAGCATCAGTGTCTTCTACTATACAATCTTTCCATAAATGTTCCCTCATCGCCTCGCCTGTTTTATGATCTGCACGCACCTCTCTCAAAGTTTCTAAAATCATACGCCATTTTGTTAAAACTCGGCTTGCGGTCGCGTCTCCTTGTGACGCATGATCAAATAATAAATCACCTGCATCCTCCCATGTCTTTAAATCAAATGTTTGACGGCTTTCTGGGGGCATTCCTTTACTCTTTAACTAGGTCAATAAAAGTTCTAAGGTTTTTCCTTCTATACGCACCCCCCGTTTCTTTAAATTAAGCTTAAACATCTTCAACACTGACTTTTCTTCTGCTGTCATATTCACACCCATTACAATCTCAGCTGCTCACCTGATCCTGACGAAATCAGACAGTCCTGGGACAACTTCTATTTTTTCTCCTTCTCGAGCTCTGTGCCTACTTGGTCCAGCCAGTAGACGATTGATCAGCCGAGTGTTCCCCTCCGGACACACCTCGATGGGGTGTGCTTTATTGCCCCAGCACGCTGCACTATCTCCGGTTGTCTTCCAGAATCAGGCTGCCAGTCGCATCACGATCGGGGTCACCATTTGTCGAGGGGATTGAGACATGGACTTCAATCTGATGGATCGAAGACCCTTTATTGTATTAGCTGTTTCTTTATATATGCTTTTGGGTTACACAACAGGCTGTGCATAAGCTGTCCACGTGCCTATCTACAGTGTATTATTGGTTAAAGGTGCTTGTTCACAAGGCTATCTACGGTTTATTATTGCCTAAAGGTGCTTGTCCATGAGGCTATTACTAACATGTTATTGGCTAAACAACCGTGCATGCTAATAAACAAGTTACACTAAAATTAACCATGTTGATATTTTTCTTCTTTTGTTTTTCTCTCAGTTGCTTCTTCTTCCCACCGAGCTAGCTCTCTGTTTCAAGGTCTTGTCAGAGTTGCTCGATGTCAACAAGGCCCACAGCATCAAGTCCTTCTTCCCTATAAAATGTCTCCACACTCAACCTCACGAGCTATTAGACAGGGAGGAAGAGCAGAACAAAGCTCCCTTGATCCAGGAGGAAATGGTTAGAGAGCTCCTAGGCAAATTAGATATTCATAGGTCTATAGGGCTGAATGGGATTCATCCAAGGGTGTTAAGGGAGCTGGCGGAGGTGCTTGCCAAACCTCTTTCCATCATCTACCTGCAGTCCTGGCTGACTGGGGAAGTTCCATTGGACTGGAGGCTGGCAGATGTTACATCCATTTCAAGAAAGGCCAGAGAGAGGATCCAGGAAACTACAGACCTGTCATTCTGACCTCAGTGCCAGGGAAGGTCACGGAGCAGGTTGTTGATGATCTCTAAGTTTTTTTCCAACCTAATGGTTCTATGATTCTATGAAATAATCCTCCGACGTACAGCTGAAAACACAAGTTCAGACGTGTAAGCATAAATGAATTTGTCAGAAAATAAATTAAAATAATGTGTTAAAGTATGACACTGCATAAACATGGCAGACATCTGTAACACATAAATGCACAATTGAGTTGGATACAAGTTATTGTGCCAAGACTTTCAGTGCATTAGGACACTTGATTACAAGAAACAGAATCCAAAAGAGACAGTGAAAGCTCAAGCTGTTAACACTCCCTCCAAGACTAGTAAAGATCTGTTATGGTGGGATAGGCTACTTAATGGATTATTATTTAACTTTTTAGCAATACAGAAATATTCCGTGCATTAAGTGATAACGTACTACTAGCTTGTAAATGACAGATTGTTCATTACAGGACTTCAGAGAAGTTAATAATTGTGATAATGGAACACATGTCACAAGTGTCTCTTGTATATGACTTTTTCACTTTTATAGACAAGTATAAAGTTATCACATCAGACACTTGTACGTCAATGTCAAGTAGGAGAATTGATTAAGCTGGTTGAAAGGTTTCACAGTGAAAACTGAGGGAAAAATTTACCCAGCACACTGCCTGTCTTTGTCAGCCATTCAGAGAGCTGGAAAAGGAAGAGCAAGGTCTTCACATCCAACATTTAACAAGCTTTTAAGGTAAAGGCAAGTGACTTTGAAGCAGCTATGTAACACTTTTATAATAAAATATACCAATCTATTACATTAAAATAATAACAACAAAAAAAAATTCCATGGAAAACATCCAGCAGAAAAATGCCAAGCTCTTTAGAGAACTTCCCTATAAAATGCCTCCACACTCCACCTTCAGCCCTGCAAACCCTCAAGGAAACCAGTCTTCCTGTCCATATGATTCAGTCTTGATAAATCAGTGTTTCCAATGGGAAATAAATTGGTTACTTCCCAAGTTCCCAACTGGTTCTAACAAGAATTGGCAAAGGTCACAATATGATAAAAACTTGCTTTCTGTTAAAGCATTTCCCCTTCCACTGAGGTATCTCTGGATGCCTATTCTTGCCTTTCAGTTGTTCTTCTGCTTGCTGACATCAAAATCTCCCCTAAGGAAACACCTGCCTGAGCTGGGAAAGATGGCAGGAACTTTCTCATAGTGCTGCAGGAAAGTTTGAACAGGGAAGGAGATTTGAGGTCTTTTCATCAGTTTTTGGACTTTCTCTTCCTCTCTCTTCCCTGCTCTGGGACCAAGGTCTTGGAAGACAAAGCTCAAGTTAGACATTTTGCAACTCATCTCTAGCTGCCATCAATAAAAACTCAATGGCCATCTTAATCGAAGAGGCATCTGTAATGTATGCAAGGAAATTAGCAATGAAGGGAGTCATAGAGTGCACACATCCATTTGTCTGTTATCTTCCATAAGGACCACCACAAAATCAGCTCATTCTTGTGCTATGCAGCATATCCACATAGGTACACGATGAGACAGGCTCTGCTCCAATAACGTAGTTAACGATGGCCAAGATAAACAAGTGAGACCTCAGAAATTATTGCAAAGTTTCTCAAAGGCACAAAGCATGGTGAAGTGACACATTTCCACTGAAATTTTGTGGAAGCCAGACACTGATTTTTATTCATCCTTTTGAAATTTTCCCTGATCTTTTAGATCCTTGTGAATACAGTTATTCTTTCCTGATTATGACGGAAACTGGGAAGCTCATTCACTGATGAGGGTAGTAATATAAGTGAGAAAACTGAAGTCATTAAAGGGAGAAAAGAGATTGTTTAGGCTATAGTTTATATGTGCCCATGCATATGTGTATTGCACGTTGCAGGAAATAGCTGATGACACTGTCAAATATTAAAGTGAAATATAAGGAAAAGTTTTTACAGAGTGCACCAACAAATTGTGGACCTTGTGGCCACAGGGTGTGGTGGATGCTAGAATATAAAGTGACCTAACCACTCATGCTCTTAGCTAAGTTGTACAACTTTTTTCATTGCAGAAGCTCAGTTTAGATTCAAGAATTAGTTTGCTTTCAGTATCATTATACTATGCTGTATGGGGAAAGCTGCAAACCAGTTTGTTTTCTACCTTAATTATTCTAATGAAAGCTGGTTTTGAGACACAATTGAGAACTAAATCTTTTTATTTGAATTGAGGATCTTAAGAGAGAGGATTGCTGGTGTACTGTTTACCCACATCTATGCTAGGCTGTTAGATAGAAAACAACCAACCATGCTCACTCAACATGATAGATTCATATGACAAGCATTTGTGGTACCGATTTCTCCATGGCTAGGAAGATGACCTGAAAGGCTCTCACATCTGTTACTGCTCAGCAGAAGAGCAGCAATATAACAGTTAGCTCCCAGTCAGCTATGCTTTGACTTGCTGACTTCCCAGATGTATATTCTGTCAGTTCAGACTCGGGTACATACGTTTCTGGAGACTTTTCCTTCCAGCCTTGTTCTTTTTACTGAAAGCTCTGTCATGTCAAACACAAAGAAAATTACAATATTTTGCATTGATTCTTTGGTAATTTTGACAGAAGAACCGATGGTTCTTTTACACATCTAAGTTGAGAACATGCACAGCATGACCTCCTGTAAAATCAGCTTTCCATAAAGCAACTGAACTTTGAAGATAGAGTTACCAGTTTAAGCTCAGCATCCTTCTTTGCTCTCTATCCATCTCTCTCTCCAGCCCTGTTATCTTTTTTGTTAGTCTCTTCTACATGCTCTTCAAGGCAATTTTTGCTGTTTCTGCAGTACTCTCATTTAGTCATGAAAGGGTCAGGTTCCTCTCTAGCTTTTGCTGGTGAGATTCTCTGAAGTTCATTGAGATGATACCAGATTTATGCCAACATAACTGATATCACAAGGTGACCATTATGCTCTTTCCCAAGCTCAGCATAAGCTCATATCAGAGCTATGCTTTCTTCTTCATTATCTTTCTTCTACTCCATGTGGCATCTTTCCTATATGAAAATTGCTCCTCTTAGATATGCCTTCACAAGAGTATATGGAGAAAGAATCTATATTAGACTGTTTATTACTAGAAAATAGCTGTGTCTTAATCATAGAATCATAGAATAGTTTGAGTTGGAAGGGACCTTAAAGATCATCTAGTTCCAAGCCCCCTGTCATGGGCAGGGATATCCCACTAGATCAGACTACCCAAGGCACCATCCAATCTGTCTTTCAACACCTCCAGGGATGGGGCATCCACAACTTCCCTGGGCAACCTGTTCCAGTGCCTCACGACTTTCATTGTGAAGAAATTCCTCCTTATATCAAGCCTAAATCTGCCCCTCTCCACTTTATACCCATTCCCCCTCATCCTATCACTACAAGACTTTATGAATAGTCCCTCTCCAGCTTTCTTGTAGGCCCCTTTCATGCGGGCATAAAGATTCCAGTATTGCATGTATGCTCAGGCAAGCAGCCGACGCCTTGGTGAACCTGTGATATTAGCAGCAAGCACAGAACAAACAGCCAATGTTCTCATGCTTGCTAGTTTGTTGAGACCTTGGAATCTTTATTAAGGCCCATGGGTTAATAGGAAAGGAATGCACTAGGCAAAAAACATGAAGATAAGGGGCACATCTGTGGAAAACAGAGGGTTGCACTCTGTTGCTGTACTGTGGGATTCTCATGGGTGGAAATTCACTTGGATAGCTGTTACTGGATACAGAGGCACTATATAAGGTTTGCATTCTCTCAATAAAGTTGATCTCGCTTGTTGCCTCATCGACTGGGTCCGTACCTTAATTGCTACAAATGGCACCCAACTTGAGAGGGACCCACACCTCTCAGGGCAAACCCTGATATTCAGGGTCAGAACCGCTGGATGGTCGATAATCCCTTTGATGCGGGGCAAGCAGACCACGAAAGAACTTTGATTTATTTTCGTCCACAGAGGTGTGGTGACCTTAACCAGCTACAAACTTTCCCCGAGATTTATTCGTGGGAGGCCGGAGACTTGAAAACCTGTAGAGAAAGTACTAACTGTGCACCAGGTCGAGGCTGCCTGCCGTCTCTGCTGCCGCCGCTTTCTGTAGTGCAGACAGTTTCAGAAAGGGCGTTGATAGCAGTTCAAGAATCAATCCAGTTTAAATAATGCAAGTTTACAACAGCTTTTTGGCTTATCAAATGCTTATAAAGATATTTTTCAGAAGGAAAAAAATTAAAATACCTAGCAAAACATTAGAAAAAAAGGAAAGAGAGAGAGAGAACAAAAAAATTGAAAAAGCCCAGCCCTGCAGCTGTGTGTGTGTAGTGCCCCCCGCCCCCAACTTTCTCCCTGAATGTGCTCTTTACAGCTTTGCCGAACTCCAGAGGAGTTAACTGTCTTAGCTCTCTAGGGGAATGCCAATTTGTGAGAGTGCTCTGCATTCTGGTGACCCTTATCAGATCAGCAACTGCTGGGCCCTAGCACAGACAACCATTAGGGACATTAGGCCAATGAATAGAGGAAAATTAAAAACATTCCTTACTAAATATTGAGTGGATATTTTACCACATCAACCTTAAAAAAAACCCCAAACCCCAAAAAACCAACAAAAAACCCCCAAAAACATAGTCACTAGATTTGAAATGATTGCAATGATAATCATCAAGGGAAAAAAAAAGTGTTCAGTTATGAGGCCAGGACCCGACAATCATTTATATCCCAATGACAAAAGAACAAGCTAAAGTGATGCATGGCAAATATTTTGAATTTACAAGTAGCTCTAACAGATTACCCAGGAAGTATTGATATCCATTTACCAAGTCATAAATTGTTTTCCTCTTTACAAACATTACGAACAGAACAGAAGCCCTTATGTAGAGTGCAACCAGTTGATGGCCCTACGGTATTTACTGATGGCTTAGGAAAAACAGGAAGAGCAGTACTAATGTGGGGAAAAATTGGACAGTGGGCAAATAAAGTGTAGTTTATATAGTAGAAGGATCAACACTAATAGTGGAATTATATGCAGTGCTAAAGCCTTTGAACAGCATCATAGTCCCTTTAATTTAGTTACAGATTCACAAAATGTAGCCAGAGTAGTGCAGCGTATAGAAAGAGGATGGTTAAAACAGGTAAACAATGAGTGCTTGGTTTTAAATGTTAAAGCAGTTATGGTTTCAAGTCACAGCTAGAAGAGCAGAACTTTACGTGATGCATATTCGGAGTCACACATCACTTCCAGGATTTATAACCAAAGGGAACAGAATAGCGGACAGACTGACAGCAGGGCCAGTCCAAGGCCCACTACCAAACATTATTCAATAAGCACTAATGTCACATAATCTTATCACCAGTCTGCCAAGGCACTACGTAGGCAATTTAAAATTTCATTAGAATTAGCCCGGAACATAATAAAATATGCCCAGATTGTCAACAAATAACACCATTACAGCCTAGAGGAGCCAACCTGAGGGGATTAAGCACTTTACAGATTTGGCAGAGATATTACTCACGTACCTGAATTTGGAAGATATATGTACATGTTTCGATTGACAGGTATTCAAATGCGATATGGGCAACAGCACATACAGGGGAATCTTTAAGGGAAATGGAGAACTCAAACAGATAAAAACAGAGCATGGGACAGGATATGTAAGAGGCCATCCCTCACATGGGTCATCCAGGAGGAGAGGGCAGGCCGAGCAGCCTGTGGTTGACATGAATCACAGAATGATTGAGGCTGGAAGGTACCTCTTGAGATGATCTAGTCCAAGCCCCCCTGCTCAAGCAGGGTCACCTGGAGCAGATTGCCCAGGACTGCGTCCAGTTGTTTTTTTAGTATCTCCACAGATGGAGACTCCACAACCCCTCTGGGCAAACCTGTTCCAATATTTGATCACATTCACAATAAAAAGCATGAGTTAGCTTAAGTAACTTGTCTTTGAATCTCCCATCCCCAAATGCTGCATGAAGAATCTGATTTTGTGTGATTTAAGACTCCTTAAGCAGAAGAGAAGGGGACAAAGAAAGCCAAGTCTTTGAAGAAAAGAGATGGGAACAAAGAAATCCAAGTCTTTGAAGAAAAGAGAGGGGAACATCATGCACTCACTGAATATTGCAGAGGTGTTACCAGCCTCAGAGGCTTTGGAACGATGATAAAAGATGAGCAAAATGAAAGACCTTGTTATCACCTTGGACTTAAAGGAGCTGAATACACATGGACTTTTGCAGCAACCATCTCTGGGCTCCTGAGACTCCCAAGATGTTTGGCCAGTGGATTGGTGAGATTTTGTTTTTGGAGCCTGGACATTACCACTTTGTTTTGCCTAGTTGTACATGCACTCAATAAAATGTATCTGTTAGAACATAGGTGTTTTTTCAACTAACAGAGACGGCATGGATCAAGATTTAACCCTTGCCTTGCAAGGACAGTTGGCAGTGCTACAAGAACTAGTACATAAAAGTATAACGAATGACATTTGTGATAGTGTGAAATGGCTGAACCCAAAAAAACGGTTTACCGGATTAAATTTTACAAATTTAAGAACTTGTTGATCTTGGCTGCGCTTGTGTTGTTTTTATATTTGCAGTGCTCAGAATCGTCTGGGGAATGAAACAAGATCTCAGAAGAACAGCACTCAAGGTCCTCGCTACCCTTGCTGTAAACCTGATCTTCCAAAACAAAAAAGGGGGAGATGTGGGAGCGACACCAAGTATTTGGAAGATTAATTGGGACTAAGATAAAGCATGAAGCTGGTACCAAGCATATCAGAATAAACATGATTAAAAGACCAGGTGTTCCAAACAAGACACACAGGATAATGAATCCTGAGTGTGTGAGAAAGTCAGGCTGGGAAATGAGAGTGTGGGTGTGAAATAGACAAAACAAAATATCCTGTTTGTCTTCTTAGTTCGGGAACCTAAGAGCTGTATAAATATGCTTGAAAAAGAGAATCTAGTGTACTTTCTTAATTTGACTTCTGTATGCCATGCTGATTAAAAGAATATCCTTAGAGAAAACTGCGAGGTCTGTGGCTCTTTCATCGCCACAACACGACAACTGAGAAAGTTTGTGAATGAGTCATGGCTGAGTGCAGTGAAGGAAAAGTGAGGTGGTCTTGGTGTGCACCGCAGCATGGAGCCCACATCTTTCTGGCAGCTGCAGAGAGACCACTGAGATGTGGCTGTGTGGCCAGCCCTGCTGGTACCACAGCCCAATAGGCACCATGACTTCAATGGCTTCGTCAAAACCTCATCAATTACATTTTTTTCTCATTGCAATTGTTCTAGAAGGCTCTTTGTCAGGCTTTACCTTCAATTTTTTGACACCCAGAGAGTGATAAAGAATGCCTCAAATTTAAAGAACCTAATTTGATTAAAAATTAATAGAAATATATATTTTTTTAAAAAGATACTTTTTTTTTCCAAATGTGTCCAGCTTAGTATGAAAGCTTACTTTATTTATTTTTTCAAGCAGCAAAATCATTTTAGCTTATGGTTATTTTGGGGATAAATTTCTTGGTGATACTTTTTACAAAAGTTGGAAGAGAAGATTCTTGGCTTTGTTCTCAACAGAAAGTGAAGAGGTGCTACAATGGACCTCCAAGATGCCAGCTCTGAATTACCTTTTGCAGGACTTTGCTGCTACTTGTTGCAATCGACATTGCAAAGTCCAGATGGAGGCCAGTCACTAGTGTTGTACCCCAAAGATACAGGGGTACCTATACTAGGGCCAATACTCTTTAATATCTTCATGGATGAACTGGACAATGGGACTCAACAAGTTTGGAGAAGGTACGAAACTGGGAGGCTGATACACTTGATGGGTGTGTTACCACTCAGAGTGACATGGAGAGGCTGAACAAATTGGTCCACAGGAACTCAGTGAAGCTCAGCAAAGAGAAGTGTCAATTCCTGTCCCTGGGAAGGATCAACTCCAAGCACTCCATCCCTGGAGATGCTCAAAACCTGACTGGAAACAGCTCTGAGCAACTTGCTCAGGGTGACCATGCTTGAACAGGGGGATTGACTAGATGATATCCAGAGGTTCCTTCCAACCTTAGCTGTTCTGTGATTGTGTGTGTTCCTTACAGGACAGATAAAATATTTTAGCCAAAGTAGGAGAAAGTTAGTCTTTGTGAGTACCTGATATGTCTGTGTCTAAGTTCCATGTGTTTGGATGAATAATAAATTCCTTCCCCTAATCTTCTTTCTTCTGACAGGTGGGGTTTGCATCCACAAGCTACTCAGGGATGTTGCCTTTCTGATATCCACTGCAGAGATACAGATGAGCATCTCTGACCAGCCTGGTCAAACTTTAGTACAACTCTACCTCAGCTGCAGTTAGAGGTTTATTTACACACTTGACTGGAAATGAGGCATAGCACTAGTAAAAATGGTATGGTTGAATCACCTTATGAAACTAGAGATGCTGACAGTTTATGATATCTATAATGATGGTGGCTTCCAGTAAAATGTCATTCACCAAACAGCTCTTGCTGCCTTAATTTACTATTCTGAGTTTATAGGAAATGTTTGACATCCCACATACTAGTGAATAGCAACTTATTAAACTCTCTCATTAACAATTCCTTGCAAGACTTGAAGACATCAAAGAGGGAGAGAGAACGTGTTGGCTCAGTCACAAAAAGTCACCGTCCTCAGGGCTACTTGGTGCTGCTTCAGGGCTGAAGAGCTATTGACAGGGAAACTCCACTGCTTCTCTGCTCTGAATTGAATCCCTGCTAAAGGGGGAACAGATCTGATATCCACTTTCCCTTTGCTAAAAGGAGCCAGTAAAGAGCACTTGAGAGAGTATAAGAACAGAGCATGGGTAGTGCATTTTTTTCTGACAGTCCTATTCAGGCAATAATAAGCAGTAGAGAGACCTCCTCCCTGAATTTCGTCCAGTTTCTTTCAGCCTCTATAACATCTTGTGGCTATGAGATCCCCTGGAAGTGCAGGGGAGCAGAAGCCAAGTGCAGTCTTGCAATGCCCTTATATCACTTATCTGGCTTCTGCAACAACCCCTCTGCATACAAGATCAACCTCAAAGCAGCAAGAGGATGAAGAGGCATCTAGACTAGCCCAGGTAGAGAAAGTGAAGTTTGTAATGAGTGCTTGAAAATAGCATAGCTATGTCTGTCCTTGCAACAGAGGTACAGCAGAAACCAAAGACAGCAGAACAAAGACAGCCCAAGAAGAGATTCAAAGACAGCAGAAAACACAGTATAATAATATATGAGGAAGATATTTTCTAAGCTTTTCCATTCTTTCAAAGTGCTTTTCTTTAAAATGCCCCTGTGTGGGCATATATACTGCTTTGCAGCGAGGGGGGAGAGTTTGTGGTGAGATCTTGTTAATGACTTAGCCCAGAAAGTTCCCAAAGAATTCTTGCTTCCACACAAACTTCACCTTGTTCCCCAAAAATCACTTTCAAGAGTTTTCTTGCTCAAAGTTTATATCTGGTTATCTGTTACTGGCACCACAATGTGACCATGAAACCCAGACTCATCCTAGGCCTGGAGGCCCACCAAGGTCTCCAAATCTTTTGCAACTAGTGTTTCAATCAAGTTATTAATTCATCTAATCAAAAAGTAAACACAATATACAGCTACAGGACTTCAAAGATTCTGTCTCCTATGGTGGGATACAAATGAAACCAGTTTTCATAATGCTGATGATAGCTGACAGTAGATATTTGGTAAAATAAGCTCTGATTGACTCACACAGAATGTCTCCTAGAAGCAAGAACCATTAAAAAGCAGACTAAATGATGTGAATGAAGCAATATTCAAATAGTAAGGGTAGACATAGTTGTTATTGTCATAAAAATCAAAGGTTTGACCCAGAAAGATATCCATCTTTTGGGCTGAAAACGAGTGGTACTTGGGGCAACAATTAAAAAGCAAAGTAAAGTTGATGAAAAGGTTCTCCAACAGCCTAAGTAAATCATATTTCATGTTCAATTCCAAGACTACCTTGTCTGGTTACTTAAGTGATTGTTTCATTGAGAGAAAATAAATCAAGCACAAGTTGGTGTTTCTAAATTCATTTGGAAGTTTTACACTAATTAATTATTATTTTATATCAGGATGAAAATTAAATGAGAATTCCACGGAGTCAGCAAAGCTGTACACCATTACTTGAAGGAACAAAGAGCAAAATCTGAAGTTGAATTTCCAGCCTTCACTGATTATAAACTCCTTCAGAAATTATAGGTGTGGCAACCATTTTTAGCAACGTACCTACTTGACCAGCTCTAAGCTATCTTTACTGTATGCTTACCTGTTGTGAAGAATAGTTATATTTTTATTATGGTAGATGCCACAAATATCTGGCATAATAGGTGGCAACACTAAGAAAGGGAAAGGCAGTATGAGCTCAGGACACATCCAACAGAAGATTGATTCATTCCCTGACAGACCAGAGAAAATCAGATATGTATATCCTCAGCTACAACATCAAAGTCTGTGTTTAGGCATTGAAAAAACTGTGAATAGCTTAGCATAACTGGGAAATACAAGATTATCCACCTGATATTATTTAAGCAGGATTGCTCTGCTTATACAAAGTGGTTTCTCTAAGGCTAAGCACATTGTCTGGTCCTGGTATTAATGTCTCCCTCTTCTGATCTTGCTAAGCCCTAGTGGGATGCAAGATAGCCAGTAGAGGCAAGCACTGGGACCACAATGTGAGACTCATAATGAGACCCATCATTCCTGGACTGCCACCAGATCAAGCTAGCATCTGCTAAGTCACTATGTCATGTGGATGCATTCACTTAGCACATCTATCTTGTGATGTAAAATGAGAGAAAAGCCGCAGGGTATGTTGATTAGGAGGAGAGGAGAGGAGAGGAGAGGAGAGGAGAGGAGAGGAGAGGAGAGGAGGGGAGGGGAGAGGAGAGGAGAGGAGAGGAGAGGAGAGGAGAGGAGAGGAGAGGAGAGGAGAGGAGAGGAGAGGAGAGGAGAGGAGAGGAGAGGAGAGGAGAGGAGAGGAGAGGAGAGGAGAGGAGAGGAGAGGAGAGGAGAGGAGAGGAGAGGAGAGGAGAGGAGAGGAGAGGAGAGGAGAGGAGAGGAGAGGAGAGGAGAGGAGAGGAGAGGAGAGGAGAGGAGAGGAGAGGAGAGGAGAGGAGAGGAGAGGAGAGGAGAGGAGAGGAGAGGAGAGGAGAGGAGAGGAGAGGAGAGGAGAGGAGAGGAGAGGAGAGGAGAGGAGAGGAGAGGAGAGGAGAGGAGAGGAGAAAATATTTTAGTTGAAAGAGACCTACAATGATCATTGAGAGGAGGGTGCTGGCCTCTTCTCCCAAGTGACGGGACAGGACAAGAGGGAATGGCCTCAAGCTCCGCCAGGGGAGGTTTAGGCTGGACATTAGGAAAAAATTCTTCACAGAAAGGGTCGTTGGGCACTGGAACAGGCCGCCCAGGGAGATGGTTGAGTCACCTTCCCTGGAGGTGTTTAAGGCACGGGTGGACGAGGTGCTAAGGGGCATGGTTTAGTGTTTGATAGGAATGGTTGGACTCGATGATCCGGTGGGTCTCTTCCAACCTGGTTATTCTATGATTCTATGATTCTATGATCTAGTCCAACTGCTTATGCTGTGCTAAGCTGGTTGCTTGTAGTTTGTGAACATCCATGTGGCAGTTTTTTGGCTGTGTGCATAGATACAGAAGCCCGTGTGCTTGAAAAGAAAAAGATCTTTAAAAAGCAGAACAGAACCAAAAGTCTGACATACTAAAACAATCATGTTGCATCCCATCCTGTTTCATGCTGTACTGACATTTTCCCTTAGGAGGCCACTCAACAAACACATACCAGCTGCTAGCCTGACTACTGCCCCAAAATGGGCTCATTTACCAGTCTCTGGTACCTGGTATAATCATCCGCACCTGGAAAGGTCGCTGTAAAAAAAACGGCACATCAGAACCGTGCTGTTTGACACCCACTGTGTACAGATGTAAATGGCTAGCCACTGCAGAAAGCAACTGAGAATAGATCCAATATGCTATGTTAATTAAATATTTGACCAGATATAAGTAGAAGAAAACCAGAGGAAAAGGAGTACTCAGTTTCTTATTTGATAACACAAACATTCAGACAATTTTTGTAGTCACAAGCCATATTTATACTTTCTATAATACAGAAATAAACACTCCACCAACAAAATTTACTGGAATTTCCAATGACTTCATTGTCTGTATCAGAAATATAAAATTCTTCATGATGTTCTAAAAAGGACAAGCTCTTTTGCCATTGCATCAAACAACTTCTTAAATAATGTTCCCCTATTGTCAATGTGAAGGTTATAGCAAAAGCTCAGTGTTTGGATGGTTCCGAAACTTATCTGATAAAGATGTGTTCACAAAAGATCAGATTGTGCCAGACTGTTCTAATAGCTTCTGGGTTTTCTAGACAAGTGTAACTGGTTTTCTAGACAGAAGAGATGTGAAAGGCATCATTTATTAGGATTCTTTTGCAATATTTAATAAAGTGTTACCCAAGACACAATCTAGCTACCTGGTGAAGGTGGAGAATTGTACCTCTACAAATCATTGGGTGGGAGAGAGAGTGGCTAAAAAGCAGACAGAAAGCAGTAATGCTGAAAGATTAATTCTTATTTTGGAGGGAGACAACACTCTTGGACCTTACTCTGTTTATCTGCTCATGCTGACACAAGGCACCATCTTTCATCATCATCATCAAAAAGAAGACCCTGTGGAGAAGGTGTCTCAGCTCAGACATTAGATGTTGCTCATTTGCTAACCTCCCATGAAAAGCATATGTTGTATTGTCCAAATTCTCATATAATTACTTATCCCACAAAAGTATTTTATCCAGCTCTACCCAAGACCAACAGAGGATGGAGATATTACTAAGTCCCTAGGGAGAAGAAAAAAGAAAAATGAGGAATGAATTACTGAGAAAAAGATGTTACCCTAAATGAAAGAAGAAATTTGTTGCTTGGAGGAGTGAATTAAACAAGAGCTGATCTTACTGTTTTTGGCCAAAAATATTTGAACAGGTTTGGCAAGCCAGTCACAGATTCAAAATCCCCGCACTATGAATGCCTTATTCCTTGGTCTAAGTTATACATTGTAGGGATTAAACATGTGCCTCATGCCTCTGATGTTCAGAGATACATACAGAAATACTGAGTGAGAGCCTAATCTAAATAAAATTCATAGCAGAATTTCCTTTGACCTTGGGTTCTTCTCTTTTATTCCTGTCATTGTTCCTCGAGTTTCTTTTTCACCCATAAGAACAGGATTTTGTAAAGGAAAAATCAGAAGTTCTGTTTGTATCACCTCTATGATGCAGTCATGTAGCCCATCTCTGTTATATCAGGCCTTGTACACAAACAGGGAGAGATCCTTTCCACAAAGACCTCACAACTCCTACCAAAAAGGCAATGATATTTGCTCTTTAGTTTTCAAGCACTGTGGGTGACCTGCTGCCTTCTGGAAGTGAGTTCAGGCTTAGGCATTTGCCAAGAAAGCTTTCTCCCTGGCCCACACAAGTCTGACTTTCAACTAGAGACAGAAGTATTTTCTCAGGCTTTTTTCCCCTCTCTCTTAGGTAGAAAAAGCATTAGTATAATTAAATTTTTAGATGGAGCAACTTGAACAAAAATGAAAAAGTTAAAACACAATCAATTTAAGGTAATGTTCAAGCTGACCTGTGCCAAAAGATCATTTTGAAAATTTAGTCCATGGAACTATCTCTAGACTGACTTTTTATCTTCATTTTTGCAGGAAAAAAATATTTTATATTCACATTTTCATAGAAGAGGAAAATTGTTTTCCATGCAACTGTATATTTCAAATTGACAGCTGCATTTTTCACAGCTATGATCACTCAAGCTGAGGTTGTCACTCAAGCAGCTTGAGATGATCCCATGCAGGGCTTTAGAAACGACCAAAGCTACCCTGAAATTGTCCTGAAGAAAGAAAAACACCAGGCCAACAAACACTTCAGGGCCACATTGCCATGCAGACCATTTACACTGTTCTGACCCAAAAAGTGCTTTGTATCACTATTTTTATTTTTCCTGCATACAAGATAGAATTCATGAAATCCAAAGTGTTAATAGAAACTCATACAGTTGGTACACTTCAGGAAGCAGGACTGGATCCTTTTTCTCCTGTGGGGTATGTTTGTCCAGTGCTCTGAATCTTACAAGTGTCAAATTCAGAATGAAAATTTCTCTGGAAAGATGAGCTATAACCTTATATTAACCTGTGTGTAAAGGCAGGGCTGGCACAAGGATTTCCATCCTTACAGGTTGTGCATAATTTGCCCCAACATACAGTTTTGAGAGCTCAGTTTTAATCTGCTTGAGGTATGAAGTGGGCCATGTTTTGTTTTGTTTTGGTTTTAACTTAAAAATAAAAATTAAAAAGAATTCCAAAACCCCAACAAACTTGTCTCGTTGAGTCAATGACACCTAAGAGGCAGTCAAAAGAATTTGCATTGACAGCAAAAGAAGGGAGAGTCTCTCTGGGGAAAAGTTAAACTTGTTTTCTTTCTCAATACATTCTTATGGAGCTCAGACTTGCATCCCTTCATCATCACATTTGTGTAATTAGTGCTTCAGTTTGGGGTTTTCCAAAGTGAAAAAGCAAAACTCCAAATCCTGTGGACCCTGTAAAGCTAAAGGCAAGAAATGTGTCAGTCATAGACTTGAAAGGCATTATAAGCAACTTACACGTGCAACTTGCTCTCTTTCAAATACCTCATCAGTCTGGAAGCTACACTCACTCCCCATATGTCTCTGCTGCCAATTTGTTTTAACTGTCAAGGAGGTTATTTTCAAAGGATTCAAGTGATGGCTCAGAAATCCATCTTGGTATATTGGCAGGGCCTGGGAACTGTGTCTCTGAACTGTACAGAGTTCAGCCATTTAATTTCATATGGGTTCCCATGATTTATATTTGGTCTCAATTCTCAGTTCTCAATTCTCAATTCAGTGCTTCCTCTGTTAATCAGGATGCAACACCTGTCTAGGGATTACTCCCTTCTGTATAGAGTATACAATTACAAAGCACAATGCCAGTGCCAGAATAGATCAATACAATATTATTATTCTTATAACAAAAGGGGCAGCATGTAGGCATCTTGCAAACACGAAAACTGACAAAAGGACTTGCCTTGTCAAATGTTTGCTGGACCCTCCTTTAGCTAGTGGTTTGAGCAGCATTAATGGGCACAGATAAAATCAGACCTTGATAGAGGCAAAGAAACTTGTGTGGTAAGAAGTACAAGGGAGAAAGGGACAATTCATGAGGAAGTTCTTGTGACCAATAGCAATGCTTTACAACACTAAAAATATTCAAGATATTCTAGTATGCTTATTTTCTGGGCAAAGAAGGCAAATTTTAGAAAGACACAGAGGAAGTGGCTTGCCCAGCTCATGCTGTTTCAAATGAAGGAACAGAGATTTCTGGGTTCCCAGCCCTGTCTCGCTCTAGAGAGTGTGATACCTTTGTCACTCCTACATTGCTTCACCTATACAGCATCCTTAGATGCTTGAAAATGAGAACAAAAACGTTGTCCATTACACACTGAGAAATTTAAATTTGAGATCTGCAGAATGATTCTGTCCCACAAATACTCAGACATTTGGCAAATGTTGGGAGAGAGAGGGGAACGGGGTGCTCTTATTTTTTTCTTACTGTTGCCATTTTACTTAACCCCATTTACTGTGATCTCATGTGCAGGGATATCCCAAGTCTTGAGGACAACCCTATGCATCCTATACTTAATCTTGCAGAGTAGAACACCAGACTGAAAACACCTCATCAGCACTGTCTCTTTAAACCTCATTTGTCATCTGTCTTTTTGTGCCACACATAATTGCAGCTCTGGTAGCATCAGCCTCCTGGTGTGAGTCCATACATTGAGTGATTATTCTCTTCAATCCTGGCTAACTAAGCTATCTATATATCTATGCTTTTTTTTATGTCTTGGAAATTTAAACTACTTTCTGTCTTGATTATTTGCCTTTGTGAAACTTGGAGAATAAATGGCAACAATATAAATGGAACCAATATGTTGTTCACCATCTCTAGTTGATTTCAGAAGCAACTCCCTATTCTCCCTGTTATTGGCAGACTTTTTTTTCACCTGTCTAGCTTGACCTGTTTTTTGGTGGAGATGGAAGTGGAGAATCTAAGAATATCAAAATATCTTCTCTTATGTTTTCTAAAAGACCTGCAAATGCCTGTAGCAGATCAAGGAGAAATGGCCAGTCCAGATAGTATTTGCCTTGTGACACAGCTAAGTTACATATGCATTGCTAAAGATAGGCTTTCCCTTGTCTTTCCCTTAATCTGTTAGGGATTTGGATGCTCAAAGTCAAAGTAACATAGCCAGCAAAGGCCCAAACATCTCACAGTAACTGCTTACAAAAGACTGATGATGGATCACAAATACAGTTTCATCAGTCTCGAGTGGTCCTCTACACTATTCCTGGGCCTGTTGCTGTCTCTATGCTGACTTCCCAGGACTTTGGAAGAACATATGGCTCTTGGTACAGCACTGTGTTGAGCACTCTCCCACCATGTCCATTAACAACCCAAAACCAGCACAGGATGATGAGACCACTCTTAAGTTCTCTCCTAGTGTCTAAGCAACACTATCCAGTAAGGACTAACCAGCAGTGAGCTGAGCCCTGCCAAATGTTGGTGCACTCATTTTCATTACACCAAAATAACTATTTTCCATAGCTCAATACTGTGACACTTGAGAAAGAAGGAAAACTTGCACCTATGTCTCTTATTTAATCTTTCTCACATGGGTACGCTATTGTCATATCAATTGCAAACAGCACCTGCACCAAAAGGCAGTGCTCTGGGTAAATGGTTGTTCACATCAAGGTTGCTGGCTGGGATGTTGAGAAATGAGTCCTGCATTTGTGTATTTGCACTGTCCTTGTGCACCCTCTAAATTCATTAACTATGACAATATCAACAGTCAGCAAATGCCATCACACATTTATGTTATGTTTACGAAAACTCATAGTAATTTTCTTCTCTTTCAGCTCTAAGCATTTCTTTTTCCCATTTGCAGGTAGTCCAAGCACAGCTTATATGTGTTTTAACAATCCAAGAATATCTGTAAAATGTTTATGCCATGCTTGGAAATAGAGGTCTGAAAAAAAAGACTTCTGAATACTATTTCAGGATACCCTATATTTCGTCAGAGCCTCCTGGGCTTTCTTTGGAGAGGTTTAGCAGTTCAGTCACCCCACACCAGAATGTATCCTAGTATGAAGGAATATTCCTGAAAATAAAACTTATTCCTGTGCATAGTGTTAGATCCAAAGTGATAGGCAGGAAACTTCTTATGTGTTTAGTTTTCAACTCACAAGTTTCTTTCTTTCATTTGCCTTTCCCCTTTTCCCTGGGGAGGAGGGGGTTGGGTTATTGGGTCCAAAACTGCTTGCGTTTGGCTGCCAAACAAGCTGAGTGGGGATAAATTGTGACATTGGTGTAAATGTTTGCAATTTTTCTTTGAAGAAATTAAGTTCAAGACAAAGAACTGTCTTTGTTGAGCTGGGCAGTGTCCCATTTCACTCTGAGAGCTTATCCTGTGCCAAGTACATTGATTCCTGGACATCTCTGGAGCAGAGATGCTACTGTAATCCAAAAGAATACATCTAGAGTGAGGTATGCCTAATATGCCATTTCATATACTACCTCGACGGAATGGTCAGTAAAATATGAAAGATACTACCTTGCTCCTAGGTCATGTACCCTCAGTGAAGGAGTGCAGTATAAAAGTGTGCTGCCTACATAGATTTACGTACAGATGGCATACAGTTTGCTGTTTCATAAACAGCAGCTGAATGTTGTATTTTCCACAAATTTTAGCTGGACAGGAAGCTCTCTTACTACATGCAGGTAAGGGAGGTGGAGTAAATTACTCCTGTCTGTGTTTCCTGCATTCCCAGTGTAACATGCCTTGTTGCAGAGACAGCTC
This sequence comes from Phaenicophaeus curvirostris, assembly GCF_032191515.1. NCBI lineage: Eukaryota > Metazoa > Chordata > Aves > Cuculiformes > Cuculidae > Phaenicophaeus > Phaenicophaeus curvirostris. Next base: position 2,038,566 of record NW_027206664.1, read on the forward strand.
TGTGGCATGTCACAGGCAGTATGTAATCCTTTCAACAAAATGCCACAGGCTAGAAAATCCTTCTCTCTGTCTCATAAAATAAAGGGCTCCACTGCCTTTTCTAAATGGTAGCCTTCCATCAAATGCAGAGACTAATGACAGGCCAGAAGGTGCTTCTTACTTTGTTCTTCTCAACATAACTAAAATGTAGTCAATGAGGCTAAATTACTCCTTTTGACAATCCTGAACTTAAAGCAGCAGAGGTAAATGCAAGACTATGTTCGATACAAATTTGAGTTTATTCACACTGAGTGGTATTTTGTACCCAAAATTTGAGAAAGCAAACAGCCACAAAGTAGAATGAAATATATAGAAAAGGATTATTCAGCAGCTGTCAATTTGACTTTTGTTTCTGGAATCAATATTTTATAGGAATTACCCAAATCCAGAGAGATCATGATTACTATTAATGGCATTAAGCATTGCATACTGTGCACTGTAGATTTTAAAACTGCCACTTTGCCAACCATTTACCTACTGGAACACTCATTAGAACCCACGATTTCGGGAATGAAATGACGAGACGGACTCCAGATAGATGTAAAAGCGGAGACCTTTATTGTTGGAACTTACAGGTTTATATACCTTTGCTCATCTGTCCACGCACTTCTCATAGCAACCTGATTGGCCCAGGCCTATTGTCCATGCACTCGCATTCACCAGCAGCAACATTTGGTTGGTTAACCTCCAAAACCCCACACGCTGCCCCTAAATGCTGTCTCCACCCTGATTTGCATCTCTGATGTTCACCTCTTTGTTCAGCTTCCTGCTCTTACAAGCCAAGGTCAGTTCAAGGACCCCAAGTCAAAAGTATCCAACAGGTCTACCTTGCTATCACCAATTCCTACACACGATTAATCCACTTCCTCAGAAAAGAGCTCAGGCAAGTGAATTTTCAGACCAAAAAAAAAACCACCAAAACCAACAGTATCACATTAAACAAAATGTTCCTGTTTGTCCAAAGCAAGTATCTTTTTTGATTCCTTTGGGTTCTTGCAACTGAAAAGTGAAGGAAAATGTGGTTTGGGGTTCAGCCTGTTTTGGGAAGAAGCCCAAAAACTGTTATGAAAACAGTACATCACAGCAAAGCACCCATCTCTTCTTTCTTTCTTTCTCTTTTTAAACTGTAATACAGATTTTGTGTTCACAACAGAAGATTAAAGATGAAGACAAAGTGCTGTCTTAAAACCTCCAAACCCACAGAAGGCAAAGAAAATAAAATGCCTTGGTTTTGTTCTCTACTTTTCTCCAAACCTGTGGAGTCTGGCTCATGGCTTTTGAATGTTTGGGGTCAGTGGGACCGAATAGCCTGTGAATAGGCAGAAACTGACATGGAAACCCAGTACCAGAAACAAGGGTCAGCCTTGTTGGTGCTTCAGGATGTTGCTTTCTCACATAGGGGAGATGACTCTTGTGTCTTATGCTCTCCTCTGCCCTGCTCAGCCAGTGCCAACTTCCAGTTGTTTTCCAGCAAAATCGGGCAATCAGTTATGTTAAATGATAAGGATGCTGCCCTGTCCAGCTGGGATTACTCTGCTCATAATACCAATCTTCCAGCCAAGTGTTGAATATCTGCAAGGAAGAGATTTAAGCCAACAACGTGGTAAAGTGGCTTAAACCCACCTCTCAGTGGACTAAGAGCCTGCACTATGTCTATTCTGGCTTAACTGATGAGCAGGAAGTCATTAAGCAGAGATAAGTTGCACAGGGTCCCTCGGTTTCGTTGATGAAACCTGCCAGAAGTGTAATTTCATACCTGCCTGAAGTCTTTAGTTTGGAGTGTTTCCTTTATTTGTTCATCACAACATAGCCTCTCTCCCTTTTACACATTCTCTCTCCTCTTTGCTGCACCCTGTTTTGTCGCTGTGCTAAATCAAAGTCAAATTAAAAATGACCTGAAAAAAACATCAGTGTATCAGGGCAAGAATGAATTAAAATGTTGCAAAGCTTTTGCAAGAAATGTCAATTTTAGATAGAAGAGAGGAGAGCTACAGTCTCTAAATCTCCCCTGCCATGGAGCTCCAATCCACAAAGCAAGAAAGGTTTGACTGGCTGCATGAGTTTACAGTTACACCTCTAAGGCAAAAATGTGACTTGAAGGATGATGTTGCCTGAATGAATCTATGCCAGCAAGAAGCTGTAGCAGATCCCAATGCAACTGTGTAAGGAGCAGCCACTACTGAGTAGGTTCAGTTCACAACAGGCATGTTAGCTACACAAAATCAGCACTGAGTTGCTCCCTGCTATACACCAGGGTTTTTCACAGGATTCTGTGATGGAAAAAAAAAAAGTGACATCTTGCTCAATCCATCTGAAAGGCCAAGCACAAGCATGAATATGGCGCTGTCCTTGTCCCCAAGAAACTGAGACCTAAGCAGGAGTTTTCTGTTACATGTACAGTCTTCCATAATGAAAAATTTATTAGGACCAGCCACAACTCAGACATAAACTGTTATCCATAGCCTAAAGCATATCAATGCCATTTCAAACACACAAAAGATATAATAAATATGGTTTACAGCCACTTTTGGACCAGGCAAGTGACTATTCAATCTCTTGATCATTTTAACATAAAGATAGTGTCTCGATAGGTTGGAGGTCCTCCATGTTTGTATGCATGTGTAGGCACCACGGACTGCGGCGATGAAGGAGACGCAGACCTTACAGCTTTTCTCTAAGCGTATTCTTTTAATCCTTCCTGTCCTCAAGCAGATCAACACTTCTGCCCAGTTTGGTGATATCTGCAAACTTACTGAGACTGCACTCAATCCCCTCATCCAGATCATTGATAAAGATAGTAAACAGAACTGGCCCCAACACTGAGCCCTGAGGAACACCACTTGTGACTGGCCGCCAACTGGATTCAACTCCATTCACCAGAACTCTTTGGGCCCGGTCATCCAGCCATTTTTTTACCCAGTGAAGAGTACGCCCATCCAAGGCCTGAGCATACAGCTTCTCCAGGAGAATGCTGTGGGAAACAGTGTCAAAGGCTTTACTGAGGGCCAGGTAAATGACATTCACAGACTTTCCCTCATCCATTAAGTGGGTCACCTGGTCATAAAAGAAGATCAGGTTAGTTAAGCAGGATCTGCCTTTCCTAAACCCATGTTTACTCGACCTGATCATCTGGTTATCCTGTAGGTGCTGTGTGATGGCATTCAAGATGTTCTGCTCCATAAGCTTACCTGGCACTGAGGTCAGATGTTACAGTATATGGGGTAAACTTTGTGTTATGCATGCAAAACTAACATATCTCTAAATAAAGCAACTTAAAAGGGCCAGATTTAGTGACAGTAAGTATAAATTTAGAAAATTGAATCTATTTTTGCTATACTTATAGGGGGTCCCCTTACTTTCTTTCACCCTCTTCTTACCCAAAAAGCCAAAGAGGATGGAGGTAGTACACAGTCCCTGCAGCTGCCCAACTTCTTTATAGTTAATGGAGATATGTGGCATTTTTTGGCTCACTTATACTAGAGTCCAGCCCAGGTGGAGGCGACTAACTCTGTATGGTCTACTGAATGCATTAGCTAGACCTCCAGCCTCCTCTAGCGCCTAGTGCCATTTGAGATAGCTAAAAGATGCTCACAGAGCTGGTATATGTAATGTGTAACCAATAAGAAAACCTTAGTCTTCTAAAGTGGTAGCTGGAGGCCTGATGGGAAGGACATCTCAAATGCATATGAATGGTTAATTTAATTAAGACACCGGTGATATAATGGAAGTTTAGATAGCTAATTCTTCACAGACTTCACAGCATTCCTGTTGAAAGCAAAATACCATCTTTCCTCTGGCCAGAGCCATATACAGAATAGAGTATAAATATTTACAGTAGAAGGATGATGAGTCTCACATTTTCTACTTGCCTCTCAACACAGACACTATGGACTATGTAGGTTTAATACAGTTCTGCACGTGAAGACTAGATACAAAATCCCCCACTAGATAATCACTTATACTAGCAATAATTTGAAAATGTAATATGCTTTCTGGTAAGAATGTAAATTTTCCATTCTAGAAAATGCAAGATGAATTGAAACTGTATGGTCATCGCTTCAATCATGTTGTCATAAATCCTTCTGTTGCAACTGAGGAGGGAAGAAAAGACAGAGCCTATTCAGCAAGCATCTTTGCTTTGACCTCACAGGACTGACTGGTTGCTTTTCCCTCACCTGGAAGAAAGAGGGATTCACTGTTAAAGCTTTGGGCATCATTTCAACAGCGGTGAAGCAGTGAAGTGAGCTGTCTACTGTGATCTAGGTGTTGAGTTCCTGCTCCTTTCATGGGCAATTGGTCCACATCTATAACAACTGTTCTCATGAGTGTCTTTGCAATCATTGCAACCATCCCTAGACCACGTTGAGAACATCACTCTAGGCATGATTCGTGTTATGTTGTCCCAATTTAGCACACACACACCTGGTCAGGTCACTAGGAAAAGGGAAATGAGGGAGAGACTTGCAGGTTGGAAACTAACACTAAAACAGATTTAACAAAACAACAATAATAATAAAAGGAAGATGAAATGAATGAATTCATTGAATGAATGAAATCACTTTTACAAAGCTCTCAGCAGATCTGGAGATATCCCTCTGATGCTAAGGCCTGACTGCTTAATTGCCATTAGCTTTCTCTTCATCAGGTGAAGCAGATCAGAGGAGTTTGGCCAGGGACACACATTTTGCCATGAGAACACCCTTTAAGCAGCAGGCAACATTTTTTTACTATACTGCGTTTACAGCCTGCAGCATCCTTGTTTAGCCAGCAAAGAAACTCATTATCAGAAAAAAGATAGATTCCTGACTTCAAGTTTTTAATGCCTGCACACAGCTGCTACAATGCATTGAGGAGAGAAAACAGCTCAGAGCACGTGCAAAGGGAGAATATATTAACTTACAGTCAAGAGAATAAACCTGACAAAGGATTTTATGCCTGACTTGTTTTTACAAAAGGAAGACAACTTGCAAATGTATATGTCTGGAAGGAGGAGGCAGTAATGAACAAGGACAGTGCATTTCCCAGTAGGTGATGAGTAAGCTGAGGGATGGCTGCAGGATGCAATGATGTACTCTGCTGTCACACAGATTTTATACATAGATTGGACATCCTGTTCAATAAATCAGCATGCATCTATCATATTTTTTCCCCAGGTATCTATTTGGAAATTCACAGCTCTATTATAATGCATGCACAGTGTTTGTTAACTTGGCATGCCCTTTTATTCATTTCCACTCCTATGCTATATCTCGGGGGTGGATCATCTTTGTGTAACACAGCACACATGGTATCATGTGATGATCCTTGTCCTTGCTGGGGAAAGAACAAAAAGAAACCGAAAAACCACAGAAGAGTATTACCGCAAAGGTACATATGTATCCTAGCAAGCATATCCATGTTAGACTGGCTGCTGAGTATGTTTTTCTCACCTCTCAAAAACAGTTATTGATTTCAATGAGGAAATATTCTTGCCTTACTGATACAGACTCTGGTCTCTGGGGTAATTGATGGGAAAAGTTATTTTTCTTTTTTTTTAATCAGATCTTGCTTTGAAAGGAAGAATTCCAGCTAACTTTAGTAGTCAGAGCGGAGCCTTGTGTTGAGCTCTTGCTTATCCTTGTCTTACTTTCCTATGCACTGCATCATTCCAGCTCAGGTCACACAGAAGAAAAGTGAATTTTTGAGATAAAAGGCTTGCTCCAATGAAGGCAAAGAAATATTGATGGATCAAGGATCAAATACTTCTTCCTAAGCACTCTGCCCCAGATCAGTTATGAACATAATTTATATCGCTACATATGGCAGGGAAGAAGATTAATTCTCTCTGATCAAGGAAAATAACAAACTTGTGAACATCCATTCTGCTAAATGAATTAACATCAATTGCAATTGATCCCATTTTACACATTGTTTTACATCTGTAATTTTATATGCTACTGAACATGAGCAATGTCCATGCACTTAACATGATCACAGTGGCAAAGTTAAAATGCAATCGGACCTTGTAGCAATGAACGTTAGTAACCTACTAATACAGACCAGACAAGAGAGATTAATATTGTCAGATGTATATTAAAATACAGGGAGATATAAAGGTTATGAACCAAGACAAGAGGCTAGGGTAAACATACTTGACTTCACAGTCTGGGTGGGTGGTTACCTCAAATCACAGTATCTGAGAAACCTCTGCAGCAAGTAACATCAGATATAAAATGTGCAAGTTGACTTCCCTGAGGGGGATGCATAGAAAAGATAGAATAACTGGGCAGATCCTCAATACTATTCTCTGGTTTTATAGCATTTTTCCACTTTAAACAGCTATCCTAAATGTTAACCAGAACCACATGGCTGGCAAGTCACAACTATGTGAACCACAGCTAGTTCAGTGGGAACGAGTACCAGCTGAAAGAAAAACAATTAAAGAGAACTATCAACATAGTTAATTTTAGTGTAACTTGGTTTCTTAGCATGTGCAGTAGTTTAGCCAATAATATGTTAGTAATAGCTTTATGGACAGTTACCTTTAACCAATAATACATTGTAGATACCTTCGTGGGCACCCAGTTATGTAACCGAAAAGGGGTTTATAAAGAAACAGCTACTTTCCGGCACTACTGAAGATTGGAGTAAGACGCGCGTCCAAATAAAGAAAACTCCGGAGTCAAAGATCCGCTACAGGCAAGTAGCGGCGGTCGGGGGAGGGGATGGGTTCCACGCTTTCAAAAGATGAACAAGCAGTGGTGAAACTCCTCCAACCTATTCTCTCCAAGAGAGGGATTAAGTATGACAACAATTGTCTAATTGAACTATTGAAATCAGCTACTAAGTTGCTTGGTCCCTGGCGGAATGTTTTTGAAGCGCTAAAGGCGCATGTCGGCTCTAAAAAGCACAGCGATAATTCCGAGCCGAGTGCAGGATCGTCAACAACTGCACTAACCCCCCCACCCCCCTAAACTGGCTGCGCTGGCCTCTGCACCCCTCGACGAGGGGGCCAACAACCCCTTTGATCCGGGTCCGATAGACTCCAATAAGGAGCCTGACCCACCTCCCCCCTGTCCCTCAGACCGAGGGGCACAAGCCAGGAGGGAGGCGCAGCGGCGGGGAGAAGTTGAAATGTTGCAAGCTTTGCCTGTGATCTGTGCGCGGGACGGCGGTCCCTGCTGTGAACCAATTAGTGACGAAGTGATAAAGGAGATTCCAAAAGCTGCAAAAGAGAACGTACTGACTGCTCCGGAGCCGAGCCGCCCGGCCGAGGGGTTCCGCGCCCCCCCCTCCAGCTCCTGCGGCCCCAACTAGAGCGGCTGCAGCAGCCTTGGGGGATTTACAGCGCCCACAGGACGGTCCTTTGGGACAGAAGGGCTGCGAGAATCAGAAAGTACTAACTTCTCCGTACGGGGGGGGGGGGGGGGGGCACTGCCCCGGGCTGAGAGGGGGCCGCTCGCCGCCACTGCTGCCACCGCAAAACCCAAGTAGTTTCAGCATTACAGAAGGGACTGTTAACAGATACAATAAGAAATGGCTCGATTAAACAACGTTGGTAGCAGTTCAAGAATCAAGACAGTTTAAATAATGCAATTTTACAACAGATGCAGCTTTTTGGTTTATCAAACACTTATAAAGATACCGGATGTTGGAAAGTTGAAACAGGCATGAATCATACATGGTGTTTATAGATAGATCAAAGGATGTGCTCAACAAGCAGGTAGACAACTGAGCAGTTACAGAAGCCTTAATTTTGCAATCAGCAATAGAAAATCCTAATGACAAATGTAGAAAGATATGGTGTGGTCTGAAAACTCCTACAACAACAGCTGGGATCATTTACCTATCAAGCACAGCTCATGGCTGCTGCCCTGACTGTAAACCAGGACAGAAAGACATTCTGTTATAGATGCAGCAAGGAGAGACATTTTAAAAGAGACTGCCACATGCAATGCCAGGAGAGAGGGCCTAAAATCTGCCCTTGGTGTGGAAAGGGCAAACATTTTTCCAGTTGGTGTAGATCAAAATGGGATAAGAACGGGACAGTATTGTCAGAAAACCAGGAGCAAAGCATGGTTCAGAGGCATGTACCAACACAGATGCCTCCACAGCAAGCAGCAGCTCTCACCTCAGAGCAAGAACCAGAGGCAGCACCGAGATAGACATGACCACCACCATTGCAGTAGTGCTGCAATCGTCTGCACTTCACACAATACCATGAAACGTAAAAGGACCATTGAGGGGTGGCTTTACTGCCTTCTAATTAGAATGATTATCAATAATTTGGTTGGGAATCTTTGTTATACCTGGGGTCATAGATGCAGGCTGTACTGGAATAATTCAAGCAAGGGTATGGATGCTGTCTCCACTAGTGTTATGAACACCATTTCCACTAGTATTAGTACCAAAGGATAGCCGGATAGTAAAATTGATTTTGTTCAAAGCAGCTGTGTTCCAGTCTGACTCTGTAGAGCATGGCTGACAAGGTTTTGGGTCACAAGAATCCCTGAAATACAATTGGTTTAGTCCTTACAAACTCAGCATCCTAAATTGAAGTGCATGTTGTTTTTTTTTCAAAAAGGGGGAAAAGCCAGAACATCTTAAAATGGCTGTAGTGCAACACTTTGTTGTGCACATTCTACTAATCTTGTGGGGGAAAGATGTGTTAAGTGCAATGGGAATAGGCATTGGAACTATGAACAAGTGAAAAATTGGGTGTATTGCAAAATTTAGTGGAGGAGCAAATAGATCAAGGGCATATAGTCCCAATTAATAGTCCTTGGAACACACCTGTATTTGTGACAAAAAGGAATCTGGAAAATGGCATTTATTACATGACTTTTCTAGACAAACTATAAGAGGCCTTAAATAAGCAGGCAGGCAATATCACCATTAGAGAAGTTTTGCTTAAACAATTACCGTAGATAATGCAAAAACCGGACTTAGTGCACTGTTAATTGCATGATCACCTGTTACAAAGATTGCTTGTTTTACTGGAATTGACTGAGGCCACTTTACGAGAACAGTACAAGTAATGTCTTGGGCACCTATGCCTACTCGCTTTATACCAAAGGGCACTAGAATTACTCAGCTGATTTGTTTTCCAGCAATTGTACCCCATGCAGGAAACCGTGTACGGGGAGATGGAGACTTTGGTTCAACTGACCAGTCTGTGATTCTATGAACGCAGGAACTACAAAAATCATGAACCTGCAAAGTACAACACTCACAGAGCAAACAAGAATAATATTTTACCAGAAGTGAAATATTTGTTAGACAATTGATATAAGCCTTATTAGATAATGCATGTGCATATTTTAAGTATTGTATGTGCCCGGTACCATGTGTAGTTTAATTATTAATAGCATCGAAAATTTGTGGATCCAATAGTGATAATCAACATTGTATGAATGTATTCAACTAGCTTTGAAATGAATGGTCATATGTGTGTGTGTGTGTTTGAAGCACTTCAAACATTTCTAAGACTTGCAAATTGTTTTTAATCAATCATGGAAATATATCTCTGGGACCTTTCAATCTCAAATGTCCACTAAGCCGGCAAAAAGGTAGATTTACCTGGGGATCTTTGGAATGAAAGGCTTCAGAAGGAAAAAATTTAAAATACCTAGCAAAACAAAAAAAAGGAAAAAGAGAAAAAAAAAAATGGAAAAAGCCCAGCCTTGCGGATGTGTGTGTGTGTGAGTGCCCCCCCCCCCTTCTAATTTTTTTTCTCTTTTCAGCTTCTTTGCCAAAGTCCAGAGGAGTTAACTGTGTTATCTCTCTAGGGGAATGCCAATTTGTGAGAATGATCTGCATTCCTATGTCCCTTATCAGATCAGCAACTTCTGGGCCCTAGTGCAGACAACTATTAGGGATATTAGGCCAATGAATAGAGGGAAAATTAAAAACATGCATTATGAATTATTGAGTGGATATTTTACCACATCAGTTTATATAGTAGAAGGATCAACACTAATATGGAATTATATGCAGTGTTAAAGCCTTTGAACAGCATCATAGTCCCTTTAATTTAGTTACAGATTCACAAAATGTAGCCAGAGTAGTGCAGCGTATAGAAAGAGGATGGTTAAAACAGATGAACAATGAGTGATTGCTTTCAAATGTTAAAGCAGTTATGGTTTCAAGTCACAGCTAGAAGAGCAGACCTTTACATGATGCATATTCGGAGTCACACATCACCTCCAGGATTTATAGTCTAAGGGAACAGAATAGCAGGCAGACTGACAGCAGGGGCAGTCCAAGGCCCACTACCAAACCTTATTCAACAAGCGCTAACATCACATAATCTTATCATCAGTCTACCAAGGTACTACGTAGGCAACTTATAATTTCATTAGAATTAGCCTGGAACATAATAACATATGCCCAGATTATCAACAAATAACACCATTACAGCCTAGAGGAGCCAACCCGAGGGGATTAAGTGCTTTACAAATTTGGCAAAAAGATACTATTCACATACCTCAATTTGGAAGATTGAGATACGTACATGTTTCGATTGACAGGTATTCAAATGCGATATGGGCAACAGCACATACAGGGGAATCTTTAAGGGAAATAGCGAACTCACATGGGTAATAAAAGTGCATCACCTATCACTCAGATGAGACATCTGAGGTATGTGGTCATTTGTCTACATAATTTAACAAGTCTTGTGATCTCTGAAGGTAAATAGCCATTTAACTATGAAGAGGATTTACAAGGTCCAACACAAAAGAACAGAGACTGTGCCTGTAACTCTATTTAACAAATTAAATAGTTACCTTCTGAGTTGACACACAGCTGCAGCTGAAAGGCTGTTGAGGATCTCCATAATTTTTGCTTTCACATCTTCTACTGACAAAAAACCAGTTTCCTTTGAGCTTCAATTTGATCTTTGGGAAGAGGGAGTCAGGTCTGGTGAATAGGGTGGGTACTCAAGCACAGTGATGTTGTTATTAGCTAAGAACTGCTTCACAGACAAAGTGTTGTGGGCTGGCACACACTGATGCTTTCCATCCAAGGGTAAGAAAACATCTATATTTGAACATGCATCCACTTGTACTGTGTGATCAACTTGAGCCTTGTCTCACTGTGACAGGTTAGAACATGTTCCATAACCATTGCTTTGTCTCTCTTCTCCCACTCTTGGTTCTCAAGTTATAGGCTTAATCTAAGTTTTTTTTGCGTCAGACCTCATAGAACTTCAAGGGCTACCCAGATACAATCATTTGATCAATCATGTTTATATAACGCTTAGTCACATCTGACCTATCGAAACAAGTCTATAATCAACATCGATGACTACCATATTACCATATTTATTCATGTTTATGGACAGATGAGATGTAATCACTAAAAGTACAGTCATCCAATATGCCCTCATGTGACAGCAGCTCTGATATACTTTATTGCATGAATTCAGAGGGGGAAAGGAAAATTTTGATTGCAATAACTCAGTCAAATGAGGAGAAAAATTATCTAATACAAATCATATATATATTTTTATAGGACAACATAGAAAGAAACGCTTAAAAAATAAAGAATGATTCTTCGAATTTACTGAAGAGATGCCTTTGCTGATACCTAATACAGCTTGGCAAGTTGAACATGAGACAACAGTGTACCCTGGCAGACAAGAGGGCCAACCATGTCCTGGGGTGCATCAAGCATGGCATTGCCAGCCAGTCAAGGAAGGTGATTGCCCCACTCTACTCTGCACTGGTGCGGCCCAATCTCGAGTATTGTGTGCAGTATAAAAAGGATATCAAGCTACTGGAGAGTGTCCAGAGGAGGGCCACAAAGCTGGTGAAGGGTCTAGAGGGGAAGTCGTATGAGGAGTGGCTGAAGTCATCCCCCATCCTGTACAGAAAGCAGGGATTGCCCTGACCCAGATGTAGGACTGTGCACTTGGCCTTGTTGACCCTCATGAGGTTCTAACAGGCCCACTTCTCCAGCCTGTCCAGGTCCCTCTGGATGACATCCTGTCCTTCTAGTGTGGCAACTGCACCACTCAGCTTGGTGTCATCTGCAAACTTTCTGAGGGTGCACTCAATCTTGCTATCAATATCATTAATAAAGACATTAAACAGCACTGGTCCCAGTACGGACCCCTGAGGGACACCACTAGTCATGGATCCCCATCTGAATTCTGAGCCATTGACCGCTACTCTTTGAATATGACCCTCCAGTCAGTTGTGGGGGACTGTGTCAAAGGCTTTACAGAAGTCCAGATAGATCACATCTATCAGTTTTCCTGTGTCCACTGCTGCAGTTACTCCATCATAGAAAGCCACTAGATTGATCATACAGGACTTGCCCCTGGTGAAACCGTGCTGGCTGCCATTAATCACCTCCCTGTCCTCCATGTGCCTTAGCATGTCTTCTAGGAGAATCTGTTCCATGATCTTCCCAGGCACAGAGGTGAGGCTGACAGGTCAGTAGTTCCCGGGGTAGTCTTTTCTACCCTTTTTAAAAATGGGCACAACGTTGCCCTTCTTCCAGTCACCAGGGACTTCCCCTGACTGCCATGACTTTTCAGATATCATGGAGAGTAGCTTGGCAACCACATCAGCCAATTTCCTCAGGACTCTGGGATGCATCTCATCAAGTCCCACAGACTTAGATGTGTTCAGGTTCCTCAGGTGGTAAAGAACCCGATCCTCCCCTACAGTGGGAGGGAGTTTACCCCCCTGGTCACCATCTTGCTGTCTCATGACCCAGGAGGGGCGAGGAGAGCAGTTATCAGGGTAGACTGAGGCAAAAAGTTGTTAAGCACCTCAGCCTTCTCCTCATCTGTTGATACACGATCACCCTTCCCAACCATCAGTGGGGGTACAATCTCTTTGACCTTCCTCTTCTGATTGACATACCTGTAGAAGCCCTTCTTGTTGGTCCTTACTTCCTTTGCCAAGTTCAGCTCCAGCTATACCTTGGCCTTCCTGACTTCATCCCTACACAACTGGGCAGCGTCACTATACACTTCTCAGATCACCTGTCCCTGCTTGCACTGCCTGTGCAGTTCCCTCTTCTTTAATTTAACCAGCAGGTCTTGACTCAGCCACGCTGGTATCTTCCCTTTCCTGCCTGATTTTCTGCATCTGGGGACTGAGCACTCTTGTGCTTTATGGAAAGCATTCTTGAATATTTTCCAGCTCTGTTCTGCTCCCTTGACCCCAAGGACCATGTCCCAGGGGGTCCTACTGAGTAACTCCTTGAAGAGCTGGAAGTCTTCCTTCCTGAAATTTAGGGTCCTGACTATACTCCTCACCTTTCCCATATCCCTCTGGACCTTGAACTCCACCAGTGCATGATCACTGCAGTGATGGTTGCCTCCAATCCTAATGTCACTGATGAGTTTGCTTGTATTGGTGACCATCAGGTCCAGTATTGCATCCCCTTGGGTGGGGGTCTCTACCAGTTGGACTAAGAAGTTATCCTCAATGTACTCCAGGAGTCTCCTGAATTGCCTACAGCTTGCCATGCTACTTTTCCAGCATATGTTGGGGTGGTTGAAGTCTCCGAGTAGGATGAGAGCTTGCAAGCATGAAGCCTCCTGTAGCTGGAGGAAGAAGACTTCATCAGTTGGCTCTCCTTGATCGGGTGGCCTGTAGTATACACCAACCACAAGGTCTCAATTTGTTCCTTGGTCTTTTATTCTGACCCACAAGCTCTCAATCTGTGGCTACTCTTCAATGACAGCTCTTCACATTCTATCTCTTTCCCGACATGGAGGGCAACGCCTCCACCCCTCCTTCCCAGTCTGTCCCTTCTGAACAGCCTGTAGCCATCAATAGCCACACTTCAGTCATGGGATTCATCCCACTAATTTTCCGTGATGGCAACTAGGTCATAGCTTTGTAGTAGCACAGTAGCTTCCAGCTCCTTCTGCTTGTTACCCAAGCTTTGTGCATTAGTGTAAAGGCATTTCAGCTAGGCTGCCAGTTGCATCAGCTTCCCAGTGGGCCCTTTATTACCTATAAGGTGTTTTAGAGAAGTATCCTCCCTAACACCTGACCCCTGACACCCATCCTCCCACAGTTTGTTACAGGTTAGCTTGATGTTATCCCCCTCCTCCTTCACATCTAGTTTAAAGCCCTATCTACAAGCCCTGCAAGATCCTGGGCAAAGACTCTCCACCCCCTCAGAGAAAGGTGGCTCCCATCTGAAGCCTGTAATCCCAGTGACATGTAGACCATCTCATTATCAAAAAACCCAAAGCTATTGTGGTGACACCAGCTACAGAGCCATGTATTAATTGACTGGATCCATCTGAGCTGTGCTATGTCACCACCCGTAACTGGAAGGAGGGAAGAAAAAAATCACTTTGGCCCCAAATTCCCTCATTCGCCCTCCCAAGGCCCTAAAATCTCTTTTAATCCCCCTTTGGCTTCTTACTGCTGCTTCATCCCCTTCCACATGAAACAATAGTAACAGGTAATAGTCTGTAGATCTCACCAGGTTGGGAAGTTTCCTGGCCACATCCCTTACCCAGGCTCCTGGAAGGCAGCAGACATCCCTGTGAGTGGAGTCTGCTTGACATATCAGACTCTCTGTCCCCTTCAATAGCAAGTCTCCTACAACTATGACTCTTCTATTGGTCATTGTGACAGTCGTGGCAATGCAGCATTTACACCATTTTGGTCTCTGACCCTGCTCTGATGTGGGTGCATCTTCCTCTGGTCCGTCCTCCACATCAAGAGCCTCAAAACTGTTGTGGAGCAACACCTGAGGTGGTGTGGGCAAGGAAGGGGTTGGTTTTCTGCCCTGTCAGTGGACACACTTCCAGTCACTACCTCCTTTTGAGCCCTTGCCTATAAGCTGATGGGGGGCAGATGCCATATCCTTTTGATCCTGGGCTCTTACCTGTGTCTGTGTCTTCTCTTGTGCTGTGGAGCTCAGGGTGTGATCCCACCAGTCTATCTCTAGCTCACACTCCCTTATGCTCCTTAGCCTCTCTACTTCCTCTTTCAGGTCTGCTACCAGGCTGAGGAGGCAGTCCACCTGCTCACACTTTATGCAGCCATTGCCCTTGCTGCCCTCTGTTTCCAGTGCAAGCTGGTGGCACTCCGTGCAACCTGAGACCTGGACAGCTGCGTGCTTTCCTGGGAGCTCAGTCTGAACTGACACGTCCCTTCCGGCAGGTGCGGAGGATGCCTTTCATCAGGTGGACACCATATCTGGGCTCCCTCTCACCAATCGAGTTTACCTCCTGAGCACTGGAACTGCGCCCTGCCTTTGCGAACTGATCTTGTAGACTGTTTGAGCCCGACACACCGATGAGCCTGCCCCTGTTTGCTCGCTCCGGGTCACGGTGCTTCCTGAAGGCCTTTTAAATCTCCCACAGCGGCTTCCGGGACCGCCCTCCCCGTGTCAGCCGCCACGTACCAGCCTGGGCTTCGGGCAGTCTGGACCCGCCCACCGGGCTCCCTCCGGGGTTTCAGGGCTTCCCCCACTCTGTCAAGCCCTCCTCCGCCTCGATCTGGTGCCTGGCTTACCCTGTCTGCCGCCAAACCACGTCGATGTAAAGTTCAGGACATCTAGGACATCATCATCTGCTTCTCCCTGGCTGTCTCCAGTGATTTCTCCTTGAAGCTCTCCAAGACTTTTAATAGAGGATGCTTCTGTATAGCAACATACTAAAACAGTGTCGTTTCACTGTGGCACGTACGTGGTAAGCACTGAGCAGGTTATCTTGAAATGTCAGATTTATGTTTTTCACAGAGCATTTATCTCTTCAGTGTCAGTACCTATATTTGTTGGTTTGATCTCAGCATGAATTAGTCTGGTTGAAAGAGACCATTCTAATTTGTGACTCAAGTTAATTTCAAACCTGAAGTTTAAAAGAGTAATTTATATAAAGTAAGAAAACATATATTTGCTTGCACTAAATCTACTTTGTTTCCTCCGATTTCTTCGATAATAATCCCTTTCTTCCCCTCCTCCAGAAATAAAAATTGGAGTCTTAAGAAACAAAAGTACTAACCTCATTCTCTGCTGTTCAGGCCAGAGTGAGTAGGCAGAATTTCTTTCTAAATGTATCTTTTAAATATATCTTATTTATTTGGTTATTGCCAACTTGTGACCCCTCTTGCCCCAAAGCAAAATAGCACAAATTTGTTTATCTTTTAACAGTGCTAAAATTAAGAAGGACCTGATAGAGAAGAATGGTGAGAGTAGATATTGTATATGAAATAGTGATTTTTTTTTATTAAAGCAATTGCTAGAACATACAGAGGAAAGACAGAAAGGGAACCCCTTGTTAAATGATTCTCTATTGCTACTTATTTTTGTAACTCAAACATTTCTTAGACACGTGTTTGTGATCAAATCTATGAGACATTTGTTTTGTTCCATCCATACTGCTGTAAAACAGCAGCATAATTTAATTACTTAATTTATTATTTTTCAAATGTTGCATATGAGATTATCGTAGCTCAATAATACATTTCTGTTTGCCTTGATGGTCCTGAGATCTTGATGTGTTCTGCTTTTTCTTATGGGATTTTTTCCCCATTATTCTTTTTTTTAAAAAAATGTAATATAAAGATAGGAGGACAATGAAATATGTTCAAAGAAAGTCAGTCATGCATTCTGAGCAGTAAATGGATATGCTATTCAAGTTCATCATAATTTGTCTGAAATTAGATTTACACCATAGCTATGTGATAGATATGTGTATTGCACAGTGTATATGTGTGCCTAAATCCTTGCTATGTGTGTATTTGTAGCTAAAATGTGTTGGTGTACTGTGTGTCAAAAAATAATAGCAGCTGCATTTAATGGAAAAACAGTAATATAAGATTAGGGGTTAATCAGTGATTATAAAATGAATATATGCAGCATAACAAGCATTAAAAAGTAAAAGTTGCTGGAGAAAGATGTCTAGGATAAGCATGTAGTAAAGCGTGTGAATGCATGGCTAAGAAAAAAAATAATCAAAGCCAAACAAGTTTCTTCATGCTGCGGCAAAATGTAATAGCAAAAAAACCACCAATTGCTATATTTCAGAGTACTATTTACAGATCTGTTTAAGAGTAACAGATAATCCTTTGAAAAAATATTTTATCCTTGAAAAGGATGGAGAAAAAGAAGTGTGCCTTTATACTTAAAGAATATTTTGAAACCAGTGTACCTGATCATAAATTGCATGTATTACAGAGAAAATGGAATGAAATTGGGAGATTTCATTTTCCCTTAAGAGTTATACATAAAACACAACAACATTAAGGATCTCTACCTGATGGACTGTATTAAATGATTTATAAAACAATCTATACATAAGCACATTCCAGATATAAAAAAAATAAAATTCAGGTGGAACTGTTTTACACTGTAAGATGAAAATAAATAAGAATTTGGGAAAGGTTACGGAGGAAAATTATCATGTGTGATTATTTATGTATGTGTTATGACAGTTATTTAAGAAGACTGAGAAAGGAAGGGTATTAAAAGGGACAGTGACGAAGTGAACAAACACATTTGGGCAACATGACAGGGCAAAGGCTTCCATAGTATTAAAAAGTGGTATATTTTTTAAATGCACTTCCTATACTGGGCTGTAGCGATTAAGACACAGACCTCGTCGAAGGAGGCGACAATCGAGATCAACTTCATTGAGAGGGTGCAAACCTTATATAGTGCCTCTGTATCCAGTAACAGCTATTCCAGAGAATTTCCACCCGTGAGAATCCCGCAGTGCAGTGACAGAGAGCAACCCCCTGTTTTCCACAGATGTGCCCCTTATCTTCACGTTTTCTGCCTAGTGCATTCCATTCCTATTAATCCATGGGTCTTAATAAAGATTCCAAGGTCTCAACAAGCTAGCAAGCATGAGAACATCGGCCTTTTGTTCTATGCTTGCTGCTAATATTTCAGGTACACCAAGGCATCGGCTGTTTGCCCCAGCATACACGCAAAACTGGAATCTTTATGCCCACATTTCCCCCTTCCTTTAGAATCATCGAATCATAGAATAACCAGGTTGGAAGAGACCCACCGGATCATCGAGTCCAACCATTCCTATCAAACACTAAACCATGCCCCTTAGCACCTCGTCCACCTGTGCCTTAAACACCTCCAGGGAAGGTGACTCAACCACCTCCCTGGGTAGCCTGTTCCAGTGCCCAATAACTTGGCCTAATAACTGAACACTTCTTTTTCTTCCCTTGGTGATTATCATTGTAATCATTTTGAGTCTAGTTACTATTGTTTTTTGGGGTTGGTGTGGCAAAAATATCCACTCAATAATTCATAATGAATCTTTTGAATTTTCCTGTATCATTGGCTCAATATCCCTAAAGGTTGTCTGCGCTAGTGCCAAGCACTTGCTGATGAGGGACATTGGAATGCAGAGTGTTCTCACAAATTGGCATTCCCCTAGAGAGATTACACCTTCGGCAAAGCTAAAAAGAAAAAAAAACTTAGAAAGGAAGGAGAAGCGGGGGTGGGGGGCACTCACACACATACAGCCGCAAGGCTGGGCTTTTTCCAATTTTTTCTCTCTCTCTCTTTCCTTTTTTTATGTTTTGCTAGGTATTTTAAAATTTTTCCTTCTGAAGCCTTTCATTCCAAAGATCCCCAGGTAAATCTACCTGTTTGCTGGCTTAGTGGACATTTGAAATTGAAAGGTCCCAGAGATGTATTTCTAAGATTAATCAAAACTAATTTATAAGTCTTACAAAAGTTTGAAGTGCTTCAAACACACACACACATGACCGCTCATTTCAAAGCTACCTCAATGCATCCATATAATGTTGGTTATGACTAGTCGATAATAACAGAACAAGTATTTCAATTCTGATAGAATCATAGAATAACCAGGTTGGAAGAGACCCACCAGATCATCGAGTCCAACCATTCCTTCATTCCTCTGAGAGTGTTGTAATTTGCAGGTTCATGATTTCGTAGTTTCTTGTTCATAGAATCACAGACTGGTTGATTGAGCCAAAGCCTCCGTCTCCCCGTACGCGGTTTCCTGCATGGGGTACAATTGCTGGAAAACAAATCAGCTGAGTAATTCTAGTGCCCTTTGATATAAAGTCAGGAGGCACAGGCATCCAAGCTATTACTTGCATTGCTCTCGTAAAGTCAGCATCAGTCAATTCTGGTAAAACAAGCAATCTTTGTAACAGGTGATCATGCAATTAACAGTGCACTAAGTCCGTTTTTTCATTCTCTAAGGCTAATTGTTTAAACAAAACTTCTCTTGTGGCGATATTGCCTGCCTGCTTATTTAAGGCCTCTTATAGTTTGTCTAGAAAAGTCATGTAATAAATGCCATTTTCCAGATTTCTTTTTTGTCACAAATACAGGTGTGTTCCAAGGACTATTAATTGGGACTATATGCCCTTGATCTATTTGCTCCTCCACTAAATTTTGCAATACACCCAATTTTTCACTTGTTCATAGTTCCAATGCCTATTCCCATTGCACTTAACACATCTTTCCCCCACAGGATTAGTGGAATGTGCACAACAAAGTGTTGCACTACAGCCATTTTAAGACATTCTAGCTTCCCCCCTTTTTTTTTTTTAAAAAAAACAAACCTTAATGTGCACTTCAACATAAGATGCTGAGTTTGTAAGGACTAAACCAATTGTATTTCAGGGATTCTTGTGACCCAAAACCTTGTCAGCCACGCTCTATAGAGTCAGTTTGGAACACAGCTGCTTTGAATGAAATTAATTTTACTATCCAGCTATCCTTTTGTATTAATCCTAGTGGAGATGTTGCCCATAACACTAGTGGAGACGGCGTCCATACCCTTGCTTGAATTATTACAGTACAGCCTGCATCTATGACCCCAGGTAAAACAAGGATTGCTAACCGAATTATTGATAATCACTCTAATTACAAGGCAGGAAAGCCACCCCCCAATGGTCCTTTTACGTTCCGTGGTATTGTTGTTTTGCAGAATTGAACTCTATAACTCTGTTAAGGGTTATAAAGTAGGTATGTGTTTATTCGCCGGCGGGTGTGAGGGGGTAATCCTCCTAACTCGCACACCGTATGGTCTAACAAGCAGATAGTTATAGTGTAAAGACATGCCTATTCATAAGCGCCTATTACATATTCATGACCTTTCCCCGCTTCTTATTATAATTGGATTCGAGAGGCTTCTCCCATACTCGCGCAGGCGCGGTGTTGTGGTCTGGGGCTCAGGGCTGAAGTAGCCTTCATCTTCCTCATGAATCGTCCCTGAACCCGATCTGTGCGCAGGCGCATTCTCATCCTGTTCGAGCTCCAAGACTGCAGAGACAGGAGCAGTCAGCTTTCTGCTGTTGTGCACCTTTCAGCTTTCCCTTATCAGTGAATGTCTGTGAACGAGCTCCTCCCTTATCAACATGCAGGGTCTTCAAGGCCTTTACTAGCAGACAGGGTGTATTTCAGCGAGCTAAGCCTTCTAAGTTTTTCTAACTTTTCCCCTATATCATATGCCTGCACATCAATTCCCCCCTGTCTTTTAAACTCAGGCAAATTCGTTTGCTGTTGAGGAATTTTTAGATCAAAATGGGCACGGATATTTAGACGTGCACAACCCAGCTTCTGCACCTGAATAAAGTTAGCCTTGTAAAAGAATTAGTCACTGTAGAGGACACGTTGCCTTTAAGGTTTTTTCTCTGTATTATCAGAAAGTTGCTCTGCCTTGTACTCCTCTCACTCCTCACGGGAAGTTTTATTTTGTAGACCAGAGTGCTCACATAGCCGTTTCTCATGGGAAAGCATAATACTGTAGGTAAACAATGATTGTTTACTGCTAAAGGAGAACTGACAAATCAGCTTGCAACACCATGGCTTGCCCCTGCTGAAGAGGGGTATAAATGTAATGTAAAATCTCAATAAAACGGCCTCACTTGATCATATTGGTCGTGTGATGTCCCTATCCTCTGCAGTTTGCCTCACACATAATCTACTTTTTGAAGGGGAACTGGATAGTATTTTCCTTGAAAAATACCTACTAGACATAGAGGTCAAAATTGTTAGTCGTTGTAGCATTCTCCAATTCCAAACAAACAACACAGTAGAGAAAACAAAGCTAACTAAAACTAACATCAAAAAGATAATAACAGGGTGAGAAAACTTATTTAGAATGCCAGTCGCAGTGGGGGACCATCCAAATAGCATGTCCCACCAATGATGGTTCGCATCTTCTCTTACCCTTTTCAGGACCCTGTTCATTTCCTCCGTGTCATGGTGAGCTGTTTTCAGGGTCTTTCTCCCACTTTCTTGGACTTCATCCAAGATCTTGATCAGATCCTGATGTTTCATTAATTGTTTTACCAATATAAGATTCATTCCAATAGGTACAGGCAATAACTTGTGAAACATGGTGTAATTAGGTTTTTATCAACTGGTAGGATATGACTGGTGCTAAGTAAGAAAAGTCACACCCGACAATCTTAACAATATTACAAAGGAAAAAGTTAGAATGATTCTTGCTCTCTATAATTGTCTCATCTATTACTATAGAAATACAAGCAGTTCTTAAACATACACAACCTAGGCCAATATGTACGAGTACAGTCTTCTGATTAGTGTCCGGATGGATCTCAAAGTGACAGATGGGTCACTGGAACCCCAAAACGGTGTATTATCTCTTGTATTAATGTTCTGGTTACCTCTCGAGCCTTGGCTGTTCTGGTAGGGAATGCCTCTGGCCAACCTGAAAAGATATCGAGTAGTACTCATAAACATCAATACCACCCTTTTCTTGGAAGTTCTAAAATAATCAATTTGCCATTGTCATCCAGGCCCGTTGCCTTTCCCAATTTGGCCCATTTCCAGTGTGGGGGTATTTTTGGGATTAGTCTGGAGGCAAATATCACACTGCCGAGTCACTTGTCTCACAGTAATGTAGCTACAATTTCTATAATTAGGCATTTCTACAGGGCCTCTGCTCCCCAATGCCTTTTTCTATGCTTCTCTTTTACTAAAACCCATATGATTAATTTACCTTGTGGGGTGAGAACTCATCCCTCCTCATTATATGATCCTTCCAAACCTGCAGTGAGCTTTTGATCTTCTTTGGTATATTGGGGCTCCCCTTCCAGGGAGATTCGCCCATCGGGGTCAAAGCCCCTTCTGTTTTTACCTCCCCTTTGGCTGCCTGTTTTGCCTCTCTGTCCACCAGCTCATTTCCTCTTTCCAGTTCCGAATTCACTTTCTGTTGTGCTTTGATTTGCATGGTTGTTACCTTCTCAGGGAGCTGGACTGCTTCCAATAGTTTCAGGATCTCCATGTTTGATGTGTTTACCCTGTGAGTTCAATAACTCTTTTTCCTTCCAGATTGCTCCATGTGCATGTACAACTCTGAATGCATACCTCGAATTTGTGTAGATATTTCCAGCTTTGCCTTTATCCAATTCCAAGGCACGGGTCAGAGCAATTATCTCTGCCTTTTGTGCAGAGGTGTTCATGGGTAAAGGTCCTAACTCTGTTATGTCTCAACTAGTGATAATGGCATATCCAGCATGTCTTTTACTGCTTAGGACATAACTGCTTCCATCCATGAACCAATCTTCAGCACTTCCCATAGGACTATCCTTCAAGTCCGGATGTCTCAAGTATGTTGCCTCAATAGTTTCCAGTCAGTCATGATGTACTGGTTCCCCTGTGTTTCGGCTAAGAAAAGAGTCTGGATTGACAATGTTAGCAATTACATTTTTCTACCATTGCAGTCTGGTATTTCAAGAATCTTTGTAGGAAAAGCCAGTGTCCACCTTTCACTTCCCATACAGCAGATGTTGTATGGGACACCAACATAATCATTCTCTGGCCCAGGGTGAATTTTCAGGCTTCCTGTGTACCTAGTATTACAGCCGTAACCACCCACGGGCATCCAGGCCAACCTTTTGCAGTTGCAGCCAATTGCTTGGAGAAGTATGCAACTGCTCAGTGATACGGACCCGGATCCTGTGCCAATATTAGAGGAGAAAAAGAAATGGTTCACTCACATCTGGGGGTCCCAAGGCCGGAGCTGACATCAGGGCCTTTTTCAGTAGTTCAGAGGCCTGTATAGCTTCTTTATTCCATTGAAGGTGTTTCTGTTCAGTGGTTGTTAGTGTGTACAGGAGTTTAACAAGCAGTCCATCCACAGTCAGCACCACCCAGTCATTCCCAGAAGAATTCGTAACTCTCTCACTGTTTGCAGTCTCGGAGTTTGCATATTGCCTCTTTTTGGGCTTGTCCCAAAGTCCTCTGTTCAACACTGACTTTGTAGCCCAGGTAAATCATCTCGCGCGGCATTATCTGGGCCTTCTTTTTGGATTCCCGATATCCCTGGAGTCCTAGAAAATTCAATAGACTCACCGTCCAGGTCATGTGAGCGTCCCTTGTCCTGGTGGCAATCAGGATATCATCCACGTACTGTAACAGTTTTTCTTCCTCAGACAGGGCTTCTCAGGACTCAAGATCTTTTGCAAGTTGATTGTCAGATATAGTAGGGCTGTTTTGAATTCTGTTCTGCATACACTTTTGGGATTCTCCCCTTCAAATGCAAATATTTTCTGGCTGGCCTCATGGAGAGGGAGGCAAAAGAAGGCATCCTTCAGGTCTAAAATGGTAAACTAGGTTAGTTCAGGTGTCAATACAGTCAGTAGGGGATATGGATTTTCCACCATTGGATAGAGGTCTTGATTATTTTATTCACAGCTCATAAGTCCTGGACCACTTGGTATGATCCATCAGTCTTACAGACAGGTATTGGCCGAATTTCTTCCCTGTCTTCTTTCTTTAGAGGATCTTATTTAATTCTTACTGGCTGCCGCCATTCTTTGATTTGACCTCAACAAAGTGGAGCATTTTTTGCTTTTCCTGGCACATCAGTGGCCCATACCCCAGGGTATACATGGTTCATAATTTCCTCATTGACCTTTCCTCCTGTGGGCACACTAGCTAGAGATAAGCTCATTATTTGTATGTATTGTTGATAATTTTCCCTCCAGAGTAATTTCTGCTTTTACAAATTTAATCACAGCCCCTAATTGTTCTAGTAAATCTCTCCCCAAGAGTGCCTTCGGGGAAGTGGGGCATGTACAGGAATTGGTGTATACCCCATTGTTTCCCCAATTTGTATTTCAAAAGTTTGCAAAAATATGTCTTTTCTCTTTGGCCAGTTGCTCCCTTTACCATCATGTAGTCATTTCCCAGGGGTATCAAAGCTTGGTTTAAAACTGAATATGTTGCCCTGGTATCAATTAAAATTCTACCTTGTTTTAGTCTTTCCCTAGCTTCATTATAACCAGAGGATCTGCTAGGGTGGATTTCCCAGTTCTCCATTAATCCTCCTTCACAAGGG
The DNA here is from genome assembly GCF_032191515.1 of Phaenicophaeus curvirostris. Classification (NCBI taxonomy): domain Eukaryota; kingdom Metazoa; phylum Chordata; class Aves; order Cuculiformes; family Cuculidae; genus Phaenicophaeus; species Phaenicophaeus curvirostris. Next base: position 2,062,885 of record NW_027206664.1, read on the forward strand.
CCACTATCTGTCCTTTCTGATTACTCCGCTCTCTTTCATTTCTTTTTCACCTCATTCAAGAATACTTGCAGGTTCCTATGTCCTATGGAATGCAGCTTTTGAAATTTGCGCCTGATATCTCCTGCTGAGTGACCCAAGAACAAATAAACTAGTTGTTGTATTCCTACCTCTAACCCAGGATCCAGCGGTGTGCTGTGGGACATTGCATCCCTTAATCAATCCAGGAATTCAGAATGTGACTCAGAAGGACCTTGCTTAACTGCATATAATGGTGACCAATTTATTGTTTTGGGAATGGCTCTCTCCATCCCTTCTAGAATCCACCCCTGATATGCTTGCAGCCTTTCTTTATGTGCATTCCTGTTCACATCCCACTTTGGGTCTTGAAGAGGGAAATAAACTTTAACGTCCACCTCTTCTCATTTATAATAATCTTCGGCCAAATCCCCCACAGCCAAATGCCCCGCAGTCTTTAAGACTGTTTAATTGTTTCTCTGTCAAACACTCCAATAATAACTGTAGATCGCCGCCATCGGGGTTGTGCTGTCTTATAATAAACTGAAAATATTTGGCTGCACTTACCGGATCATTCATAGAATAATAGAATAACCAGGTTGGAAGAGGCCCACTGGATCATCGAGTCCAACCATTCCTATAAACCCTAAACCATGCCCCTTAGCACCTCATCCACCCGTGCCTTAAACACCTCCAGAGAAGGTGAATCAACCACCTCCCTGGGCAGCCTGTTCCAGTGCCCAATGACCCTTTCTGTGAAAATTTTTTTCCTAATGTCCAGCCTAAATCTCCCCTGTCGGAGCTTGAGGCGATTCCCTCTTGTCCTGTCCCCTGTCACTTGGGAGAAGAGGCCAGCACCCTCCTCTCTACAACCTCCTTTCAGGTAGTTATAGAGAGCAATGAGGTCTCCCCTCAGCCTCCTCTTCTCCAGGCTAAACAACCCCAGCGCTCTCAGCCGCTCCTCATAAGGCCTGTTCTCCAGCCCCCTCACCAGCTTTGTTGCTCTTCTCTGGACTCGCTCCAGAGCCTCAACATCCTTCTTGTGGTGAGGGGCCCAGTACTGAACACAGTATTCAAGGAGCAGTCTCACCAGTGCAAAATACAGAGGGAGAATAATGTCCCTGGACCTGCTGGTCACGCCGTTTCTGATACAAGCCAAGATGCCTTTGGCCTTCTTGGCCACCTGGGCACACTGCTGGCTCATGTTCAGTCGGCTGCCAACCAACACCCCCAGGTCCCTCTCCTCCAGGCAGCTTTCTAGACAGACTTCTCCTAGTCTGTAGCACTGCATAGGGTTGTTGTGCCCCAAGTGCAGGACCTGTCACTTGGCCTTGTTAAACCTCATGCCATTGGACTCAGCCCAGAAGTCAAGACTGTTCAGATCCCTTTGTAGAGCCTCCCTGCCCTCCAGCAGATCAACACTTCCACCCAGCTTAGTATCGTCCGCAAACTTGCTAAGGGTGCACTCAATGCCTTCATCCAGGTCATTGATAAAGACATTGAACAGGGCTGGACCCAGCACTCAGCCCTGGGGAACCCCACTTGTCACTGGCCTCCAGCTGGAGTAAACTCCATTTCCCACCACTCTCTGGGCCCGGCCATCCAACCAGTTTTCCACCCAGGAGAGTGTGCGCCTGTCCAGGCCAGAGGCTGACAGTTTCTCAAGCAGAATGCTGGGAGAAACTGTGTCAAATGCTTTACTGAAGTCCAAGAAGGCCACATCCACAGCCTTTCCCTCATCCAGCAGCCGAGTCACTTTGTCATTGAAGGCGATCAGGGTAGTTTGGCAAGACCTGCCTTTTGTGAACCCATGTTGACTGGGCCTGATCACCTGGTTCTCTTGCATGTGCTTCATGATAGCACTCAAGATCACCTGCTCCATGACTTTTCCTGGCACTGAGGTCAGACTGACAGGCCTGTAGTTCCCTGGATCCTCCCTGCAACCCTTCTTGTAGATGGTTACAACATCAGCCAGTCTCCAGTCGAGTGGAACTTCCCCAGTCTTCCAGGACTGCTGGAAGATGATGGAAAGGGGTTTGGCCAGCACATCTGCCAGCTCCTTCAATACCCTTGGATGAATCCCATCCGGCCCCATAGACTTGTGGGTGTCTAGTTGGGCTAGCAAGGCTCTGGCCACCTCCTCTTGGATCATGGGAGCCTCATTTTGCTCCTCTAGCTCCTGGGTTTGTACACAGACGGAACAACTTTCTTTACAATTAAAGACTGAGGCAAAGAAGGCATTAAGTACCTCAGCCTTTTCCTCATCCCCTGTCACTGTTGTTCCTTCTGCATCCAACAAGGACTGAATATTATCCCTAGTCCTCCTTTTATTGTTAATGTATTTATAGAAAGATTTTTTATTATCTTTCAGAGACTTAGCCAATTTGATTTCTAGTTGGCCCTTAGCCCTTCTGATTTTTTCTCTACACAATCTCACTTCCCTCCTGTAGTCCACCCAAGAGGCCTGTCCCCTCTTCCAGAGCCCATAAACATTTCTCCTTGATATCACTCAAGATCTCTCTGTTCAACCAAGCTGGCTTTCTCCCCTGCCGGCTTTTTTTTTCGGAACACGGGGATGGCTTTCTCCTGAGCTGCTAGGATTTCCTTTTTGAAGAGCTCCCAGCCCTCATGGGCTCCCTTGCCCTTAAGGACTGTCTCCCATGAGACTTTGCCAACCAGCCTTCTGAAGAGTTCAAAGCCTGCCCTCTGGAAATTTAATGCTACCGTCCTACTAACCGCCCTCTTCACTTCACCTAGAACAGAAAACCCTATCATCTCATGATCGCTTTGTTCTAGGCGTCCACCTACTGCCACATCCCCCGCAAGGCCTTCTCTGTTCATAAACAGCAGGTCCAGGAGGGCACCCTCCCTTGCTTGTTCATTCACCAGCTGTGCAAGGAAGTTGTCTTCCACCCACTCCAGGAACCTCCTAGACTGCTTCCTTTCTGCTGTGTTGTACTTCCAGCAGATATCAGGAAGATTGAAGTCTCCCACAAGAACAAGAGGCATTGATCTAGAGATTAACCCCAGCTGTTTATAGAAGAGCTCATCAGCTGCTTCTCCTTGGCTGGATGGTCTGTAACAGACTCCCATCACAAAAATCTACCTTCTTATGGGCTCCTCTGATTTTAACCCACAGGCACTCAATCTCCTCATCGCCACAATCCATCTCAACAGTGTCCAAGTCCTCCCTTACAAAGAGGGCTACCCCGCCTACTCTCCTACCCTTCCTATCCTGCCTGAAGAGTTTGTACCCCACCATAGCTGCACTCCAGTTATATGAGTCGTCCCACCACGTTTCTTTGATGTCAATGACATCATAGCCTTCTTGCCCTGGGACAGCTTCCAGCTCTTCCTTCTTATTCCCCATGCTGCGTGCATTGGTGTAAATGCACTTCAGCTGAGCTGCTGAGCCTTCAGCCCTCTTAGAGGGAACAGAGTTCATTCCCAATTGCCTGGTAACTGGAGTAGCTAGCGCCAGAGTGCCCGTATCTCCCTTAGCACCCCGAGGTGTGTTCTCCCCCACTTTTTGTGTGGTGATGTACTGGTGGTCCTCACCAGCACACCCTCTCCAAATCACCAGTGCCCCACGTCCAGGCTCGTTCCTTTCTATTCCAGTCGTCTCGGGCAACCCTTTCCATGCTTCGAAATAGACGGTGGAAATGGTACCTTGGCTCTCATTCAGGTCCTACTGCCTCTCAGAGAGCTGCCTGCGGGACCATTGGAGCAGACTTTTTCTGATGCAGGTCGATACGGGACTATCTGGAGGAGTGGGGTGTCCTTTCCGAGTCGGCATCTTGTTCCTGTGATTGAGGGGGAGGCTTAAACAGATCAGTTAGATCCTGTTCTGGTGCCTGGCGAGTTTTGTTTAACTTTGTGCACTTTTGTCCGATGCTGCACACTGAGCAACAATTGCCTCGGTTTACCTCCAGATTCCTTGTTATTTTCTCACTCAAGGGCGAGTGCCAGAGGGTCCTGTGGGGGACACAATTCCACAGTCCCTTTATCACTCCAGATTGTTATGGAGGGTTAAAAACATATCCTCGTAAGACTCTTCATCTGACTTTCCTTCTCTCCTCAAAACCAATATTAATTGTATGACAGTGTTATAATCTATTGTCTAATTAAGTGGCCACTTTGCCCCATCATCAAATTTGTAAAGCAGCCACCACTGATTACAATATTTAATAAGGGTCTTTTTGTTTTCAGTGCTCCCAGTTCCAAACAACATCCTTCCAATGTGTTAATACGCACCCCAGAGGGCTCTTTTTGTTTTCCATTTTTAGTTTCTTTAGTTTGCCTTTTCCTTAGTTTCACCTCCTTCTTTCTCAGTTTTCACTAAAACCTTTCTTTACACTGTTCTTTAACCCCTTCCCGGTCTTTCCCCTCAAGGTCCCGGATTTCTGGAACCAAACTTTCTTTTCCACTACTGATCAAATTTTCTGTTAAATTACATTAAGTTTTGTCCTTGCCAATTAGGCAGTAGTTCAACCTTTCTTACATTACTGATAAACGTAATATACGCACATGTGGGAAAACCTCAGCTGGTCCAAGGAGTTAGAGTGTGTGAACTTAAACATTGGCCTTGAATAGATGCCTGTGTATCCTTGGAGAAGCTGGAAAGCACCAAGAAGAGCTGAGTAAACAAGATTAGGAAGCTGCCAGGCTGCAGGTGGAATCATCCAGTTATGAAATTACAACAGAGAAGGAGTCATCCAGTTATGAACTGTCAGTCTTTAGCTAAACCAATTGTGCATGGATGCGCAGCTCGGGGAGGAGTATAAAAAGTCTTGAAAATTAATTAAGATTTTCTTTTGGCCCACAACTTCTACGTGTGGTGGATTGCCCCGACCACGACATGCACACATATACCAAACCTGAACATATTGTTCCCCAATTATACACAATAAAACTGTCTGCAGAAATAATCACACAACAAATTTTGGATAAATCAATAGTTGGCACTCTTAAAATTTTAAGGATAATTTCTCCCATATTTTAATAAAGCCTGTTTAGGAATCCCTATAATAGCTGGTTTGCTCATTATTCTTATGTGAATAGAATTGTTCATAACCCTGTATCTCCCTACAGAGATAACATGTTTAACTCCCACAGAATCAGCAAAGAAGCAGAAGAGGGGGCACCCATACACACACACACAGCCGCAAGGCTGGGTTTTTCTATTTTTTTTCCTTTTTGCTAGATATTTTCAAAACTGATTTGTAAGTTTTACAAACGTTTGAAGCTTCAAGTGCTTTGTTTCTGGCAGCCCCCCTTGCTTTTCAGAGTGAGCAAGCTGTGCTGCCTAGTTTTACCTGCATAGTACTTGAAACTCCTTGGTGGCACAGGTCGGCTACTTGAGCCCACCCTGGCGTGCCCGCTTCTCTCCCCACCAGTATCCAAAGTTTTAAATTCTTGCCAAACTCCAGCACTCTATCATACATTAAACAATTCACGGAGCACAGAACAAATTAACAACACACAACAATCAGAACTCCTCACTCGCTTTGCAGTGATGCTGCATCTCAAACGCACAGCCATTCGTTTCAGGGCCTGCCCAACTCGCACAGTGTTAGTTACGACCAGTCGAATTGGATCCACAATTTCTGATGTTATGGATATCCAAACCACGCACGGTACCGGGCACATACAACACTTGAAATATGATGATAGCTATCCCCAGCCTCGGACGCCTTACAAGGTCTTGGCAAGCTATAAGGAATCCCTCCCCACAGCTACCTCACTACGCGTCCCGTTGGGCCCAACAATCCCAGGGGTGAGCAATCTAGCTCCTTGTCATCACATGCCCATGCACGACTTACAGACTCACCCCTGCCTCCCCTGCAGGTATCCGTATCCCCAAGGCACATCCCTTGTCCGTCCACTGATGGGCAGTCTGTCTCCCCACAGCGATCAGATGGGGATGGGAGATTCTCCGGAGAAATAGTCCAGCGGTGCCTAGAATGTCCCACTACCCACCGGTCCTGCAGCCGGATAGAGAGGGTGTCCTATATGGTGTGTCAAATTGTTTTGCGGAATCAAACTCTATAACTCCGTTAAGGGTTATAAAGTAGGTATGTGTTTATTCGCCGGCAGGTATGAGGGGGTAATCGTCCTAACTTGCACACCGTATGGTCTAACAAGCAGATAGTTATAGTGTAAAGACATGCCTATTCATAAGCGCCTATTACATATTCATGACCTTTCCCCGCTTCTTATTATAATTGGATTCGAGAGGCTTCTCCCATACTCGCGCAGGCGCGGTGTTGTGGTCTGGGGCTCAGGGCTGAAGTAGCCTTCATCTTCCTCATGAATCATCCCTGAACCCGATCTGTGCGCAGGCGCATTCTCATCCTGTTCGAGCTCCAAGACTGCAAAGACAGGAGCAGTCAGCTTTCTGCTGTTGTGCACCTTTCAGCTTTCCCTTATCAGTGAATGTCTGTGAACGAGCTCCTCCCTTATCAACATGCAGGGTCTTCAAGGCCTTTACTAGCAGACAGGGTGTATTTCAGTGAGCTAAGCCTTCTAAGTTTTTCTAACTTTTCCCCTATATCATATGCCCGCACATCATTGTGTGAAGTGCAGACGATTGCAGCATTACCACAATGGTGGTGGTCACGTCTATCTCGGTGCTGCCTCTGATTCTTGCTCTGAGATGAGAGCTGCTGCTTGCCGTGGAGGCATCTGTGTTGGTACATACCTCTGAACCATGCTTTGCTCCTGGTTTTCCAACAATACTGTCCTGTTCTTATCCCATTTTGATCTACACTGACTGGCAAAATGTTTACCCTTTCCACACCAAGGGCAGATTTTAGGCCGTCTATCCTGGCATTGCATGTGGCAGTCTCGTTTAAAATGTCTCTCCTTGCTGCATCTATAACAGAATGTCTTTCTGTCCTGGTTTACAGTCAGGGCAGCAGCCATGAGCTGTGCTTGATAGGTAAATGATCCCAGCTGTTGTTGTAGGATTTTTCAGACTGCATTATATCTTTCTACATTCGTTATTAGGAGTTTTTATCGCTGATTGCAAAATTAAGGCTTCTGTAACTGCTCGGTTGTCTACCTGCTTGTTGAGCGCATCCTTCAGTCTGTCTATTAATGCCATATACAGTTCGTGCCTGTTTCAACTTTCTGATATCCGATATCTATATAAGCATTTGATAAGCCAAAAAGCCGCATCTGTTGTAAAATTGCATTATTTAAACTAGCTTGATTCTTGAACTGCTACCACTGTCGTTTCCAAAAACTGCCTGCATTATAGAAAGCGGTGGCGGGCGGCCCCCGCCTCGGCCAGGGGCAGCAGCCACCCAGTGGCCCATAGTGCAGTTAGGACTTTATTTACTGGTTTCTGAGTCACTGGCCTCCCGCGAACAATTTTCAGGGGAAGTTTGTAGCTGGTTAAGGTCACCGCACCTCCGCAGATGAAAATAAATCAAAGTTCTGTCACGGTCTACTGGCCCTGGATCAAAGGGATTGTCAGCAGTCGCTGATGGCCCTGCATCAGTCTCCGAATACAGAATATTACTGTCCTCCTGCTTTTTTCATGGTTCTGCTAAATCTTTGCGCGATCTCAAGTGTTTTGACGATTTGATCATTACTTTCCAGGTAGATAACAGGCTTACTGCCCCAGGGTTGTCCCTGGTAGCCGCGTCCCACAATTTAAATCCCGCAGCGTCCCAGACTTTTATATCATATGCAGGAGTCAAATCTAAACCTGGATCCCGACCCTGTATCCATTTTAATAAAGTCCTGAGTCGTCGCTCAGCATAGTTAACATCCTGTTTCTTTACTCTTGATTTTAAGATATCTAGTGTAGTCTGCTCTTCCGCAGACATCGAAGACTCCATTATTCCCAAGTTCCCGGCTGCTTCATTCATTATTTGTAAGATTAGCTCATCTTAGCAGCAGGGTTTTTTTTTCAGCAAGTAGAATGTCAAGCGGAGATTTAAAATAAATAACCTGAGAATCTTCATAGAAGAAAAGTATTTCTGAAGTGATGTAGGAGGAGTAAAACCACTAACCTTGAGTAGTAGTAGTTATGTGTCATCAGACTTGAAGGGAGGCAGAAGTGATACTATGTGCTTCCAAAATTCATTTGCTGATAAATCCCATCAAGTCCATAGTTCCTGATATGTCTTCACTTGGTTATCTGTTTAGAGAAACTGGAATGCTTTGTGATAGACGTGTTTTCTAGATGTTTTGACTGTATGATCAGTATAGTGGTTTTAATTCTGTAGCCATATAATCTGTTTTAGGCAGTTCATATAAAAAAAAAATGAGTTTTTGAAAATGAAGTAGTAGTAAAAAATGAAGTAGTAGTAAGATTGCTCAAAAACGTTGTATTATGGAGGATCCATTCTGGTTTGAGTGTATATAGTTTGTCCCACAATAGTTATGATCTTTTCTGTAAGTTTTCTAATTATCTTATATTTCTAATTGAATCTGGTTTGTACTTTAAAATCAGTATTTGGATTCTTCATGTATACATCCCTACCCTCCATGCTGGAACCAGCACTGAGCCCTGGGGAACACCACTTGTACCTTCGAGGCCAGTTACAAGTGGTGTTCCCCAGGGCTCAGTGCTGGGTCCAGCCCTGTTCAATGTCTTTATCAATGACCTGAGTGCACCCTTAGCAAGTTTGCGGATGACACTAAGCTGGGTGTAAGTGTCGATCTGCTGGAGGGTAGGGAGGCTCTGCAAAGGGATCTGAACAGGCTGGACCGCTGGGCTGAGACCAATGGCATGAGGCCAAATGCCGGGTCCTGCTCTTGGGGCACAACCATCCTATGCAGTGCTACAGACTAGGAGAAGTCTGGCTGGAAAGCTGCCTTATGAGGAGCGGCTGAGAGAGCTGGGGTTGTTTAGCCTGGAGAAGAGGAGGCTGAGGGGAGACCTCATTGCTCTCTACAACTACCTGAAAGGAGGTTGTAGAGAGGAGGGTGCTGGCCTCTTCTCCCAAGTGACAGGGGACAGGACAAGAGGAAATGGCCTCAAGCTCCGCCAGGGGAGGTTTAGGCTGGACATTAGGAAAAAATTCTTCACGGAAAGGGTCATTAGACACTGGAACAGACTGCCCAGGGAGGTGGTTGATTCACCTTCCCTGGAGGTGTTTAAGGCACGGGTGGATGAGGTGCTGAGTGGCATGGTTTAGTGATTGGTAGGAATGGCTGGACTCTATGATCCAGTGGGTCTTTTCCCACCTAGTGATTCTATGATTCTATGTTTCTATGAAAGGGATTATTGGCAGTCGCTGATAGCCCTGCACTGGGCTCTGAATATGGAATATCACTGTCCTCCTTCACTAAATCTTTGTGTGATCCTAAGTGTTTTGACGATTTGATCATTAACCTCCAGGTAGATAACAGGCTTACCACCCCAGGGCCGTCCCTGGTAGCCGCGACCCACAATTTAAGTCCCACGGTGTCCCAGACATATATTACATGCAGGAGTCACATGTAAACCTGGATCCCATATCTGTATCCATTTTAATAAAGTCCTGAGTTGTCACTTAGCTTACTTAACATCCTATTTCTTTAAACTTGATTTTAAGATATCAAGCGTACTCTGCTCCTCCATGGACAGCAAAGACCCCATTATTCCCACGTTCCCGGTTGCTCACCTTATTTAAGGTGTTACTCTTCCAGACTGCTTCAGTGCTCCACACTGGCCAAAATTCATCCAACAGGGCGTCGCTACGGCCAGTTCAGTCCAACGGTTCTGACCGTGAATATCAGGGTTTTCCCTGAGAGGTGTGGGTCCCTCTCAAGTTGGGTGCCATTTGTAGCGATTAAGGCACGGACCCCGTCAATAAGGTGACAAATGAGATCACTTTATTGAGTGGATGGAAACCTTATATAATGTTGCCGTACTCAGTCAGCAGGTACCCCAGTGAATTTCCATCTGTGAGAAACCGGCAGTTACGGTGCTAGAGTGCAATCCACTATTTTCCACAGATGTGCCCTTAATGTATCTTAATGTTTTCCATCTAATGCATACTTTTCTTATTAACTCATGGGCCTTGGTAAAGATTCCAAGGTCTCAACAAGCTAGCAGGCATGAGAACACTGGCCATTTGCACTGTGCTTGCTGCTAATGTGACAGTGGAATATTTTGTGCCCGCAGGGATCCGTGACAAGCGGTGTCCCTGTGAGGTTTGTACTGGGACCAGTGCTGTTTAATATTTTCATCCATGATATAGAAAGCGAGACTGACTGCACCCTCAGCAACTTTGCAAATGACACCAAGCTGAGTGGTGCAGTTGTCGCACTGGAAGGATGGGATGTCATCCAGAGGGACATGGATAAGCTGGAGAAGCGGGCCACTGTGAACCTCCTGAGTGCAAGGTCCTTCATAGAGGGCAGGGCAATCCTCGGGACCAATACAGGATGGGGGATGATGTGATTGAGAGCAGCCCTGATGAGAAGAATTTAGGGGTGCTGATCACAGAATCAAAAATCACTAGGTTGGAAAAGACTCACAGGACCATCAAGTCCAACCACTCTTATCAGTCACTAAACCATGGCCCTCAGCACCTCATCCACCCGTCCTTTAAACACCTCCAGGGAAGGTGAATCAACCACCTCCCTGGGCAGCCAGTGCCAGTGCCCAATGACCCTTTCCATGAAAAATTTTTTTCTGATGTCCAGCGCGAACTTCCCCTGGTGGAGCTTGAGGACATTCCCTCTTGTCCTGTCCCCTGACACCTGGGAGAAGAGGCCAGCTCCTTCCTCTCTACAACCTCCTTTCAGGTAGTTACAGAGAGCAATGAGGTCTTCCCTCAGCCTCCTCTTCTCCAGGCCAAACAACCCCAGCTCTCTCAGCTGCTCCTCATACGACTTGTTCTCCAGGCCCCTCACTAGTTTGGTTCTTTTCTGGAAACACTCCAGAGCCTAAACATCCCGCTTGTGATGAGGGGCCCAGAAATGAACACAATATTCAAGGTGCGGTCTCACCAGTGCCGAGAACGGAGGGAGAATAACCTCCCAGGACCTGCTGGTCACGCCGTTTCTGATACAAGCCAAGGTGCCATTGGCCTTCTTGGCCACCTGGGCACACTGCTGGCTCATGTTCAGTCAGCTGTCAATCAACATCCCCAGGTTCTTCTCCTCTGGGCAGCTTTCTAGACAGACTTCTCCTAGTCTGTAGCATTGCATGCGGTTGTTGTGCCCCAAGTGCAGGACCCGGCATTTGGCCTTGTTAAACCTCATGCCATTGGTCTCAGCCTAGTGGTCCAGCCTGTTTAGATCCCTTTGTAGAGCCTCCCTACCCTCCAGCAGATCAACACTTCCACCCAGCTTAGTGTCATCCGCATTCAATGCCTTCATCCAGGTCATTGATAAAGACATTGAACAGGGCTGGACCCAGCACTCAGCCCTGGGGAACCCCACTTGTCACTGTCCTCCAGCTGGATTTCACACCATTTCCCACCACCCTCTGGGCCCGGCCATCCAACCAGTTTTCCACCCAGGAGAGTGTGCGCCTGTCCAGGCCAGAGGCTGACAGTTTCCTAAGCAGAATGCTGTGAGAAGCTGTGTCAAAGACTTTACTGAAGTCCAGGAAGACCACATCCACAGCCTTTCCCTTCTCAAACAGGCGGGTCAGCTTGTCATAGAAGGCAATCAGGTTAGTTTGGCAAGACCTGCCTTTCATGAACCCCTGTTGACTGGGCCTGATCACCCAGTTATCTTGCATGTGCTTCATGATAGCACTCAAGATCACCTGTTCCATGACTTTTCCTGGCACTGAGGTCAGACTGACAGGCCTGTAGTTCCCTGGATCTTCCCTGCGACCCTTCTTGTAGATGGGCACCACATCAGCCAGCCTCCAGTCCAGTGGGACTTCCCCAGTCTTCCAGGACTGTTGGAAGATGATGGAAAGGGGTTTGGCCAGCACATCTGCCAGCTCCTTCAATACCCTTGGATGAATCCCATCCGGCCCCATAGACTTGTGGGTTTCTAGCTGGGCAGCCAAGTCTCTAATCACCTCCTCTTGGATCACGGGAGCTTTGTTCTGCTCCTGTAGAACATGGGGATTTACACACAGGGAATAACTTTCCCTGTTAAAGACTGAGGCAAAGAAGGCATTAAGTACCTCAGCCTTTTCCTCATCCCCTGTCACTGTTGTTCCTTCTGCATCCAACAAGGACTGAATATTCTCCCTAGTCCTTCTTTTATTGTTAATGTATTTATAGAAAGATTTTTTATTATCTTTCAGAGACTTAGCCAATTTGATTTCTAGTTGGGTTTTAGCCCTCCTGATTTTTTCCCTGCACAATCTTACTTCCTTTCTGTAGTCCACCCAAGACTCCTGTCCCTTCTTCCAAAGCTCATAGACATTCCTCTTCTTTTTGATATCCCTCAAGATCTCCCTATTCAACAAGATGTTTTTCTTTCCCCGACGGCTCCTTTTCTGGAACATGGGGATGGCTTGTTCCTGAGGTGCTCGGGTTTCCTTTTTGAAGAATGCCCAGCCATCTTGGGCTCCCTTGCCCTTAAGGACTTTTGTTGCAAGGAGAGACGGCCAGAGTCAAGACCACACCCAATATGAGTTTAGAATCTTGCTCTGTTTATTACACGTCTTCCACCAACTTTTATACACCGTGTTACAGTCTACGCGTAAGGTGCCTATTGGTCTGTGTCCACTATTCATGCACTAATTGGTTAGCAATTACTATACGCTAGGTGCCCATTGGTAGTGGTTGCCAAGCATGTTCTGTTCTTGTTCCTGCCTTGCAGTTAGCTGTACTACTTACTACATTACCCACTTCGCCTTGCTACAAGCCAACTTCCTCTAAATGTCAAGGTTATTCTGAGATTGAGGCGCTGCCACAATATCAAGCCTTAAAGAGCCAGCGTCCTGATGCCCTTTCCTTCTTAACCAATCCTCTACAATTCCCCCTTTTTGTTTTTGCACTATCAACACTTGGTTTAACCACTTTCCTGTTACCCTTTGACAACAATGTAACAAGCAAGGTACAATTAACAATGTTACAATAACAATTATCACAATCAGAGTCATTCCCTTAACTGTTTCTTTGAACCATCCAAAAAGTCCCAGGCCTCTAAGCCATTTATCCAATCCCAGGTTATCACTAACTTGTAATTTTCCGACTAGCTCTTGCAATTTGCTAAATTGGCAATATATTGACTTCAAATGATCAGACAAATTCATACAACACATGTCGTCAAATTCTTCACAACCATGACCTTGTGCTAACAACAAAAAATCTATAGCTGCCCGGTTCTGTAACGTGGCATGTCGTATGGAGTCTACGTCAAGCAACAATTCAGACAGCGCTTTGGATGTAGCATTTGTTTGCTTAGAGAGCCAACATCCCAGTTGATTCAGTTGGGCCTAAGCTCCAGCGGCTGCCACTCCTGGAGCTAAAAATGAGGCTGCTATGATTGCTTCTGGGTTCCAAAACTTGACCATATCTTTGCAGCTACTAGAAAACACATGGGTCATTCTTTTTGTCCTCGCCCGTTTATAATGATGTTGTGACACATTCAAAATCATGCTTGTGTTTGGTGTTAGTAAAGTTAACCTCCCTAGACTACAGGGACCTCCCCTTAAACGGGTTGGGATACCTGGCCAGGCTCGATCTCCACAAATCAAGAAGATACCTGGCGGTAACTGTATTGGGTTATTAGACGATACTGAAAGATTGCTGGTAACGTACTGACACCAAACAGTGGCGTTCCTGTAAACTGGTAAGGTTGAGTTTACATTGATAGGTGGTTGAGTATTGCTTTTGCTTGTCCAATTGAACATTACGCATGCATCCATTCATACAGACCCTAACAATTCTATTTCCTGAGTTTCTGTTGAAGCAATTGGAAAATACGGTATCCATTGGTCCCAGCTGTCAACTGTGCTATTAACATTAGTTGCATTGCAAGTGGGGATGTTGATCGGGCACGGCCAGGTATCCACCGGAACACCCACCAAACAAGTAGAAAATGGGTTTCCGGGAGATGACAAGGCCAGACAAATAGCTTCTTGTTTGGTCAGGTTGGCCAATGTCACCCAGATGTTGGTCTTTGGCTGCGATGCGATCCACGCAGCTATACCGTAGATAACTGTTAATATCAAAACTCCTCTAATCACACTCATTGTTTTCATTCTCTTCCTGATTTATAGCAGAGCTGGTCTGTTCTGCTGTACTAACACGAGTCCATCTGCTGGGTACCCGTAAGGGTCCTGTTTCTGCGTTGAGTATCTGGTGAGACCAATGTCCATTATGTTCCCAAGTGATTGCTGCTCGGTGAGATCGTTTACCGGCATCAGTAAAGACAGTCAATGCCCCTTGTATGGGTCTTTCCTTACAGCGAGGAATAGAAATCCATTGATAATTCCTTAGAAGGTGTCCAATCTTTTCCACCGGCATGTCTGTGGGTACGTGTCCACTATATCCCAGTAATGCAAGCTGTAAAGGTATAGAATGTCGCATGCACCATTCCCAATCGGCCACTATCATTGGAATATGGATGCTGTCGGGCTCATTCCCACTTAATGCCAGTGTTCATGATCGTCCCTTTCTGATTACTTCTCCGACAGCCACAAGTCGCGGTTGGATACTTGTCTTTGGTTGACTGGGCAGGAATAAACAAAGCTAAAGCAGTAAAAGCTGAAGTAGACCAAAACTGTATTTCATCTACGCAGGAAGCATCAAATTCTTTAAGCTCCCTTTTTGTTTTGTTTTTGACTAAAGCGTTCAGGTGAAACATATGATTGACTTGATGTTGTATACACTGTAACACACAGGATAATTGTTAAAGCAATTAACACCATTAAAAATAATATTCCTCCTTTGACCAACAGTTCTCATACCCATCTTGTTATCCAACCATTCTTTCGAGAATCGATCACCCAGGGACATCCTTTAACTACCACCCATAAGATTAAGAGCACCCATAATGTTAACGTCCTCCTCATTCTTGTTGACTGTTTTTGTGGCTGGGGCTTAACAGTTGTCACACAGCAACGTGGGCTTGATCCACCTCGCAGGTGCCCAAAGTGATCCTTTATCTGTTAAAACACAAGCCTAACCTCGTCCCCATGTTAGTAGCTTATACAGACCTGTCCATTGCCCATAATAACTGTTTTTCAATAGCACTTTCACGTTGTCTTGTACTTGCTCTGATTTTGATGACATGGTTTGTCATCAAAACCATGTCATCTCCTGCTAATCGCAAAAAATTCATTACATATTGCACCTTTATCAATCTGTTTTGCAGTGTCTCTCCTGATTCCCCCTTTGTTAATTTTTTTACTACTTGATGGGTACGTTCAATAATGACATGACTTGGTAAATGGATATCAATACTTCCTGAATAATCTGTTAGATCTACTTGCAAATTGAAAATATTTGCCATGCACCATATTCCTTTGTCATTGGGATATAAATGATTGTCGAGCCTTGACCTAATAACTGAACACTTCTTTTTCTTCCCTCAGTGATTATCATTTTAATCATTTCAAATCTAGTGACTATGCTTTTTTGGGGCTTAGTGTGGCAAAATATCCACTCAATAATTCACAATGAATCATTTGAATTTTCCTCTATCATTGCCTCAATTATCCCTAAAGGTTGTCTGCACTAGGACTCAGCAGTTGCTGACAAGTGACACTGGAATGCACAGTGTTCTCACAAATTGGCATTCCCCTAGAGAGATAACACAGTTAACTCCTCTGGACTTCTTCAAGGCTGAAAAGAAAAAAACTTAGAAAGGAAGGAGAAGGGTGGGAGGGCGGGGGGTGGGGGGGGCACTCACACACATACAGCTGCATGTTTTGCTAGGTATTTTAAAACTTTTCCTTCTGAAGCCTTTCATTCCAAAGATCCCCAGGTAAATCTACCTGTTTGCCGGCTTAGTGGACATTTGAGATTGAAAGGTCCCAGAGATATATTTTCAAGATTAATCAAAACCAATTTTTAAGCCTTACAAACGTTTGAAGTGCTTCAAACACACACACGCACACGACCACTCATTTCTCAGCTAGCTGAATACATTCATACAATGTTGGTTATCACTATTGGATCCACAATTTTTCCACGCTACGGATATTTAAACTACACATGGTACTGGGAACATACAACACTTAAAATACATAGATGCATTATCTAATAAGGCTTATATCGATTGTCTAACAAATATTTCACTTATGGTAGTCTTTTGTAGTTTCTGTGTTGATAGAATCACGGACTGGTCAGTTGAACCACAGCCTCTGTCTCTTCATGGGGTACAATTGCTGAAAAACAAATCAGCTGAATGATTCTAGTGCCATTTGCTATAAAGTCAGGAGGCATAGGCATCCAAACTATTACTTGCATTGCTCTCGTAACGTCGGCATCAGTCAATTCTGGTAAAACAAGCAATCTTTGTAACCGGTGATGATGCAATTAACAGTGCACTAAGTCCATCTTTGCATTCTTTAAGGCTAATTGTTTAAGCAACACTTATCTAGCGGCGATATTGTCTGCCTGCTTATTTAAGGCCTCTTATAGTTTGTCTAGAAAAGTCATGTGAATAGCGCCATTTTCCAGATTTCTTTTTTATCACAAATACAGGTGCGTTCCAAGGACTATTAAATAAGGCTGTATGCCCGTGATCTATTTGCTCTTCCACTAAATTTTGCAATGCACCCAATTTTTCAGTTGTTCTGGCTTTCCTCCTTTTTTTTTGTTTTTGGTTTTTTTCTTCTTTATAAGAGGTTGAGTTTGTAGGGACTAAGCCAAATGTATTTCAGGGATTCTTATGGACTCAAATCCTTGTGAGCCACGCTCTACAGAGTCAGCTTGGAACACAGCTGCTTTGAACAAAATTAAATACACTATCCGGCTATCCGTTGGTATTAATACTAGTGGAAATGGTGTTCATAACACCAGCGGAGACAGCATCCATACCCTTGCCTGAATTATTCCAGTACAGCCTGCATCAATGACCCCAGGTAAAACAAAGATTCCCAACTGAATTATTGATAATCATTCTAATAACAAGGCAGTAAAGCCACCCTCCAATGGTCCTTTTACGTTCCATGGTATTGTGTGAAGTGCAGACGATTGCAGCACTACTGCAATGGTGGTGATCACATCCATCTCGGTGCTGCCTCTGGTTGTTGCTCTGAGGTGAGAGCTGCTGCTTGCTGCGGAGGCATCTGTGTTGGTACGTGCCTCTGAACCATGCTTTGCTCCTGGTTTTCTGACAATACTGTCCCGTTCTTATCCCATTTTGATCTACACCAACTGGTAAAATGTTTGCCCTTTCCACACCGAGGGCAGATTTTAGGCCCTCTATCCTGGCGTTGTGTGTGGCAGTCTCTTTTAAAATGTGTCTCCTTGCCGCATCTCTAACAGAACGTATTTCTGTCCCAGATTACAGTCAGGGCAGCAGCCATGAGCTGTGCTTGATAGGTAAATGATCCCAGCTGTTATTGTAGGAGTTTTCAGACCGCACCATATCTTTCCATATTCGTCATTAGGATTTTTTGTCAGCGATTGCAAAATTAAGGCTTCTGTAACTGCTCGGTTGTCTTACTTGCTTGTTGAGCACATCCTTTGATCTATCTATAAACACCATATACGGGTCATGCCTGTTTCAACTTTCCAACATTTGGTATCTTTATAAGTGTTTATAACTGTCTTGATTCTTGAACTGCTACCAACGTTGTTTAATTGAGCCATTTCTTATTGTATCTGTTAACAGGCCCTTCTGCAATGCTGAAACTGCTTGTGTTTCGCGGCAGCAGCAGGTGGCGCCCCCCCCCCCCCCCCCCCCCATCCCAGGGCAGAGGCCCCCCTGTGGCAAACCGCTCTGCGGGAGCTGGAGGGGTGGGGGAGTGGCCCTCGGCCGGGCGGCTTGGTTCTCTTCTTACAGTTTTTGGAATCTCCTTTATCGCTTCATCACTAATTAGTTCCCAGCGCAGACCGCCGTGCCGCGCACAGATCAAAGCTTGCAATATTTCAACTTCTCCCTGCTGCTGTGCCTCCCTCCTGGCTTGCACCCGTTGGTCTGAGGGACAGTGAGGGGGTGGATCAGGCTCCTTGTCGGTGTCTATCGGACCCGGATCAAAGGGATTGTCGGCCCTCCCATCGAGGGGTGCAGAGGCAAGCACAGCCAGTTTAGGGAGGTGAGGGGTTAGTACAGTTGTTGACGATCCTGCACTCGGCTCGGAATTATCGCTCTGCTTTTTAGAGCCAACATGCGCCTTTAACGCTTCAAAAACTTTCTGCCAGGGTGCCCCCAGCTTTTTCGCTCCTTTTTTTCCCCTCTATCGTAGCATCCCCCAATTGATTGCCCACGTTCTGCCATTCCGCAGCGTCAAAATAAATCTTTGGGTCTTTAAAACAGCCCCGTTTAAGTCCCCAGTCACAAAGCTCAAAAAGCTTTTTCGTGCTCACGCTTGCCTCTCTCTTCGAGAGAATATCAACCAAAAGCATGAGCGCTGTGTCTCGATCCATTTGCGTGGTCTTACCAGTGCGAGGCTCTTCCCAGTGCACTCAGTAGAAGAGTTCCAGCTGTCTGCCTCCCTATTGCAGATGCCTAATTCCAGCTGTCTGCCTCCTTGTTGCAGATGCCTCCTAGCTCCGCTCTTCCCTTCTCCGTCTGCTCCCCCGTTGTTAGCAGATTTGAGAAGTCCTCCGTGATCCTTCCTTCCAGGATCCTGCCGCATCCCTGTTCGGGCGCCAATTTGTTGCAAGGAGAGACGGCCAGAGTCAAGACCACACCCAATATGAGTTTAGAATCTTGCTCTGTTTATTACGTGTCTTCCACCAACTTTTATACACCGTGTTACAGTCTACGCGTAAGGTGCCTATTGGTCTGTGTCCACTATTCACGCACTAATTGGTTAGCAATTACTATACGCTAGGTGCCCATTGGTAGCAGTTGCCAAGCATGCTCTGTTCTTGTTCCTGCCTTGCAGTTAGCTGTACTACTTACTACATTACCCACTTCGCCTTGCTACAAGCCAACTTCCTCTAAATGTCAAGGTTATTCTGAGATTGAGGCGCTGCCACAATATCAAGCCTTAAAGAGCCAGCGTCCTGACGCCCTTTCCTTCTTAACCAATCCTCTACAGACTTTCTCCCATGGGACTATGCCAACTAGCCTTCTGAACATTCCAAAGTCTGCTCTGGAAGTTTAATGTGACTGTTCTGCTAATCCCGCTCTTCACCTCACCTAGAACTGAAAAAACTATCATCTCATGATCACTTAGTCCCAGGTGTCCTCCAGCCGTCACATCCCCCACAAGGCCTGCTTCCTTTCTGCTGTACTGTACTTCCAGCCGATATCTGGAAGATTGAAGTCTCCCACAAGAACAAGAGACATCGATCTAGAGACTATCCCCAGTTGTTTATAGAAGAGTTCATCAGCTGCTTCTTCTTGGCTGGGTGGTCTGTAACTGACTCCCATCACAATATCCGCCTTCTTGTGGGCTCCTCTGATCTTAATCCACAGACACTCAGTCCCATCCTCACCGTAATCAAGCTCAAGGATATCAAAGCACTCTCTAACATAGAGGGCTACCCCATCTCCTCTCCTACCCTTCCTGTCCCGCCTGAAGATTTTATACCCCACCATAGCTGCATTCCAGTTATACAAGTCGTTCCGTGATGGCAACTACATCGTAGTCTCCTTGCCCTACAACAGCTTCCAACTCCTCCTGATTATTGTCCATACAGCGTGCATTGTTGTAAATGCACTTCAGCTGGGCTGGTGGACCCTCAGCCCTCATGAAGGGAATAGTGTTCATTCCCAATTGACTGGTCCTTGGAATATCTAACCCATCAGTGCCAGTTTCATTCTTTCCATCACCAAATGTAGTTGCACTGACTCGGTCTGTGGTGATATACTGGCGGTCCTTGCCAGCACACCATCTCTCAGGCACTCAAGTTCCACTTCCAGGCTCACTCCTGACTAGCCTCGCTTGTCCCCCTCCCCCTTCACATCTAGTTTAAAGCTCTGTTTATGAGCCCTGCTAGATTTTTAATAAGGACTTTAGTACCCCTAGAAGACAAGCGTCCCCCATCCCTAGTAAGGAAGCCTGAGGGTACGTGGGCCAGTCCATGATCAAAGAACCCGAAGCTTTTCTCCTCACACCAGGTTCAGAGCCAGGTATTAATCAAGTGCTTCTTTTTGACCTCTTTCTCCTCATTCCTTAGTGTTGGAATGGACCTAAACACTACTTGCACCCCAGAGCCCTCCATCGTTCTCCCCAGAGCCCTGAAGTCTCTCTTAATGGCTCTCAGCTTTCTGCGCTGTATGTCATCATTGCCAATTTGAAATACTACCAGAGGGTAATAATCTGTCTCTTTCACCAAGGAAGGAAGTTTTCTAGTGACGTCCTTCACTGATGCCCCAGGTAGGCAGCAGACCTCCCTGTGGAGTGGGCCTGGTCTGCAGACAGGTCCCTCTGTTCCCTTTAGAATGGAATCCCCTAAGACAATCACTCTCCTCTTATTTTTCTCAGAGGATTTTTTGATGGTTGGTTGAGGATGGTGCTTGTTGCCTCATCGATGGGGTCTGTGCCTTAATCGCTACAAATGGCACCCAACTTGAGAGGGACCCACACCTCTCAGGGGAAACCCTGATATTCAAGGTCATATCTGCTGGATAGAAGAGGCCGTAGTGATGCCTGTTTGGATGAATTTTGGCCAGTGTGGAGCACTGAGGCAGTCTGGATGAGTAAGATCCTTGAGAAAAGGTGAGCAACTGGGAACTCAGGAATAATGGGGTCTTCGCTGTCCATGGAGGGGCAGAGTCACACATAACTTCCAAGGGAAGAGAATAGCAGACAGACTGACAGCAGGGCCAGTCCAAGGCCCACTACCAAACATTATTCAATAAGCACTAATGTCACATAATCTTATCACCAGTCTGCCAAGGCACTACGTAGGCAATTTAAAATTTCATTAGAATTAGCCCGGAACATAATAAAATATGCCCAGATTGTCAACAAATAACACCATTACAGCCTAGAGGAGCCAACCTGAGGGGATTAAGCACTTTACAGATTTGGCAGAGATATTACTCACGTACCTGAATTTGGAAGATATATGTACATGTTTCGATTGACAGGTATTCAAATGCGATATGGGCAACAGCACATACAGGGGAATCTTTAAGGGAAATGGAGAACTCAAACAGATAAAAACAGAGCATGGGACAGGATATGTAAGAGGCCATCCCTCACATGGGTCATCCAGGAGGAGAGGGCAGGCCGAGCAGCCCGTGGTTGACATGAATCACAGAATGATTGAGGCTGGAAGGTACCTCTTGAGATGATCTAGTCCAAGCCCCCCTGCTCAAGCAGGGTCACCTGGAGCAGATTGCCCAGGACTGCGTCCAGTTGTTTTTTTAGTATCTCCACAGATGGAGACTCCACAACCCCTCTGGGCAAACCTGTTCCAATATTTGATCACATTCACAATAAAAAAGCATGAGTTAGCTTAAGTAACTTGTCTTTGAATCTCCCATCCCCAAATGCTGCATGAAGAATCTGATTTTGTGTGATTTAAGACTCCTTAAGCAGAAGAGAAGGGGACAAAGAAAGCCAAGTCTTTGAAGAAAAGAGATGGGAACAAAGAAATCCAAGTCTTTGAAGAAAAGAGAGGGGAACATCATGCACTCACTGAATATTGCAGAGGTGTTACCAGCCTCAGAGGCTTTGGAACGATGATAAAAGATGAGCAAAATGAAAGACCTTGTTATCACCTTGGACTTAAAGGAGCTGAATACACATGGACTTTTGCAGCAACCATCTCTGGGCTCCTGAGACTCCCAAGATGTTTGGCCAGTGGATTGGTGAGATTTTGTTTTTGGAGCCTGGACATTACCACTTTGTTTTGCCTAGTTGTACATGCACTCAATAAAATGTATCTGTTAGAACATAGGTGTTTTTTCAACTAACGGAGATGGCATGGATCAAGATTTAACCCTTGCCTTGCAAGGACAGTTGGCAGTAATAATAAACATTATTTTTAACAAACATTATTATTATTAATAATAAACATTATTATCGGAACATAATAAAAATATGCCCAGATTTTCAACAAATAACACCATTACAGCTTCAAGGAGGCAACCCAAGGGGATTAAGCACTTTACAAACTTGGCAAACAGATATTACACACACAGCCGAATTTAGAAGTTTGAGATGTGTACATGTTTCGATTGACATGGATTGAAATGTGATATGGGCAACAGCACATGCAGGGGAATCTTCAAAGGAAATAGTGAAGCATTTTGTCAAGGCATTTGCGGCCTTGGGAATTCTCACACAGGTGAAAACAGACAATGAGCCAGGCTATGTAAGTGACCAACTTGAGAAGTTTTTTCAAACCTGGGGAATAACACGTCACAGGCACACCACATTCTACACAAGGACAGGCAATAGTAGAGCGAGCCTAACAGACACTGAAGAATATATTGTTAAAAGAAAAAGGGAAATGAAGGGTGAAACACCGTAGAACAGATTAGGGAAACACTGTATGTACTGAATTGCTTAAATGTGCGAGAGAATTGGGGAATAGAACAATCACCTATAGTCAGGCATTTTTCGTCTTTACAAACAGACGGTCAGCAGCTCAACAAGGAAGGAGCCAAAGTATTATTAAAATCTTTAGAATCAGGCTGATGGGAAGGACCATATCAGTTAATAACATGGGGTCGAGGATATACTTGTGTTTCCACAGGTCAAGGACCCAAGTGGATGCCAGCATGGTGTGTCCGTCCATATTTAAGCAGAGATGATAATTATGACAAAGATGACAACGATACTAATATGAACAGCAATGATGCTGGGGCTGTATCAACACTCATGGACAGAACGAGAAGTTTGAAGATGAACACTGGTTAAAAAACTTGTTATAAAGGATTTTTGGGTTGGAAAACTCATTCGGTGTATAAGGACTGATGAGCTAGCTGAAGGCTTTAATCAAAATCACTTTTCTTTGCATTAGTATACTTCTGTGTATCTGTAGTAAGATATTTCTATGCCTAATCATGTGTCTATCATATTTTCCATGAAAAGTACAATGAACAATTGATAGTTCATGATATTTCTAAACAAAAGAAGGAGGAGATGTGGGCATAAAAGATTCCAGTATTGCATGTATGCTGGGGCAAGCGGCCGATGCCTTGGTGTACCCGCAATATTAGTCGGCAAGCACAGAACAAACAGCTGATGTTCTCATGCATGCTAGCTTTTTAAGACCTTGGAATCTTTATTAAGACCCGTGAGTTAATAACAAAAGAATGCACTAGACAGACAAATGAAGATAAGGGGCACATCTGTGGAAAATAGTGGGTTGCACTCTATCATACTGCGGGATTCTCACAGGTGGAAATTCACTGGGATAGCTATTTACTGGATATAGAAACACTATATAACGTTTGCATCCTCTCAATAAAGTTGATCTCGCTTGTTGCCTCATCAACAGGGTCCATGCCTTAATCGCTACAGGTGCAGCCTAGGGAATGTTTCTAGGCTGTGGGAGCCATCCTCTTCATCTTTGGGGATGGATTCCACTTGCAGCACTTCATATTTATTTTTCAGGGGAATCTGGGGGTTTTTGTCTGAGTGGGGACAGCAGGCTTCCTGCGCCAGGCAGGAACTTGCTGCCATTCCCCATGTCTTCTTCCCCTAATCCTGCAGTTGGCAGATGGGTGGTGCTCATCTGCACTAGCTCCGGCAGCCTGCTGAGCTTGTGAGAGGGCTCTACTCCACTGATCTATTTCCCTCTCACACTCCCTGATAGTCCTTAGTCTAATTACCTCCTCCCTCAGCTCTGCCACCATGCGGAGGAGTTCTCCCACACGAGCACAGCTTCCACAAGTGAAGCCTGTACCGGTGGCATGAGTCGGTGTGGGAGGGGGGCACTGCCTGCAGCCCAGGGTCTGGGTAGCTGCATGTGCCCACTGAGGCTCTGTCTGGGTGGCAACATCCATCCTGCCTGCTGCAGCACCTGTGGCAGCTTTAATTTTATGCCAGGTGGCCATCATGGTCTTCAGTCCCTTCTGGCCGGCCTCCAGCCCCTCTCTGTGCCCTCCCTGACCGCTCGAACTGCCACTCAAACTGCCCTGTTACACTAATGCACCCCGCACCTGTTTGCCATGCTCCTGTTCACCATGCTCCCAAGGGGCCATTTAAATCGCCCGTAGTATCTGCTGGGACCACCCCCTCCCATCACACACTGTGCGGGACCAGCCGCTTCCAGGTGTCAGGAGCCCAGAGCTGCCCGCTCCCACCTGGGTTTTCCTGGGCTTTTCCTGGCTCAGGGAAGTGCCCCACTGCCTCAAATGGCCACCCCACCGCAGTACTCACTGTCCTGCCGCTGGATCGAAAGGTCAATGAGAAACGTGACATGAGCCAGCAATGTGCGCTCGCAGCTCAGAAGGCCACCCGTATCCTGGGCTGCATCAAAAGAAGCATGGCCAGCAGATCGTACACCTGTAAGTGGTGTTGCAGGTCATTAACCATTCCCTCTTTGATTATGGAGGCTCCATTCTGCTCCCTTTTTCCTGTCAAAACACTCCTTAACATACAGATCTACCCCACCTCCTCTCGCCTCTCCTTCCTTTCCTGTCCCTTCTGAAGAGTTTGCAGCCATCCATGGCAGCACTCCAGTTACGTGAGCTGTCTCACCATGTTTCAGTGATGGCAACTATATCAGTTCCCCTGCTGCACAATGGCTTCCAGCTCCTCCTGTATGTTGCCTAGGCTGTGTGCATTGATGTAGAGGCACTTCAGTTGGACTACTGATCCCATCGCCTTTATAGGGAGACAAGCTCTAATTCCTATGCGACCTAATACCTACTTCAAGTGCTTCCATGATTTCTAATACATCAATAACCATTGTGTCTTTGCTGCCACATGAACCTCCATCCCCTACCCCCAGAGAAAGCAGACCAAAGGATCCCATTAGCACAGCATCCCTCAAACATTGGTGTGCTGCCCCCAGGCTTATTCCTAGCGAGCCTGGTTTTCTCCTTTACCCACTTCGAATTAGTATAAAGCTCTTTCAACAAGCCATGCTAACTCCTGTGCACAGATCCTTTTCCCCCTTTGAGACAAGCATACCCCGTCTATTGCCAGCAGACCTGGTGATGTCTAAATCAACCCACGATTAAAGAACCCAAAGCCCTGCCCATGGCACCAGTCTCAAAGCAGGCATTGATCTGCTGGGTCTTTCTTTTTCTTCCCTCATCATTCCCTGTGACTGGAGGGACAGTGGAGAACACTGCTTGTGCTCCTGATCCCTTAACTAGCCGTCCCAAGGCCCTGAAGTCTCTCTTGATTGCCCTCAGACTTCTTGTAACCTAATCGCTGTCTACCTGAAAAATCAGTAATAGATAATAATCCAAGGGCCATATCAGGGTAGGAAGCTTTCTCTTCACATCGCTAACTAAGGCCCCAAGTAAGCAGCAGAATTCCCTGAGAAGTGGATGTGGTCTGCATCCTGTGCCTTCTGCTGGACTCAGGAGAGTCTCCTATGACAATTATTAAACTTTTTCCTTGTGGAAGCAGTTTTGATGCAAGGTGTACTCCAACTTAACCTCAATGACACCTCCAAGCTAGATGAGGCATCATCCTCCTTGTTCAGTTCCACTTGCAGAGCCTCGTACCTGTTATAAGCAGGAGGAGTTGGAAGCTGTTGTAGGGTAAGGAGACTACAATGTCATTGCCATCGCGGAAACGTGGTGGGATGACTCGTATAACTGGACTGCAGCTATGGTGAGGTATAAACTTTTAGGGTGGGACAGGAAGGGTAGGAGAGGAGATGGGGTAGCCCTCTATGTTAGAGAGTGCTTTGATATCCTTGAGCTCGGTTACGGTGAGGATGGGACTGAGTGTCTGTGGGTTAAGATCAGAGGAGCCCACAAGAAGGCGGATATTGTGATGGGAGTCTGTTATAGACCACCCAACCAACAAGAAGCAACTGATGAGCTCTTCTATAAACAACTGGGGATAGTCTCAAGATGGCTACCTCTTGTCCTTGTGGGAGACTTCAATCTTCCTGATATCTGCTGGAAGTACAACACAGCAGAAAGGAAGCAGTCTAGGAGGTTCCTGGAGTGCGTGGAAGACAACTTCCTCACACAACTGGTGAATGAGCCGACAAGGGAAGGCGCTCTCCTAGACCTGCTGTTTTTCAACAGAGAAGGCCTTTTGGGGGATGGGTCGGAGGACGCCTGGGACAAAGCGATCAAATTATGATAGGTTTCTCAGTTCTAGGTGAGGTGAAGAGGGGGATTAGCAGAACAGTAACATTAAACTTCCAGAGTGAAGACTTTGGACTGTTCAGAAGGCTGGTTGGCAAAGTCCCATGGGAGACAGTCCTTAAGGGCAAGAGAGCCCATGAAGGCTGGGCACTCATCAAAAAGGAAATCCTTGCACCTCAGGAGCAAGCTGTCCCAATGTGCTGGAAAAGGAGCTGGTGGGGGAAAAAAACCAGCTTGGTTGAGTAGGGAGATCTTGAGAGATATCAAAAAGAAGAGAAATGTCTATGAGCTTTGGAAGAAGGGACAGGCGTCTTGGGTGGACTACAGGAGGGAAGTGAGATCGTGCAGAGAAAAAATCAGGAGGGCTAAAACCCAACTAGAAATCAAATTGGCTAAGCCTCTGAAAGATAATAAAAAATCTTTCTATAAATACATTAACAATAAAAGGAGGACTAGGGAGAATATTCAGTCCCTACTGGATGCAGAAAGAACAATGGTGACAGGGGATGAGGAAAACGCTGAGGTACTTAATGCCTTCTTTGCCTCAGTCTTTAATTGTAAAGAAAGTTGTTCCATCTGTGTACAAACCCAGGCGCTAGAGGAGCATAATGAGGCTCCCATGATCCAAGAGGAGGTGGACAGAGCCTTGCTTACCCAGCTAGAAACCCACAGGTCTATGGGGCCAGATGGGATCCACCCAAGGGTATTAAAGAAGCTGGCGGATGTGCTTGCCAAACCCCTTTCCATCATCTTCCAGCAGTCCTGGAAGACTGGGGAAGTCCCACTGGACTGGAGGCTGGCTGATGTTGTAACCATCTACAAGAAGGGTTGCAGGGAGGATCCAGGGAACTACAGGCCTGTCAGTCTGACCTCAGTGCCAGGAAAAGTCATGGAACAGGTGATCTTGAGTGCTATCATGAAGCACATGCAAGATAACTGGGTGATCACGCCCAGTCAACATGGGTTCACAAAAGGCAGGTCTTGCCAAACTACCCTGATTGCCTTCTATGATAAAGTGACTCGGCTGCTGGATGAGGGAAAGGCTGTGGATGTAGTGTTCCTGGACTTCAGTAAAGCCTTTGACACAGTTTCTCCCAGCATTCTGCTTGAGAAACTGTCAGCCTCTGGCCTGGACAGGCGCACACTCTCCTGGGTGGAAAACTGGTTGGACGACCGGGCCCAGAGAGTGGTGGGAAATGGTGTTAAATTCAGCTGGAGGCCAGTTACAAGTGGGGTTCCCCAGGGCTGAGTGCTGGGTCCAGCCCTGTTCAATGTCTTTATCAATGACCTGGATGAAGGCATTGAGTGCACCCTTAGTAAGTGTGCGGACGACACTACGCTGGGTGGAAGCGTGGATCAGCTGGAGGGTAGGGAGGCTCTGCAAAGGGATCTGAACAGGCTGGACCGCTGGGCAGAGTCCAATGGCATGAGGTTTAACAAGGCCAAATGCCGGGTCCTGCACTTGGGGCACAACAACCCTATGCAGTGCTACAGACTAGGAGAAGTCTGGTTAGAAAGCTGCCTGGAGGAGAGGGACCTGGGCGTGTTGGTTGACAGCCGACTGAACATGAGCCAGCAGTGTGCCCAGGTGGCCAAGAAGGCCAATGGCATCTTGGCTTGTATCAGAAATGGCGTGACCAGCAGGTCCTGGGAGGTTATTCTCCCTCTGTACTCGGCACTCGTGAGACCAAATCCTGTGTTTAGTTCTGGGCCCCTCACCACAAGAAGGATGTTGCGGCTCTGGAGCGAGTCCAGAGAAGAACAATGAAGCTGCTGAGGGTCCTGGAGAACAAATCTTACGAAGAGCAGCTGAGAGGACTGGGGTTGTTTAGCCTTGAGAAGAGGAGGCTGAGGGGAGACCTCATTGCTCTCTACAACTACCTGAAAGGAGGTTGTGGAGAGCAGGGAGCTGGCCCCTTCTCCCAAATGACAGGGGCCAGGACAAGAGGTAATAACCTCAGGCTCCACTAGGGAAGGTTCAGGCTTGACATCAGGAAAAAATTTTTCATGGAAAGGGTCATTGGGCACTAGAACAGGCTGCCCAGGGAGGTGCTTGAGTTACTTTCCCCGGAGGTGTTTAAAAGACAGGTGGATGAGGTGCTCAGGGACATGGTTTAGTGATTGATAATAATGTTTGGACTTGATGATCCAATGGGTCTTTTCCAACCTAGTGATTCTGTGATTCTATGATTCTATGCAAGGGCACCTGGGAAGGTGCGGTAGTCAGAGTAGACCTGCCTGCTGCACCAGGCAGGAACTTGTCACCATTGCTCCTTATCCCTTACATCACTGTCTTTAGTCAGGCAGACAGAGGACAGGGAATCCTCCATATCATGCGTTCTGTCTGACTCTTGGGCCTGTCCCAGGGAAGGTAGGGTGCAGTTCCTGTAGTCTGTCTCTCTCAGATTCCCTGATATGCCTTAACCTACTCACCTCCTTCCAGAGCTCTGTCACTAAGTGAAGGAGTTACTTTACCTGGGTGCATCTCCCACAGGGGTGTTCCCTACTGCTGTCTGGTACTATCATAAGAGCAGGGCACACCCTGCAGCCTGACACCTGGGTGGCAGCGTGTTCCCATTGGAGTTGTATCTGGGAAGCTACGTCAGTCATGGTGGGTTCAAAACTTAGAGAGGCTGTGACCTTCTGCTGGGTGGATAATATTGTTCTCTGGTCAAGTCAATAGAGCTACAGCACCCTTCCTGTGTGGCCTGTCATGCAAACTGCTCCGCTATGTCCTGTTTGCCTGCCCTGGTCTCTAGCGCTCCCCAGGGACTTCTTTTATAGGTGTGTGTGGTGCTTGGCCGCCATGGCTCCTGGGCCTGCCCAGCTCTCATCAGTCATTCTCACTTGAGCTGCAGTCTCCTGGAAAGTCTCTCAGCTCCCCCTGAGGTTTCCCTGGTTCAGGACCCACCCTATGCACCATGCTAGAGTGCTCTGCTGTGGGTTATGCCAGCACTGGAGCTGCTCACCTTGGCAATGTAGCTTTATTGAGTATCATCTCTGACATAGCCCCTTGAATGTGTATTTACTGAAAATGAGGTGTTTTCTCATGCTGCTGAGTGATACAGAAATGCAAACAACAAAAAGAAACGATATCATGGTACATCATGGTAACATTTTACACTACAGGAAATAAAAGCAACCTTCAGTATTTATCTTTCAATTTCTAAATAACGATTGTTTTTTATCTAGTATTTAAATAGTCATTGATTTTTTGAGAAAAAGTCCATATAGTAGCCAATCATGATTGAAGGAAAGGGAAAACTTACAAATATGTACATGCACAATGACAATAAATGTCAACGCCACTTTATGACTTCTGTATTTTATTGTGGAACTGAGCTTGTTTCCATTACATCAAATATCCTCAGTGGAAGAGGGGACATTGCACACAAATATCATAAAAGCACTACAGATTACTTTCACTGGAAACTAATTTCCTATGTTAGATATGACTGGACAGAATAGAAGTGACAAAGGATTATAAGACATAATAACATACACAGCTGCAGACTGACACAAACACTATTCAGAACAAGAGAGAGGAGTTGTTAGGTGCTTCCCAGCCAGCAGCAAGATTGTTTCTTTCCATAATTTGAAAGATGATGGCTGCATACAAATGCATGAAAACATATTTCAGATTTCCTCATTTCCAGTTGTGATTACAGCCCAGTCTTGAAGAGGTAGCTCTGCCATCTGGAGCATCTAGAAAATCTTGTGCAGAGAAGCTTTTTTTTCTTTCTTTTTTTTTCTTTCAATAGTTTTACACCATTGTTTTATTTATTACCTTTTTTTTAGATTTTTTGTAAAATCACAACAGACTTTTTTCTGATTTTTTTTAAATTTTAGATAGTGAATATTTTTTAAACAAGTGAATAATAGAATTGCATTCTAAGAAACGCTTAACCCTAGTTGCTTTTAGTGTTTTGTTCAATTAAGTGAAAAGATGAAAGATTACAGTTTCTTGCAAGTGTAAATGTTATACTTTTTCCTTTGCTAATAAATCCAGACCAAAAAAATTACAATTTCTCTCAAAACATCATTACTGAGCAAGAACCCCTTGCAAGAGATGAACAAAAAGAGGCATATAACAGAGTTGTCCTAAATGTACAGTAAGTGCTATCAGGAGCTGACTTGCTCGTGGTGGGAGGGATTGAAAATTCAATTAACAATTTGATTAAACCTGAGTAAATCTGTACCAGAACTTTCCTAAAATGCATAATCTATGATAGACAATTAAAACCCCCCATTCATATACACAGTTAGCTCCATTCAAGACATTCGTTCAAAAAGGAAATCCTAGCAGCTCAGGAGAAAGCCATCCCCATGCTCCGGAAAAAAAGCCGGCAGGGGAAAAAAACAGCTTGGTTGAACAGAGAGATCTTGAGAGGTATCAAGAAGAAGAGAAATGTTTATGGGCTCTGGAAGAAGGGACAGGCCTCTTGGGTGGACTACAGGAGGGAAGTGAGACTGTGTAGAGAAAAAATCAGGAGGGCTAAGGCCCAACTAGAAATAAGGTTGGCAAAGTCTGTGAAAGATAACCAAAAATCTTTCTATAAATATATAAACAATAAAAGGAGGACTAGGGAGACCATACAGTCCCTATTGGACGCAGAAGGAACAACAGTGACAGGGGATGAGGAAAAGGCTGAGGTACTTAATGCCTTCTTTGCCTCAGTCTTTAATTGTAAAGAAAGTTGTTCCATCTGTGTACAAACCCAGGAGTTAGAGGAGCATAATGAGGCTCCCATGATCCAGGAGGAGGTGGTTAGAGCCTTGCTTTCCCAACTAGACACCCACAAGTCTATGGGGCCGGACGGGATCCACACAAGGATATTGAAGGAGCTGGCAGATGTGCTGACCAAACCCCTTTCCATCATCTTCCAGCAGTCCTGGAAGACTGGGGAAGTCCCACTGGACTGGAGGCTGGCTGATGTTGTGCCCATCTACAAGAAGGGTCACAAGGAGGATCCAGGGAACTACAGGCCTGTCAGTCTGACCTCAGTGCCAGGAAAAGTCATGGAACAGGTGATCTTGAGTGCTATCATGAAGCACATGCAAGATAACTGGGTGATCACGCCCAGTCAACATGGGTTCACGAAAGACAGGTCTTGCCAAACTAACCTGATTGTCTTCTATGATAAAGTGACTCGGCTGCTGGATGAGGGAAAGGCTGTGGATGTGGTCTTCCTGGACTTCAGTAAAGCCTTTGACACAGTTTCTCACAGCATTCTGATTAGGAAACTTTCAGCCTCTGGCCTGGACAGGTGAACACTCTCCTGGGTGGAAAACTGGTTGTGGCACAACAACCCTATGCAGTGCTACAGACTAGGAGAAGTCTGTCTAGAAAGCTGCCTGGAGGGGAAAGACCTGGGGGTGTTGGTTGACAGTGACTGAACATGAGCCAGCAGTGTGCCCTGGTGGCCAAGAAGGCCAATGGCATCCTGTCTTGTATCAGAAACTGTATGACCAGCAGGTCCAGGGAGGTTATTCCCCCTCTGTATTCTGCACTGGTGAGACCGCTCCTTGAATACTGTGTTCATTTCTGGGCCCCTCACCACAAGAAGGATGTTGAGGCTCTGGAGTGAGTCCAGAGAAGAGCAATGAAGCTGGTGAAGGGGCTGGAGAACAGGCCTGATGAGGAACGGATGAGAGCGCTGGGGTTGTTTAGCCTGGAGAAGAGGAGGCTGAGGGGAGACCTTATTGCTCTCTACAACTACCTGAAAGGAGGTTGTAGAGAGGAGGGTGCTGGCCTCTTCTCCCAAGTGACAGGGGACAGGACAAGATGAAATGGCCTCAAGCTCCGCCAGGGGAGATTTAGGCTGGACATTAGGAAAAAATTCTTCACAGAAAGGGTCATTGGGCCCTGGAACAGGCTGCCCAGGGAGGTGGTTGAGTCACCTTCCCTGGAGGTGTTTAAGGCATGGGTGGACTAGGTGCTAAGGGGCATGGTTTAGCGTTTGATAGGAATGGTTGGACTCGATGATCCAGTGGGTCTCTTCCAACCTGGTGATTCTATGATTCTATAATAATAATAAAAAGATCAAAAGTGACTTCTATGAAAGATGGGGTGAAAAGTAGAGATCAATGAATTTAGGCCCACCACAAGACTTTGAAAAGGCATGCAAGAGAGGCCCTGGTCCAGGAGTCGGGTGTAAAGTTAATTCTTCACTGAATTTTATGAAGCAGCATAGTAATAGCATAAACATCATGACTGGGTATGTTGTTATGGGTAATACCCTTTAAATGGAGTGCCCTTTACACTCAGATATTGACTGTTTATAATTAATCAATAACAAACCATGCTCCTGGAAATCTATAATGATCAACAGCACTCATCATTAATGTACACAGTACATTTTGATAACTAAGCTAATTGTGCAGTATTATGATTAACACAGATTATTTCCACAGTCAGGAAAGACATTAAGGGCAAGAGGATCTAATGGAGTTCATTGCTGTATTACATCCAAGTGTGGTTCTCATTTAAAAGGGAATGGATGGGACAGGCATTGCAATACCTCAGAACAGCCAGACTGGTTTTTTAAAATTCTTGTAGCAGCAAAAAATGAATGAACATATTAAGATCAGCTATAACTGCCTAATTATTACTTTTAAAGTAAAACAAATGTTTGAGCCATCACAAACTTACTTAGGGAGATTTAAGGCTTGATTCTAATTTCATTTACAGTAGGACCAAATGACTATAACTTCCCTGATGGTAGTGAAACTGCTCCCAATTCACAAGAATAAGTGGCATAAGTGAGATTACTCTCAGGACCACTGCTGTACTTAGGTTTTCTGCCAAAGCAGAGATACGAGCCATTTCAGATATCGTCAGAAAATCTGAAAATCTGTTCCCATCCACTTAAAAAGTTTGAAATCTAACCTACAGAAGAAAGTAGACAAAGCAGAATTATAGAAACTATTCTGCCAAACATTTTGCCTATTAACTTTGAAGGCTATGTATTACAAAAGCAGTTTTAAGCAAATGATTATGGGCCCAGCAAACATGCCTATTTTCACAATACATTTCCACCTGCCTTTTCTGTCACAGAAATTCTGAGTTATTCTTAATGACTTAAAAGGTATAGTAATAAATAAAACAGCGTTGCTATAGACACCTAAAAAAAGGAAGACATTAAAAATAAATCACCCCCAGCAACTGTCAAACAGTAATTCACAGCATTATATAGACCTCAGGAGCCCACATGCTAAGGGCTCTAAAACAGTATTAAAAAAACCTGATAAAAATAAGGAGTGAAAAGTATACATATTAAATGAAAATATCCAAACAAAATAAAATAAATTATAAGTAAAAACAATAAAATGAGGTCACTACATTGTGAAACATAATACCAGCCGTAATGGTGAATGATACAGACTAGTATAGATCTTCACTTTGGAGGCCTTTGAAGGGAGGGGAGAGAAGGGAAGGGAGGAGACTTCTTTTAGGTTTTTGCTTATTCTATCTTTTACCAAGATCTTGTGAGGATTGAGAACCTAGATTACACTCTCATAAATATTCAGTAATCAACATTTCAAATCTTATTCTCTGTCATCATCAAAAGGTTAATTTTACCACCAGGGTGCCCCCCCCACATGAAAAGGTATCAGCAGCTGATTATTTTCAATAAATCTTATCTCTATATCCATTCTCACTAGAGCCTTAACATTCTTAATTTATCTTACAAAATTACTAAAAAATTGCTTTCACCTGAAAATTTTTTCTTTGCATTTTCCTGTAAATGAAAACTTTTCTTAAAAATCTATTAAAAGTTCACACAAAACTAAAAAAAAGTTTTCTGTACATTCGTCCCCTTATTTGGTCTTAAATTAAACAAATAAAATAAGGTAAGACAAAAGAAGGCTGAATAGTGTACAGACTTGCAAGTGACATTTTTCATTTTTCATCATCCTGAATGTTTCACTAAGTTTTGCAACTCTGATACTAGACACCACTTCAATCTTGTTTCCACAGTACAAAAGAAACTTTCAAAAATAATAATAATAAAAAAAGCCCTTGTTGAGCTGTCCTGGTGCATCAATTAATTGTTCACAGAACTAGCATATGTAATTCATAGCACCAAGCTGTTTGACCAGTCAGATAGGTTTCTAGCACCACACATATACTCACACTTTTTTATTGGTGTAACTATGGTCCTATACAGATGTTTTATAAATTTGCTGTCTCAACATTAAAAAATAAGTGCATCAACTTTCTTTGTACATTCAAATCACTTTCTAAGGCAAATTGACTACTGTATGTACTTCCAACTACTTTGGTATTTTGCTTCAGTTAACTGACAGTGGACATGGATGTTTAAGCTTGTGGACTGGTCAGTTCTGACTGGAGTGAGTGGATTTTTACTGGGAGCATGCCTTAGACCAACACTTCTTCACGTTGAAAGAACAGTTTTAGAGTTCTTAATGGGGTTCAGACTATGTGCATATTTGGCCTATGATTGTTAAGGTATATCAATTAAAGTGGGAAAACTGCTAATGAACATTTAGGTTGTACAACCCTTCCTAGCCACCTTCTGCTGCTGATTTTCCAACTAACAATTCTGTAAAGTAAGGACCCCCTTTGCGATAGCTCAGTTAGATTGATACAAATTAAAAACCTCCTATTCGTGTAAGTGCATAAACAGACTGAAGTAAGCAATGCAACTATTGCCATGAGACTATTGGAGATCTAATTATTTACTACTTTCACCTCCTACTCCCCTCTCTCTCTCTCTTTTTCTCTCTCTGTGTTTCTTTAGAGGGTAAATGCCACTACCTGGCAGAAGTCAGTTGGAGTTGCTAATACAGAGTCTTAAAATGTCAGCGGAGATGAAACTGGATTTGTATTTTCACGGTAATTTAAACCCTACTATAGGAATACTTTTATTTCCCTTAGCAATCAGGACAGACTGAAAAATATTAGTGAGTTGTAGCAGCATGATACAATATAGCATTTTGCAGGTGTGCAGTTCAGCAGTTGAAATAGATCATTTTTTTAGAAAAGATGTTTTCAAACTGAAGAATTTCTGGAAATAATTTTAAATATTCTGATGCATGGTATTGTTCTTACAGTTCAATCTTGCATGCGGGAAAAGATTCATCTTGCATAACAACAGTGCTGCTGCTTGCCAAAACCATGATGTTGAGATCCTTCTGTTTCTCATGGGTCTCTTGGTACCATTTCCTCATCACTTCCGAGTCATGGGTTGGGATTAAGGTCACCTGCAACACAAAACAGAACTCCTGAGGAATGGACAACAGAAACAACTGATAAGAAAAATGTCTATGTAAGAAGTCCCGGCCACGAAGTATGATTCCCTTTTGGAAAGAGTGGGTCTTTGTTCAATAAATGCTTAAATAAATGAACGGATAAAAGGAAATAAATAAACATGTTGATAAGACAAAATAACTGTAAAGAAGCAGTTTATGAAAATAAAACCTTGGTTCTCTAATGTGCTGAGATGCAACTTTCCAGAGAAGTAGCAGTCTTTAGTCTGCACTGATAGCTCTTCAGCTTATGGCCATATATTTTTTTTACTTATTTATCATGTTGGAAAAACACATGAAGTTTTCAAGTGCACATAATTACCATATAAACCATGAAACATTCACTTTTCTTTCCTACTTACAAACTGCAAAATTTCCAAACTTGGATCATATATGGTATAGCAACAAGATGAAATAGACAAATGGCCCTGTAAACCAGTTCCCAACAGTTTTATTCTCCAGAGATAGGTCAGAAAAGACAGAAATGGGGAGAAGCTGAGTATGGTATAGCTCTGTGCTTCACTTGGGTGTCCTCTCACATCACTGGTGAAACAAGGTGCCCAGGATGGGTACTACTGTCCCCAGCAGCTGCTGCCAACTCCAGAGGCACTCTGTCTTCCTGTAGTTGCTTCCCAGAGAAGATCAAATTTCCAGGTAAAAATACTAGTGAAGAGCCTACCTGCATGTTACTCTCCCACTGGGCTTTGCCCTCCAGCAGGGAGTCCAGAACAGCCCTGCTTGGCTCCTCAGCTGCAGAATCATTCCCGCTCACCACATAGTAGGATGACCGCACCCTCTTGAAAAACTCAACATTGACATTCTTACTATTGCTGTGATTGGGAATGTACACCAGATCCAAGTACACTGGAGATCCTGGAGGCACTGCTGTAGATTTTGCTGACTTACTATTCACAGGTCCTTTGGAAATCAAACAACAAAAGAATATAGCACAGAGTGGTTAAAAAAAATGCATTCATAGAATCATAGAATCACCAGGTTGGATAAGACCCACCAGATCATCGAGTCCAACCATTCCTATCAATCACTAAAACATGCCCCTTAGCACCTCGTTCACCTGTCTTTTAAACACCTCCAGGGAAGGTGAATCAACCACCTCCCTGGGCAGTCTGTTCCAGTGTCTAATGACCCTTTCTGTGAAAAATTTTTTCCTAATGTCCAGCCTAAACCTCCCCTGGCGGAGCTTGAGGCCATTCCCTCTTGTCCTGTCCCCTGTCACTTGGGAGAAGAGGCCAGCTCCCTCGTCTCCACAACCTCCTTTCAGGTAGTTGTAGAGAGCAATGAGGTCTCCCCTCAGCCTCCTCTTCTCCAGGCTAAACAACCCCAGCTCTCTCATCCGTTCCTCATAAGGCCTGTTCTCCAGCCCCTTCACCAGCTTGGTTGCTCTTCTCTGGACTCGCTCCAGAGCCTCAACATCCTTCTTGTGGTGAGGGGCCCAGAAATGAACACAGTATTCAAGGAGCGGTCTCACCAGTGCCGAGCACAGAGGGAATTCATACAGTAATTCATCAATTACTATTATAACCACTGAGATGGTATTCTTAAAATTGCTAGTGTTGCTTAAGCATTACATAGTTAGAATTGTACTTCTGTGTCCCCTGAAACAATAATGGCATTACCCTTCTACATCTAATGGCAGGTTCCAGCTTTGTTGTATGCTAATTACGATTGTACTCAGAGGAAGAACATGGAATGAAAGTAACTAACTATATAATACAGTAAAAACTCACTACCACATAACCAATATTTGATTGAACCTTTCCCAGTAATATACTACTATTACAAAGAGCTGTGATTACTGAATCACCATTCCATAAATGGCAATATTATTTTTCAAGTTAAGAAATACAGATTTTTGAAAGTCTCAGGTATGCATGATTCTAAAAGCTAGGGTCACACGGGAAGCCATGCAGAAGTGGTCCTTAGATTTGGGGTATAAGCACATAGTAGATGTTGATATGCTCAGACTGTCTTACAGGTGCATCAGGAAGGTACTACATGTTAGCAGAAAGAGGGACAATGAGGAACTTGGGAGAACAGAGATACTTCCTAAAGCAAGTACTTCAGGAATCCGGGAACAAGTGTTTGTTTGCCTGCTGGATCTTTATTTGCATACACAAACTAGCCACTTAGCACAAAAAAAATAAAGGGAAGCATAGTTTTGCTGCTATATATAGTGTAGCATCTGTTCTAAGAAGAGGTTCAGTCAAAAGGAAGTTCAAAGTTTAAACACACACATCAAAAATACTACCAGAAAAAGATACTTTTGCTACACACTGGATCACGATATGAATCAGGATTCAACCAGTAATTGTATCCAGATGATCACCATTTAAGTTTTATTGGCCTTCTCATGATGTTATGGAGGATGATGTTTGGTAGACTAAATTATCTGAGCAATACACTCTACTTATGATCACATACTATAAAGTCAAGAAAGTCCAACACAATTGTCTAGTGTGACCGGTCATTCATTATAGGGCAATATGTCAAATAAGTATCATAATATGAAAAGATTTCCTGAATTAGAGAGTGTTTAACTATTAGATATATTGCAAAATTTTTTTCATCTTTCAATATAAAAAATCTATGATATATCTTTCTGAATTGTAGATACCAACATGGGATAAAATATTAGACATTACATCTTACACTTAAGTGTCAGAGACTTGTCTTCAGCTCTAGTGTATACCTGAGAAGGATGCTTCAGGGAAGAATCTCATTATAAAGCTAAAGTGCTAGAGAAATTTACAGCATGTGTAACTGTACTGCTGCTTTGAAAAGCATCTACTAACCAAGACATGTAAACGTAAAATGGGGAAGCTACAGGCAGTTGAATGCTGATTTGCTTGTACAGAATCCTAGACCTGCTCCTTGTAAAAACCTGCACGCAGCATGGGTAATAAGAAGGAAGACTTGGAAGCTGTCATAGGGCAAAGAGGCTATGATGTCGTTGCCATCAAAGAAACGTGGTGGGATGACTCATATAACTGGAGTGCAGCTGTAGTGGGGTACAAACACTTCAGGTGGGATAGGAAGGGTAGGAGAGGAGGCAGGGTAGCCCTCTTTGTAAGGGAGGACTTGGACACTGTTGAGATGGATTGTGGCGATGAGGAGATTGAGTGCCTGTGGGTTAAAATCAGAGGAGCCCATAAGAAGGTAGATTTTGTGATGGGAGTCTGTTACAGACCATCCAGCCAAGGAGAAGCAGCTGATGAGCTCTTCTATAAACAGCTGGGGTTAATCTCTAGATCAATGCCTCTTGTTCTTGTGGGAGACTTCAATCTTCCTGATATCTGCTGGAAGTACAATACAGCAGAAAGGAAGCAGTCTAGGAGGTTCCTGGAGTGCGTGGAAGACAACTTCCTTGCACAGCTGGTGAATGAACCAACAAGGGAAGGTGCCCTCCTGGACCTGCTGTTTGTGAACAGAGAAGGCCTTGTGGGGGATGTGGCAGTAGGTGGACGCCTAGGACTAAGTGACCATGAGATGATAGGGTTTTCTGTTCTAGGTGAAGTGAAGAGGGTGATTAGCAGGTCAGTAGCATTAAATTTCCAGAGGGCAGGCTTTGAACTGTTCAGAAGGCTGGTTGGCAAAGTCTCATGGGAGACAGTCCTTAAGGGCAAGGGAGCCCATGAGGGCTGGGAGCTCTTCAAAAAGGAAATCCTAGCAGCTCAGGAGAAAGCCATCCCCATGCTCCGGAAAAAAAGCTGGCAGGGGAAAAAAACCAGCTTGGTTGAACAGAGAGATCTTGAGAGGTATCAAGAAGAAAAGAAACGTTTATGGGCTCTGGAAGAGGGGACAGGCCTCTTGGGTGGACTACAGGAGGGAAGTGAGACTGTGTAGAGAAAAAATCAGAAGGGCTAAGGCCCAACTAGAAATAAGGTTGGCAAAGTCTGTGAAAGATAACAAAAAATCTTTCTATAAATATATAAGCAATAAAAAGAGGACTAGGGAGACCATACAGTCCCTATTGGACGCAGAAGGAACAACAGTGACAGGGGATGAGGAAAAGGCTGAGGTACTTAATGCCTTCTTTGCCTCAGTCTTTAATTGTAAAGAAAGTTGTTCCATCTGTGTACAAACCCAGGAGTTAGAGGAGCATAATGAGGCTCCCATGATCCAAGAGCAGGTGGTTAGAGCCTTGCTAGCCCAACTAGACACCCACAAGTCTATGGGGCCGGATGGGATTCATCCAAGGGTATTGAAGGAGCTGGCGGATGTGCTTGCCAAACCCCTTTCCATCATCTTCCAGCAGTCCTGGAAGACTGGGGAAGTCCCACTGGACTGGAGGCTGGCTGATGTTGTGCCCATCTACAAGAAGGGTCGCAAGGAGGATCCAGGGAACTACAGGCCTGTCAGTCTGACCTCAGTGCCAGGAAAAGTCATGGAACAGGTGATCTTGAGTGCTATCATGAAGCACATGCAAGAGAACTGGGTGATCAGGCCCAGTCAACACAGGTTCACAAAAGGCAGG
Source organism: Phaenicophaeus curvirostris (assembly GCF_032191515.1). NCBI lineage: Eukaryota > Metazoa > Chordata > Aves > Cuculiformes > Cuculidae > Phaenicophaeus > Phaenicophaeus curvirostris. Next base: position 2,102,894 of record NW_027206664.1, read on the forward strand.
TCTTGCCAAACTAACCTGATTGCCTTCTATGATAAAGTGACTCAGCTACTGGATGAGGGAAAGGCTGTGGATGTGGTCTTCCTGGACTTCAGTAAAGCCTTTGACACAGTTTCTCACAGCATTCTGCTTGAGAAACTGTCAGCCTCTGGCCTGGACAGGCGCACACTCTCCTGGGTGGAAAACTGGTTGGCTGGCCGGGCCCAGAGAGTGGTGGGAAATGGAGTTTACTCCAGCTGGAGGCCAGTTACAAGTGGGGTTCCCCCGGGCTGAGTGCTGGGTCCAGCCCTGTTCAATGTCTTTATCAATGACCTGGATGAAGGCATCGAGTGCACCCTTAGCAAGTTTGCAGACGACACTAAGCTGGGTGGAAGTAACATAGTATAATGCTTCCTTCAGTAATCTAATTCATATTTTATTACTGCTTAGAATACACATCAGTCATTCAAAATGACATTAATTTTCTGTATATTTAGTCATCACTGATGGCATAACACTTTAACAGAATTATGTGATATACATACTCAGCTCACTGAAAGTGCTCTTACTACTCATCATTTTTTTAAAATATTCTTTTTATAATTAATCCAGTAAAGTAATAAAAGCATCCAACATCTGATAGTACCTTTGCCTCTCTCAATATTAAATTGCATTATTTTTTAAGAACATTGTGCCTACATTGATTCTTACAATGAATAAAATACTTCACTTTACTACTGATTTCACTTCACCTACAAATGCGGTACTTTTAATTCTATCAGTTGGTTAACAATTCAGACAGTATTAAGTTATTTATATTTAATGTACTCTCGCTCTAGTTCTTTACATCTGAGCAAAGTGACACGTCAAGTTTCTCAGACTGCAAAAGTTAATTCATTGAATTCCATCATTTAAATATAGCCTTAACACACCTGATTTATATTTAAAACACGGCCTTTCTTTGGGGTTTTGCTACAAACCACATTCTCAGCTGATATAAAGGCAACCTAACTTCACTGCAACAACTAAGAAAATCTTAAAATTAGGGAACTCCTATCTGTCTTTACCTGTGGTTGCAGTCTTAGCTGACTTGGATGTTGCATTTGCTGCATTCTTGGTGTCCTTATCTTTCTCTTCCACTCGAGACTTTACTTCCGGATTAGAGACATTTTTGGTTGCCTTCTCCACAGACTCCTTTTTTGGAGAAGCTGTTTTGGAAATTTTGTCTAAAGATTCTTTTACACTTGGTTTTGGTGAAGCCACTTGTTTTGATTTAACATCACATTTTTTAACAGGAGAAGACGACTTGGTCTTAGTACCCTGCTTTTTTGTCTTTGTCTTTTCTTTGAGGTCCTTCTTCAAAGGTTTACCCAAATTCTGATCGATGGGCAAAGTCTCTGGATCAACCATGGAGACATCAGGGTGCCTAGAGGAAGGGCTGTGATCCTGCACTGGGACAGGTGGTGGGTCAATTTGTTTGTATGTAATTGTTTTGTCTGTCGGAATGGTTTCTGGCTCATCTTCTGAGTCAATGTTAGCATCTGCAGTGATGGAAGGGCATTCCTCAGTCTCAGGGGGAACATCTGAATCAGTCTGTGATGGGACAGACTCGCTCACAGATGTGGGGGGGGTTTCATCACACTGCTGTCCTTGCTGCTTTCCCCTAGAAGGTGACTGGGCTCCCCCAGTTTGAGTTAATGGCCTCTCTTGATCTTGAGACTGTTCTTCACTTGCAAACCACTCAAGGGGATTTGGGTTGATAAATGAGGGTGAAAGTTCAGTTTTAGATTGTTTATATTCAAATGAGCACACAAGACATAAGTCAACATCTTGATGGGATTCTGCTAACGATTTTCCTGAAGTAAAATGTGCACTTTCTTCATAGGAATAGCTAGTAGCTTTGGATGACCTGGTGGTTTTCCCAGTTGTCTCAAATGAGTAATCTGTGGCTTCAGGTGAGCTGGTGTCTTTCCCTGTTGTCTTATAGGAGTAATCCACAGCATCAGGGGATCTGATAGCTTTCCCAGTTCTCTCATAGGAATAATCTGTGACTTCTGGTGACCTTGTGGTTTTCCCTTTCATCTCATAAGAATAATCTGTAGTCTCAGGTGAGCTAGTAGCTTTCCCTGTTATCTCATAGGAAAAATCTGTGGCCTGAGGAGATATAGATTTTGCAACTGTCTTATAGGAGTAGCTAATATCCTCTGTTGACCTAGTAGCTTTCTCTGTGGCCTTGTAAGAATAACTAAGTTGTTCTGGTGACCTGCTGCTTTTCTCTGAATCTTCTTTTACTGGGCTGATTAAAGGTTCTGGACTGTGCTTTATTAGGGGATCCTGGTAACCAGATGCTTTGACAGAGGACACTTGCAGCGACAACGAAGATATGTGACTAGCTGACACCACATCTGTGATTGCAGGAGGTGAATCTGGACAACTAGGGGAGTGCAGAGAAGATTCCCTTGGAGTTAATGGAGAAAGGTCAGACTTTGGTGATAGCTTTTCTCCAAGGCTCTGCACCTTTTCTGAGGTAAAAGAAGAATGTAGTGACATATCTCTGGGTGGAACACCACCTGAAAATGTTTCTTCTGGCAGAGGTGAAATTAACTGAGAAGGTGTATGAGCTGATGAAGTTGAGGATGAAGCTTCAATTTGAGAAACTGAAATAATTTCTGAAATGTCCTTCTCCTGAGAGTAAGATGACTGCTCCACAGGGGAAATCTTCTGTGCAAAAGTAGTCTCCTGTATATCTGAAGGCCTATAATCTACTTCTGTTGGTCCATTTTCCGATATATGGTGTATACTAGTGCCTACAGTAGGACAGTCTGAAGATTGCCTACTAAAGTCCATTGCTAAAGACTGCTCAGGGGACTCCTGACCAGATTGTACTGGCCTAATTGATTGCTCTGAAGATCTGTGATCGTGCACCGGGGTTCTTGATTTTATGGTTTTAGGTGAGAAATCTGGTGGAGAAATTGACATGGGCCTTGGGCACTCTTCCTTAGATGGAGACATGTCTGTTTCCTGAAACATTGTTGGTGTTTGTACAACTGACACTGAAAGGGAATCATCAACTTCAGTAGAGTGGGGGGATCCAACCTCAGCATGCAAAGAAGGAGATGCATCGTCAGTAGTTGGTTCTGGAAATGAACTAGTAGCAACAGATGCTGTAGAGACAGAAGCTACTCCTTCTATATGGGAATAGGTGTCTTCTGCTACAACCTCATCAACTGGAGTCGCAGAGTTCTCAGAAACGGTGCCTTCAGAAATCGACTTTTTGGTGTCTTCTTTTAAGGAACCAAACTGACCAATATCTATTTGAGTAGGTGAGAGATCACCTGCTAACTTCTGCTCATCCAAGACCAGCGAAGACTGAGAGCTGCTGGGTTCTGTATCCTCCAGTTTCCTTTCTTGGCTGAAGCCTTCCTTAATTACCATAAACTCCATGCTTTTTTCATCTTGTTTTTCTTGGAAAAGGCCCCCAGAGCTGGTTTCAGAAGCTGAGATCATTTGAACAGCTGATTTTTCTTTTTCAGGTTTCCCCTCAGAAGGACTTCCATAATCTCTGCTGGGAGACACTACATCAGCACTCAAGAATGTATCGTAAGTGGTCTCTGAACCTATCAGTAGTAGACTCTGTAGAGGTAAGAGAGCCTTTTCACTAGGAGATTCTGAATCTGGCACAGGCTCATCCATAGGGCTTATTCTGGATTTTGCATACTCATCTTTAACTTCACTGAGTTCAAAGCTACCAGGAGCTTCTGTCAACTTTTCACTGGTTTCAGAGGGAAGCTGACTGGATTTTTCATCTGTGGGAGACTGATAATAAGGTGTATGGCCAGCACTGCCAGCAGCAGACTGTGAGGGAGATGCTACTTCTAATGTTTTATCTTCAGGGCTTTCACAGTGTTCTTCAGCAACTTGTTGATGTACATCAGCCAATGTAGCAATGGGGACAGGATCAGCTGAGACCTTGATCTCATTGGGAGTGAGTGAAAAGTTCACACTATGTTCACTCAATGGTGTTTTGGCAATGGGTGATGGAGGAGACAAACTCTCAGCTGGACTCTTGGCTGGACTATGTTTACCACCATCTTCTAGATAGGGTTCTTTGATTTCTAATTTGGCAGTGCCTTGGATTTCACTTCCTTTTTGCCAATATACATCTTGGAATGCAGATTTGCAGAATTTGTCTTCCTCTAATGAAGAAGATGGTGAGATGGTAGAAGCTGAGGCATTATAGTCTTTACATTCTGTGGCCTCTATTTTGGATCCTTCTGATAATCCACTAAAAGCATCTGGAAGTGGAGAAAGTTTAGGTCTAGCAAGTTCTTGAGAGTACAGTGATGTCTCATACCTGGTAATGTTTATATACTCCTGAGAAGGTGATTCACTTTCAGCATTGTTAGTTTCATCACTCATGACATCCCGAGGTGTAGACATTTCATCCATTGGAGTTGGTTCACTGGATATTTCAATGGTAGACTGTGTATAACCTGAAGTAGCAGTGAATTCTTCAGGTTGATCTCTATCTTCTTCATCAAAAACAGTGACTTCACTTTGTGATCCACCAGGTAATGTTTCATCATGGATATAAGAGGCCGGTTCAGCTGCTGGAGACTGAGGCTCTGAATGTTTTCTTTGTGTAATTATGAGTAGGTCATATTTATCTTCAACTTCACTAGCTTCTGCAGCTTTGTCTACCACAGTCATTACATAATTTTCTTCAGC